>NC_056739.1:1957181562-1957481562 GCF_019279795.1 Protopterus annectens
AGACTGTCTGAACTCCTTGGTTCTGCTCAAATAATAACGCAACTGCCTGTGAATATCCAAAGTATGCAAAATCTTCTCCCCTTTACTTTGGGGGTTTGCATAAAAAGTAGGCAAATGAATAGTTTGATTTAAGGCCACACTAGAAACCACTTTAGGCATAAAGGAAGGATTAGTACGCAAAGATACCCTATCCTTATGAAAAATCAGGAAAGGCTCCACTGCCATGAGGGCCTGTAATTCAGAAATCCTTCTTGCAGAGGTAATGGCCAACAAAAAAGCAGTTTTCCATGATAAATACTTTAACTCGGCAGTAGCTGCAGGCTCAAAAGGTTGTAGAGTAAGTTTTTCCAACACAAAATTGAGATCCCAAGCAGGAGTAGGAGCTCTACGTGGGGTCTTATATTCTTTGCCCTCTAAGAAATTGCTTAAACCAAGGATGAGAGAATAAAGGAGGGTCACAATCATAGTGAGCAGAAATGGCTGCAGCATGGACCTTTATTGAGGAGAAAGACAAACCCTTGTCCAATAACTCAGTAAAATATTGAAGAGCAACACTTAAATCAGGTTTGGAGACATCAAAGTCCTTTCCTTTGCTCCAAATAAAAATCTCCTCCATTTATCAGCGTAAACTTTCCTGGTACTAGGCCTCCTGGCCTCCAAAATAACATTCAAAACTTGTTGTGGAAGCTGAGACCCTCCAGAGTCTAAAACAGAATATGCCAGGCTGTTAGATGCAGAGACTGAATCTTGACATTGAGGAAGTGACTGTCCTCTTGTGACAAAAAGGTGCGGAATCAAAGGCAGAGGCCATGGAGGTTCTCGTACTAAACTCCTCAGTAGTGGGTACCAGTGTTGTCGAGGCCAATCCGTGCTATCAAAATCATGGTTGGCTTGTCTTGTCTGGCCTTCAAAAATAATTGGAGTGCAGAGACTTGGAAGATTAAAGCAGAGGCCTGGTAGATGAACCATTAGAGACATAAGTGACAAACCAGTGGTAAATTTCTGGTTCCCCTTCCAGCTGTATACATTATACTTGAATTGGGGTTGGGGAAGAACTATGCTTCACATGAACAGGGAGCCTGTTCCAGAGAAGGGGTAAGTGTCTGGGAGACATACTAGTCTTTCCAGCAGGTCCTACTTGTATCACAGGCAAGGTTTAAGTCTTATTTAAGTTTGGTAATTCTCTTGCTGCTGTTTGTTTTGCGGATGTGCAGGAGGTCCACCACTCCCTTCAAGTCCTTGGGTAACTGTGGGGGTATATTTGTACTTGTAAGAAACACCATTACCTCCTGTCAAATTACCCACGACCTTAAGAGCTCCTGGAGATCCAAATCACAATTAAATACTACTACTTACGTCCTTGCTAGATAGCCCCCATCAAAGTCCCACAAAGATCATGAAAATTACCTTATAATCATTGAGGGGTTAGATATAAAACCAAATACCTGCTTGCTAAGGGATTTCAATTACTCAAGCATTAAATGACAAAAGTACACCTCTAAAAAATAAATATGCTCAACATTTCATGGACTTTGCTAATGCCAATGCACTAGAGCAAATTGTAAAACTGCCCAACAGAGGATCTAATAATTCTGATCTGGTCTACACCAATCTAGCCCCTGCGAGAACCCCACTCCGCTCATCATCATCCCTGGTTAAGTATGACCACGTCAGTCATCCTCTCTGTCAGGCCTAGTGGTACCACCCCAACATCAAGTGGGACTATATTTACAGACTTTAATAGAGCAAACTTACATCAGCTTGGTGAAGACCCAAGAAAATTCCCTGAAAATGGACTCAGCTGAAAGGATTAATGCATTCACCTCTGACTTTTACCAACATCCAAACAGCTGCACAGTATTAGAAAATGTGAAGTAAAGAATGAGCTTAAGGTCACTACAGATACCAAAAGAAATGTACAAATCTTTCTTCAGTTATGTCAGATCATCAAGGAATAATGTCCAGAAATACACTGAGCTCATCTACAATGATATCATATACTCCAATCTAAGAATACAGACAATATATTAGCAAACACACTTGCTGCTAACTTTACCCCACCTATCACGGTGTTGCCACCAGTATTTCTGAAAATTAATTTCCTCCTTAAAATACACTGAAACAAGTCTTAAAATAACTATCAGAAAAGTACAGTTTTGTACCTACCATAAATGTAGATGTTCGAAGATCCACATTGCTGCAGTCCTTACTTATGGGGTAGTCCGCTGTCCTCGGTCGGCCCGAATACCAAAGTATTAGGCTGACGTCGGTCATGGGCGTCTAGATCTGACATCAGAGCGTCAGGGTATAAAGGCGCATGACCGACGTCATATCCTCAGTCTTTTCTTGCCCCAGATGTCAGAAGGCCAAACCAGAAAGGCCACAGCCAAAAACAGAATACCTCCCAAAAACATGCCCAACAACAACCATCACCTAAAGCATAGCACCAAGTCAAACTACAGAGGGAAGGAGGGAGGGTAAATTGGACTGCAGCAATGTGGATCTTCGAACATCTACATTTATGGTAGGTACAAAACTGTACTATGTTCTTCATCTCACATTGCTGCAGTCCTTACTTATGGGTAGAATCCCAAAGCAACGGAAAAGGGAGGATGGTAAAAATCATAAAGCATTAGGGGCGCTAAAATGCCCTGTAAAATTGCAGTGGCAAATCCAGCCCTAGACTTAGAATAAAGAGGAAGGTGGTAATGTTTAGAAAAGGTATGCACTGAACTCCAAGTAGCTGCCTCCAAAATGTCTTTTGTAGCTACCCCCCTTATAAAGGCCATAGAAGTAGCAGTAGCCCTAGTGGAATGAGGCCTGATTCCAGCAGGAATCTCCTTACCATGATGGGAATAACAGAAAGAAATACAAAACCCAATCCATTTAGAAATAGTTTGTTTTGAAACAGGTTTACCCTGTGAACCCAAAGCAAAAGAAACAAACAATTGCTGAGACTGTCTGAACTCCTTGGTTCTGCTCAAATAATAACGCAACTGCCTGTGAATATCCAAAGTATGCAAAATCTTCTCCCCTTTACTTTGGGGTTTGCATAAAAAGTAGGCAAATGAATAGTTTGATTTAAGGCCACACTAGAAACCACTTTAGGCATAAAGGAAGGATTAGATGCAAAGATACCCTATCCTTATGAAAAATCAGGAAAGGCTCCACTGCCATGAGGGCCTGTAATTCAGAAATCCTTCTTGCAGAGGTAATGGCCAACAAAAAGCAGTTTTCCATGATAAATACTTTAACTCGGCAGTAGCTGCAGGCTCAAAAGGTTGTAGAGTAAGTTTTCCAACACAAAATTGAGATCCCAAGCAGGAGTAGGAGCTCTACATGGGGGTCTTATATTCTTTGCCCCTCTAAGAAATTGCTTAAACCAAGGATGAGAGAGAATAAAGGAGGGTCACAATCATAGTGAGCAGAAATGGCTGCAGCATGGACCTTTATTGAGGAGAAAGACAAACCCTTGTCCAATAACTCAGTAAAATATTGAAGAGCAACACTTAAATCAGGTTTGGAGACATCAAAGTCCTTTCCTTTGCTCCAAATAAAAAATCTCCTCCATTTATCAGCGTAAACTTTCCTGGTACTAGGCCTCCTGGCCTCCAAAATAACATTCAAAACTTGTTGTGGAAGCTGAGACCCTCCAGGGTCTAAAACAGAATATGCCAGGCTGTGAGATGCAGAGACTGAATCTTGACATTGAGGAAGTGACTGCCCTCTTGAGACAAAAGATGCGGAATCAAAGGCAGAGGCCATGGAGGCTCCCGTACTAAACTCCTCAGTAGTGGGTACCAGTGCTGTCGAGGCCAATCCGGCGCTATCAGAATCATGGATGGCCTGTCTTTTCTGGCCTTCAAGAGTACCTTGGGAAGAAGAGGCAGAGGTGGAAAGGCATATACATGCAGAGTGTTCCAACTGAAAGATAGAGCGTCCACCTTCCAAGCTGTGTGATGAAACATTTTTGTGCAAAACTTTGGCAGCTGGTAATTTAGTGGAGAAGCGAACAGATCTATGTCTGGAGTTCCCCATAACACTGTCAACTGTTGAAATACATGAGGATCCAATTTCCACTCGTGAGGATCCACTATTTGTCTGCTCAATACATCTGCTAAGGAGTTCTGTGCTCCTGGTAGAAACCTTGCCTGAAGATTGAGGTGTAGATTGAGAGCAGTTTCCCACAGAATCATCGCTTGCCTGCAAAGAGGGTA
This sequence comes from Protopterus annectens, assembly GCF_019279795.1. Lineage (NCBI taxonomy): Eukaryota > Metazoa > Chordata > Ceratodontiformes > Protopteridae > Protopterus > Protopterus annectens. Next base: position 1,957,185,780 of record NC_056739.1, read on the forward strand.
AGAATGGGTTCCCCCTGCTTGTTGATGTACCACATGACAGTAGTGTTGTCTGTTTGAATCAACACCTGCCCTGGACGAAGTAAATCTTTGAAAGCCATCAATGCAAACTGGACTGCTAACATTTCCTTCAAGTTGATATGCAAATGTTGGAGTTTGACAGGCCACGTGTTTTGCACCCATTTTCCATTGAGGTGTGCTCCCCAAGCCTTGTCCGAGGCATCTGTCGTTAGAATCTGACTCGCCTCTGGCGGGGTCACAGAGAGTCCCTTGTTTAGGTGACATTCCTGAGCCCACCACAAAAACTCCTTCTGAATGCAAGGTATTATCTGAATGACAGTGTCTAGATCTTGGCAGTGCTGTGTCCACACATTTTTGAGATACCATTGAAGCTTCCTCATATGCAATTTGGCATTGGGAAGCACCAGAATACAAGATGCCATGAACCCCAAGGCTTGAAGGACTGTCCTTGCAGTCAGCCTGGACCGTAGAGACATTTGCTGGAAATAAAGAGAAAGGCTTCTTTGTTTGTCCGGGGTCAAAAAAGCCATCTGGGAAGCTGTATTCAGTCTCACACCCAGAAAGCACATGTCCTGAGAGGGTACTAGACTGGACTTTGTTTCGTTCACAGAATACCCTAGGCATCTTAACACTGCCATCACATACTGTAGATGATGAAGAAGTTCGTCCTTTTCTTGTGCAATAATCAGACAGTCGTCCAAATAAGGATAAATCTGTATTCCTCTTAGTCTGAAAAATGCTATCACTGGAGCCAGAACCTTTGTGAACACTCTGGGCGCAGTAGATAAGCCAAAGGGCAATGCAGAGAACTGATCATGTAAATTTCCAGCCCGAAAACGCAGGTACCTCCTGCAACTGGGCCTGATAGGAACATGAAGGTAAGCCTCTTTGAGATCCAGAGTAACCATCCAGTGATCTTTTCCCAACAGAGGTAAAAGCTGTTGTAAAGTCAGCATCTTGAACTTTGGAATGTCCAGGTAAGTGTTGAGGATAGATAAATCCAAAATTGGTCTCCACGTGTTTCCTTTCTTTGGAACTAGAAACAGGCGAGAATAAAATCCTTGGCCCACTTCTGACAGAGGAACTGGCTGTATAGCTCTTATTTGAAGAAGTAAAGAAATTTGTCTGTGAGCCTCTATCCTTTGCCGAGGAGGCGTCTGGCATGCCTTTGAAAGGAGGCATGGTATGGAAATAGAACTTGTAACCTCGGTTTATAATGTCCAATACCCATTTGTCCTGGGTGACTAAATGCCAATTTTGCTTGAAAAGAGCCAACTTTCCTCCCAAAGGAGCTGCCAGGCAAGAGGAATCTGGCAGCTGAAAATGCAGGTCATTGGGCCTGTTTACGAAAGGACTGGCCCCTGCCCTCACCAGCAGATTGAGCAGGCGAACTCCATTGTCTCGGCCTGAAGGTACTCTGAGCTCTGCCCCTACCACGCCTAGATCTACCCCTAGACTGACAATCAGAAGAAGGGTACGTCCACCCCTTAGTAGGCCAATTTCTACTAAACTTTGGAGGTTGTACCTGCAAAAAATCTTTAACAGTCTGCATAGACTTAGCCTTGTCTTCCATTTTCTTTAAGACTGACTCCACAGGAGGACCAAACAAAACTTCAGACTGCAAAGGGCATCCAGAATTCTAGACTTAACATGCTCAGACAAATTCTGATCCTTAAGCCAGGCGTGCCTCTGAATAACTGAACCAGTGGCAGCCACCCTAGAAGAAGCCTGTAAAGCATCAAAACCACATTGCAAAGAGTGCTTACCCACCTGTTCAGAAACATGCACTAAATCCTGCAATTCTTTACACTCTATGCCCTCTGCCAAAGCATCCACTTTAGATCTTAGCTGAGAAAGGAGGAAATTCTGATACTTCAACATATGAAACTGGCAGTTCAAAGCTCTCATTGCTAAGGTAGAAGAGGTATACACCTTCTTACCCCATCTATCCAAAGCTCTAGCTTCCTTATCCAGAGGAACCGGATTCTTAACAGAGGCTCTAACACCCTTAGGCCCCTGACTAATAGTTTCTGGGTCCGCCCTAGGACTCTTATACAGATATTTATGAGCCTCAGGCACCCTGTAATACCTGTCGGTTTAACTGGGGCAGGAGGCACAGAATCTGGATTAAGGGAAGCTTCCGAGAAAACATCTGAAACAACATCCAAAACCGGAGGTATAGCTAAGGGTCTATGCTGTGGTAAAAACAAGAACTCCCTAAGCCTCTTCCGGGAATCAGAGTAATCCTGTCCCTCCCACTTAAAATGCTCCCTCATGGAATGCAGAGTTTCTGAAAATGAAAAATCCTCTGGAGGAGAAGCAGAAGGAGTGGAATCCTCTGCATCAGAATCAGAATAAGGAGGGAAATCTTGAATGTCCTCAGTAGAAGACTCTGAATCATCTGAGGCCTGCTCCAAACTTTCCAACTCTGGCTCCATCCTGGGCCTCTTATCAGGAGGGGGCATAGAACCTCTAATTAAAGTAATCAAATCCTCTGCCATTTTAAGCATGTGCTTTTTAGGCACAGACCCTGAAGAACCAGAACTGACACCAGAGGAAGGCAAAACAGACCTGCCCTTAGAAGGAGCCTTAGAAACAGTAGCCGAAGGCCTAACCACCTTAGGCATAGAAGGGAGAATAGTAACCTGAGAGGCCCCTTCAGCCTGGCCTGCCTCCTGAGAGGCCACATCTTGTAAAATCAAAGTTTCCCCTGGGACTCAACAGAAACTTCAGCGGATCCACCTGTTCAGCTGTAGCTTCTAAAGGTCCGGCGTCCAAACGGACGAATCATCCTGCCTAGGCTTTAAAGATTTGTCTTTGCTTCTTAGTAGAAGCAGCCGGAACATCCGACGGCATATTATAATTACACCTCTTGCCAAAGACTAACCTAGCAATCTAACCTCCGTTTAATAGTGCGCTTATTAAACCTAGCACAAACCGACACCGACTACGCCGTGCTCCGGTCCCAAACAAGGAATACAAAGCGAGTGGTAATCCCTATGCGGTATCTGTTTCCCACAAGAAATACAATTATTCACTTTTTCTGACATCCGGTAAGTAACTGAGGCAAGAAAAACAAAAATATTCTAACGGGTACTTAGCCAACTTGGTATCGGTCTGAAACTCCGAAAATGAAAAATTTCAGAACGCCGAGCGGCACTTGCAACTCTGCTTCTGCATCGACCATGCAGCAAAAAGACTGGGGATATGGCGTCGGTCATGCGCTTTATACCCTGACGCCTGATGTCAGATCTAGGCGCCCATGACCGACGTCAGCCTAATACTTTGGTATTCGGGCCGACCGAGGACAGCGGACAACCCCATAAGTAAGGACTGCAGCAATGTGAGATGAAGAAAGTACAGTTTTGTACCTACCATAAATGTAGATGTTCGAGGATTCCATTGCTGCAGTCCTTACTATTGGGTATAGTCCAGTCAGTGGCCCGAATACCAGAGTATAAGGCTGGCGTCGGTCAGGGCGCGACTGATGTCAGTGTCAGGGTACTAATGCGCATGACCGACGTCATATCCTCAGTCTTTCTTGCCCCAGATGTCAGAAGACCCTAAAGACAAGTCCCAAAATACCTGCACCAAAACATGTACAATATACAACAATATATACAAAATATAAGCATGTACACTCACCTACACAACCACCCCTAAACACAGAGGGGAAGGAGGAGGGTAAATTGGACTGCAGCAATGGAATCCTCGAACATCTACATTTATGGTAGGTACAAAACTGTACTATGTTCTTCGTTTCCATTGCTGCAGTCCTACTATTGGGTAGAATCCCAAAGCAGAGGTAAGGGAGGCTGGCAAATCATAAAGAAGTAGGAGCTGACAACATGCCTTGCAAAACAGCTGTGGCAAAACCAGCCCTAGACTTAGAGTAGATAGGAAGGTGATAATGCTTAGAGAAAGTATGCACTGAACTCCAAGTAGCTGCTTCCAAAATATCCTTAGTTGCCACCCCTTAGAAATGCTGTTGAAGTGGCAGTAGCCCTAGTGGAATGAGGCCTAATCCCAGCTGGAATCTCCTTGCCATGATGGGAATAACAAAATGCAATGCAAAAGCCAATCCACCTAGAAATAGTTTGTTTTGACACAGGCTTGCCCTGTGAACTCAAAACAAAAGAAACAAACAACTGCTGAGACTGCCTAAAATCCTTAGTCCTGCTTAAATAATAACGCAATTGCCTGTGTACATCTAAAGTGTGCAAAATCTTTTCCCCTTTATTTTGAGGGTCTGCATAAAAGTAGGCAAATGAATAGTTTGGTTTAAAGCCACACTAGAAACCACCTTAGGCATAAAGGAAGGATTAGTGCGTAATGATACCCTATCCTTATGAAAAATCAAAAGGGCTCTACTGCCATAAGGGCCTGCAATTCAGACACCCTTCTTGCAGAAGTAATAGCCAACAGAAAAGCAGTCTTCCATGACAAGTATTTCAATTCAGCAGTAGCTGCAGGCTCAAAAGGTTGTAGAGTAAGTTTTTCCAACACAAAATTGAGATCCCAAGCAGGAGTAGGAGCTCTCATTGGGGTCTTATATTCTTTGCCCTCTAAGAAACTGCTTGAACAAAGGATGCGAAAACAAAGGTGGGTCACAATCATAGTGAGCTGAAATTGCTGCAGCATGAATCTTAATGGAAGAGAAGGACAAACCTTTGTCCAATAACTCAGTAAGATATTGAAGAGCCACACTCAAATTAGGCTCAGAAATCTCCAAATTCTTTGCTGTACTCCAAAATAAAAATCTCTTCCATTTTCTGCGTACACTCTCCTTGTACTAGGTCTTCTAGCTTCCATAATCACATTTAAAACTTGTTGAGGAAGTTGAGACCTGTTGTGTTTCAACACAGAATATGCCAGGCTGTTAGATGAAGAGAGTGAAGCTTGACATTGAGCAGATGACCGTCCTTCTGAGATAACAGATGAGGAATCAGAGGTAAAGGCCATGGAGGCTTCTTTACCAGACTCCGTAGTAGTGGGTACCAGTGTTGCGAGGCCAATCTGGAGCTATCAAAATCATCCTTGGCCTGTCTTGTCTGACCTTTAATAGTACCTTTGGAAGAAGAGGCAGAGGTGGAAAGGCATACACATGAAGGTTTTTCCAACTGAAAGACAGAGCATCCACTTTTCAAGCTGTGTGATGAAACCCCTTTGTGCAATACTTTGGCAGCTGGTGGTTTAGTGGAGAAGCGAACAGATCTATGTCTGGAGTTCCCCATGACACTGTCAATTTCTGAAATACATGAAGATCCAGTTTCCACTCGTGGGGATCCATGATTTGTCTGCTTAACACATCTGCTAAGGAGTTCTGTGCTCCTGGCAGAAACCTTGCCTGAAGAGTTAGTTGCAAGCTTAGCGCAGTCTCCCATAAAATCATTGCTTGCCTGCATAGAGGATAAGAATGTGTTCCCCTTGCTTGTTGATGTACCACATGACAGTTGTGTTGTCTGTTAGAATCAACACCTGCCCTGGAAGAAGTAACTCCTTGAAAGCCATTAATGCAAACTGGACTGCTAACATCTCCTTCATGTTGATATGTAGATGCTGTAGTCTGGCAGGCCACTGTCTTGTATCCACTTTCCATTTAGATGAGCTCCCAAGCAATGTCCGAGGCATCTGTCGTTAAGATCTGACTTGCCTCTGGCGGGTCAGAGAGTCCCTTGTTTAGGTGACATTCCTGAGCCCACCACAAGAATTCGTTTTGAAGGCAAGGTATTATTTGAATGACAGTGTCCAAATCCTGGCAGTGCTGTGTCCATACATTTTTTAGATACCATTGTAGCTTCCTCATATGCAGTTTGGCATTGGGAAGCACCAGAATACAAGATGCCATGAACCCTAATGCTTGAAGGACTGTCCTTGCAGTCAGCACGGACTGATGAGATAGTTGATGGAAGTAAAGTGACAGACTCTTTTGTTTGTCCGGGGTTAAAAAGGCCATCTGGGCTGCTGTATTCAGTCTCACACCCAGAAAGCACATGTCTTGAGAGGGTACTAGACTGGACTTTATTTCGTTCACAGAATACCCTAGGCATCTTAGCACTGCTATAACATATTCCAGATGCTGTAGAAGGTCTTCCTTTTCTTGAGCCAGAATCAGGCAGTCGTCCAAGTAAGGATAGATTTGAATTCCTTGAAGCCTGAAGTAAGCTATCACTGGAGCCAGAACCTTTGTGAATACTCTGGGCGCAGTAGATAAGCCAAAGGGCAATGCAGAGAACTGATAATGAGAATATCCAGCTCGAAACCGCAGATACTTCCTGCAACTTAGCCTTATAGGCACATGAAGGTAAGCTTCCTTGAGATCTAAAGTTACCATCCAGTGATCTTTGCCCAGCAGAGGTAAAAGCTGTTGTAACCTCAACATCTTGAACTTGGGAATGTCCAAAAACATGTTGAGGAGAGATAAATCCAAAATTGGTCTCCACGTGTTCCCCTTCTTTGGTACTAGGAACAGGCGAGAATAAAATCCTAGGCCCCTTTCTGATACAGGGACTGGCTGAATGGCCCCTATCTGGAGTAACTGAGAAACTTGCTTGTGAGCCTCTTTTCTTTGTGGAGGAGGAACGTCTGGCATGCCTTTGAAAGGGGCATTGTATGGAAATAAAATCTGTAACCGTGGTGAATGATATCCAACACCCATTTGTCTTGAGTAATTAAATCCCAATTTTCTTAGAAGAGAGACAGTCTTCCTCCCAGAGGAGCTGCCAGGCAGGGAATCTACTGGCAGCTGAAAAGACAGGTCATTGGGTCTGTTTACGAAAGGACTGACCCCTGCCCTCACCAGAAGTCTGAGCAGGTGAACTCCTGTTCTAGGCCTAAAAGAACCTTGAGCCCTGCCCCTACCACGTCTAGACCTACCCCTAGACTGGGAATCATAAGCAGGATATGTCCACCCCTTAGCAGGCCAATTTCTACTAAACTTTGGTGGCTGCACCTGCAAAAATCTTTAACAGTTTGCATAGACTTAGCTTTGTCCTCCATTTTCTTTAAAACTGCTTCCACAGGATCCAAACAACACATCAGACTGTAAAGGAGCATCCAAAATCCTTGTCTTAACATGCTCAGCTAAATTCTGATCCTTCAACCAGGCATGCCTGCGAAGAACAGAACTGGTAGCAGCCACCCTCGAGGAGGCCTGTACAGCATCAAAACCACATTGCAAAGAATGCTTACCCACTTGTTCAGACACATGAACCAAATCCAGCAACTCTTTACACTCTATACCTTCCAAAGCATCCACCTTAGATTTCAATTGTGAAAGGAGATAATTCTGATATTTTAGCATGTGAAACTGACAATTCAATGCTCTCATGGCTAGAGTGGAAGAAGTATACACTTTCTTTCCCCACCTATCCAAAGCCCTTGCCTCTTTATCAGTGGGAACAGGATTTTAACCACAGAAGCCTTAACACCTTTAGGCCCTTGAGAAATAGTTTCTGGGTCCGCCCTAGGACTCTTAAACAAATACTTATGAGCTTCAGGCACCCTATAATACCTATCAGGCTTAACAGGAGCAGGAGGCAAAGAGTCAGGGTTCAGGAAGCCTCTGCAAAAACATCTTCCACCACATTCAACACAGGAGGAATAGCTAAGGCCTATGCTGGGGTAAAACAAGAATTCCCTAAGCCTTTTCCTGGAATCAGAGTAATCCTGGCCTTCCCATTTAAAGTGCTCCCTCATGGAATGCAGAGTCTCTGAAAATGAGAAATCCTCAGGAGGAGAAGCTGTAGGAGTGGAATCATCCACATCAGAATCAGAATAAGTAGGATACTCCTGCAAGTCTTCCGAAGACTCTGAAGCCTCTGAACACTGTTCAAAACTATCAAACTCCGGTTCCACCCTAGGCCTCTTATCAGGCGGGGGCATAGAACCTCTAATCATAGTAATCAAATCTTCTGCCATTTTAAGCATATGTTTCTTAGGTACAGAACCGAAATGCTAGGAGAAGCCCCCACTGAAGCTGAACTAGGCCTACCTCTCAAAGAAGTTTTGGCAACAGAAGGAGAGGCTCTAACTACCTTGGGAAGAGAGGGAAGAACAGTCACCTGAGAAGCCCCTCAGCCTGGCCTACCTCCTGAGAAGGCACATCCTGTAATAGTAAAGTTTCTGCCTGGGACTCCATGGAAACTCCTGGCAAAACCTCTGGCTCCACTGAGCCTTCTAAAGAACCGGCGTCCGGGACTGCGGTTCATCAACCCTAGGCTTCGCTGTTTTGTCCTTGCGCTTCTTGGGAAGCGGGCGTCGGAGCATCCGGCGGCATTTTGTAATTACGCTTCCCAAACACTAACCTGGCACAGTCTAACCTCCTAATAGTGCGTTTGTTAAACCTAGCACAAGAGCAACCAACAACGTCGTGCTCAGGCCCTAAACAAGGTATACACAAGGTATGGTAATCCCTATGAGGTATCTGTTTCGCACAAGAAATACAGTTATTCACTTTTTCTGACATCCGGTAAAATACTGAGGCAAGAAAAACCAAAATGTTCCCCAGCGGGTACTTAGCCAACTCTGTTTCGGTCTGAAACTCCGGTTTGAAATATTTCAGAACGCCAACCTGCACTCGCAAAACTGCTTCTGCATCGGACCATGCGGCAAAAAAGACTGAGGATATGACGTCGGGCATGCGCATTAGTACCCTGGCGTACTGGCGTCAGTCTAATCGCCCTGACGGCGTCAGCCTTATACTCTGGTATTCGGGCCGACTGGACGCGGACTATACCCAATAGTAAGGACTGCAGCAATGGAAAACGAAGAACATCATCTAAAAGTAATACTTCCAGGGGACCATAGAGCATACCAGGCTGCATTCTCATCAGTGCTATATTATTTGAGCCTCTACTTAAACTTTTCAAACTCAGCCTATCTATACGGCTTGAACCTGATGCCTAAAGAACAAACACAGACTCCCCAACACAAATGTGGTGTCTCTATAGAGCCAAGCAATTACAGGTTCATAAAACCACCGACCTTGTATGGAAAGCCATGGATCATATCACCAGACACAGGCATCTCAGCTGATTTAAATTTCAATCAGTTTAGTTTTATTAAAGGCAGGTCCTGATTCCTGGACATAGTAATCTTCATTGTCAAGGAAACAGAAGCTGTGGACTGTGATAACTCAGCTCACAGCGCTTATCTCAAACTGACCAAGGCTTCTGACAGTATCCCTAAGGCTGGAATCCTCTGGATTGCAAACTGGCTACCTAACTTTTCCCAGGTTGTTAAAGTTGCCAGTACCCTTTCTGAACATAAAACTCTTAACTAGTGGGGTACCACAGAGATCAGTGCTGGGCTCTCTCTTGTTTGGCATTTACTTTGTAGACATCCAGTCCAATATCTTAGATGTGTGGTTGACCACATCTGCTAATGACTGCAAGCTAGGCTATGTTGTCTGCTCATCCATGGCCATAAACAGCACCAACAAGAGTTGGAATATGCACATACCTGGTTTACTGAAAATGGTCTCAAGTTAAATGCAAAAAACTGCAACAAAATAGCACCCAGTAAAAAAGGTGTTCCTACCTCATATACGTTATGTTTTAAATGGTACTTCTCTCCAGCCAAACACAGTTGTAAGAGATCAGGCGCTTGATCAATTCTCAGTCATTCGATCATCATGCTTCTACTAGTGTCAGGAAATCCTTCTATCTGCTCCAGTAAATTTCCAAGGGAATGTCTGCAAGATCCAAAGTTATCATCCTATCATGGTACTCGTCCCTTATCAGACCTATGACTAAATACAATGCCCACTTGTGTGTGTGTGTGTGTGTGTGTGTGTGTGTGTGTGTGTGTATTTTATATATATATAGATTCATAGGTAGATACTAGGCTATCTGCCCTAGGGCATTTATAAGCCTAGCCAGAGTGTATTTGGCTTCCGCCTCCCTATTAGATTAGCCTACTGTGCCTCTGTAAAGTAGGTCACAGAAGGTACCCTTTTAAGATCAGTTTACTGTGCCTCTGTCTAGCAGGGACACAGGACAGATCCCAGGGGTGAATTTGCGATTTCCCATCCACGCGTCCAAATTTCGCTTGAAGAGGGTCAGCAAGGGGCTTTGTCTAACATGAATTGGGATTCTATTCCAGAGTGAGGGGAGCCTCTGGGAAATGAATCTGTCCCTCCAGCATATCCTATTTATTTTTGTGCGTGTAGCTCCCTGTTGAGGGAGGAGTAAAAATTCTCTAAGCCTCTTTTTGGAGTCAAAGTAACCCTGGCTTTCCCAGTGGAAATCCTCCCCAAGTGTGCAAGGTTTCACCAAAAGAAAAATCTTCTGGAGGGGAAGCAGAGGGAATGGAATCCTCTGCATCAGAATCCTCATAGGTAGATAAGGGCAAATCCTGGTAATCAGAAGAAACAGAAATATCAGACTCCTGATCAGAAGAATCAGAAGGAAAATTAGTTCAAGGCCTCTTAGAGGGGGAAGGCTGGCTTCTCCTAATTAAGGTAATAAGGTCTTCAGCCATTCTAAGCATTTGTTTTTTAGGCATATGGGCCTGAGCATGTGGTTTGGACGTCGGTTTTCTAGGCGTGGGTCGAGTTTTAGGTCTGGATGAAGATGATGGCGTCAGTTAAAAATGCAAGTCTGTAGGCCTGAATACACCCTCAGGAGCCAGTGCCTGCACAGAAGCTGAGACCAATCCAAGGTAGAGACATCCACAGGTTCCATAGTCGAAGAAGCATCCCGCGGCATACTGGACTCTGAATAGGTCTCAATAGAGGCCTGCGAATCTGAAGTAGCCGGTATCAGGGGCTGCGAAAGCGGCTCACTGAGTACTGGCGGACTGGTGACTAGGTTAATGGAAGCGTCGTCGGCAGCTTTGGACCTATGCGGCCTGTCTTTATCCTTATGTTTTTTTGGAATATAGGTAGTTGGATGGCTTACTGAAGCCATTTCTGGATAGTTTTACCAAGTACCAAAATAATTTGCTGCTAATATAGACCAGCTACGAATAGCTCAGGGATTGAACAAGGCACAAAACTAACAGCAAGGGACATCATGGTCTGGGCCTAAGCAAGGAATGCAGTATGAATGAAAATCTTTTTGAGGTATTTGCTTTCCACAGGTAATATAATTGTTAACTTTTACTGACATCGGTTAAGAGCAAGAAAAAGGATCCCCAACAGGGTACTTAGCTTTTTTGAAGACTTCAGTTCTGAAACTCGAAAACAAAAATTTCAGGAGTCGGCCAACCGGCACTTGCGAACTGCTTCTGCTTCTAGCACCGCGCAACAAAAAAGACTGATGTAATGGCGTCAGCTACATGTTTTATACACCTGATGACCTGATGTCATGGAAGAAGAGACAGCAACCGAAGCAGGAATCCAAGACTCTGGCATTCAGGCCGGCTGAGGGCTACCTGCAGGCAAATAACCCAAATGTGATGACTGCAACAGTGAAACACGAAGAACAAGGGGAGCAAGGCTAGGTGTATTGGAGGCGGGTTCAAATTGTTTTATCATGGTATGGATGGGAGGAGAAATGGCCTAGGGGTTATCCTGAAGGAACAGTATGCTAAGAGTGTTTTGGAGGTGAAAAGAACATCAGATAAAGTGATGTTTATGAAGCTGGAAATTGATGGTGTAATGATGAATGTTGTTAGTGCATATGCTCTACAAGTTGGGTGTGCAATGGATGAGAAAGAAACATTTTGGAGTGAGTTGGATGAAGTGGTGATCTCTGTACCAAAGGGTGAGAGAGTGGTGATTGGAGCAGATTTCAATGGACACGCTGGTGAAGGGAACAAAGGGGATGAGGAAGTGATGGGTAGGTATGGTGTTAAGCAAAGGAATGCAGAAGGTCAGATGGTAGAGGACTGTGCAAAAAAGTTTGGACATGGCTGTGGTGAATACGAATTTTAACAAGAGGGAGGAGCATAGGGTGACATACAAGAGTGGAGGGAGATGCACACAGGTGGATTAAATCTTATGTAGAAGGGCCAGTCTGAAGGAGATTGGAGACTGTAAAGTGGTGGCAGGGAAAAGTGTAGTTAGGCAGCATAGGATGGTGGTTTGTACGATGACAATGGTGATCAAGAAGAGGAGGGGGAGTGTGAGGGCAGCACCAAGGATCAAATGGTGGAAATTGAAAAAGGGTAATTGTGAAGTGGAGTTCAGGGAAGAGTTAAAACAGGCACTGGGTGGCAGTGCAAAGTTACCGAATAGCTGGTTTAACTACAGCAGAGCTAGCAAGAGAGATGGCTAGAAAGGTGCACACTGTGACATCTGGAAAGAGGAAGGAGGACAAGGAGACCTGGTGGTGGAATGAGGAAGTACAGGAGAGTATACAGAGAAAGAGGTTGGCGATGAAGAAGTGGGATTGTCAGAGAGATGAAGAAAGTAAACAGGAGTATAAGGAGATGAGTTGCATGGCAAAAAGAGAGGTGGCAACAGATAAGGCATATGAAGAGTTGTATGAAAGGTTGGACACTAAGGAGGGAGAAAAGGACCTGTATTCGAATGGCTAGACAGAGGGACCGAGCAAGTAAAGATGAGCAGCAGGTAATGGTGATAAAGGATAATGAAGGAAACGTACTCACAAGCGAGAAGTGTGTGTTGAACAGATGGAAAGAGTACTTTGAGGGGATGATGAATGAAGAGAATGAGAGGGAGAGACGGTTGGATGATGTGCGGATAGTGAATCATGAAGTGCAGTGGATTAGCAAGGAGGAAGTAAGGATAGCTATGAAGAGGATGAAGAATGGCAAGGCTGTTAGTCCAGATGACATACCTCTGGAAGCATGGAGGTATTTAGGTGAAATGGCAGTGGAGTTTTTAACTAGATTGTTTAATGAAATCTTGGAAAGTGAGAGAATGCCTGAGGAATGGAGAAAAAGTGTTTTGGTACCGATTGTAAGACTATGGGTGATGTGCAGAGCTGTAGTAACTACACAGGGATTAAATTGATCAGCCACATCATGAAGTTATGGGAAAGAGTAGTGGAAGCTAGGTTAAAAAGGGAGGTGATGATTAGTGATCAGCAGTATGGTTTCATGCCAGGAAAGGGCACTACAGATGCGATGTTTACTCTGAGAGTGTGGATAGAGAAGGTCAGAAGGAGATGCATTGTGTCTGTGAGAAGATATATGAGAGACTGCCTAGAGAGGAGTTGTGGTACTGTATGAGGAAGTCGGAAGTGTCAGAGAAGTATGTAAGAGTGGTACAGGATATGCAAAAGGGTAGTGTGACAGCGGTGAAGTCTGCGATGGGAGTGACGGATGCATTTAAGGTGGAGGTGGGATTACATCAAGGATCAGCTCTGAGCCCTTTATTATTTGCAATGGTGATTGACAGGTTGACAGACGAGATCAGACAGGAGTCCCCATGCACTATGATGTTTACAGATGACAATGTGATCTGTAGTGGAGAGTAGGGAACAGGTGGAGGGGACCCTGGAGAGGTGGAGATATGCTCTAGAGAGAAGAGGAATGACGGTCAGCAGGACTAAAACAGAATATGTGTGTGTGAATGAGAGGGAGGATAGAGGAATGGTGAGGATGCAGGGAGTAGAGGTGGCAAAGTTGGCTGAGTTTAAATACTTGGGATCAACAGTTCAGAGTAATGGTGAGTGTGGAAGAGAGGTGAAGGTGAGTACAGCAGGATGGAGTGGGTGGAGAAGAGTGTCAGGAGTGATTTGTGACAGACTAGTACCAGTAAGAGTGAAAGGGAAGGTCTACAAGTGGGTAGTGACACCAGGTATGTTATATGGGTTGGAGACAGTGGCACTGACAAAAAGGCAGGAGTCAGAGCTGGACGTGGCAGAGCTAAAGATGTTAAGATTTTACTGGGTGTGACGAGGGTGGACAGGATTAGGAATAGGTATATTAGAGGCTCAGCCCAGGTTGGAAGGTTTGGAGACAAAGCCAGAGAGGCAAGATTACGTTGGTTTGGACATGTGCTGAGGAGGGATGCAGAGTATATGTTTGGAAAAAGATGCTAAGGATGAAGCTGCCAGGTAACAGGAAAAGAGGAAGGCCTAAAATACGGTTTGTGGATGTGTTGAAAGAGGACATGCAGGTGGTTGGTGTGACAGAGCATGAAACAGAGGACAGGAAGAAATGGAAACAGATAATCTGCTGTGGCGACCGCTAACGGGAGCAGCCAAAGTAGTAGTAGTAGTAAAATACAAAAAACACATACTCATTTTATACTCAGAATTCATCAATAAATCAGTTAAAAACAGATTTAAATCATCCAATATTTAACATTTATACTCGTTTAAAGGGGGCGAGCATCAAGCTCAGGCTTGATGCATACATCTTGGATATGTGTGTGCTTGCAGTTTTTAAAATCCATTTCAATTCAATACGTTCTACTTGATTATTAATATTATCCCCCCTCTTATCACAAAAACAAATCTGCAAGACTTTAAAACTAAATTTATGTGTAGGGAATTCTGTTATATGTTTAGCTAAAGCATTTAGTTTATTTTTATTTTCACATCATACATATGTTGGTATACCCTGCGCCTCAGACGTTTTGAGTTTTGCCAACATAAAAACAACTACAGCCTTTGCACTCTGCCAAGTAAACTACATTAGTCGTATTGCAAGTAGCATAAAACCTGAGTTCAAAAGTAAAAGATAAAACTGGATGCTTAAACACGAACTGTGCATACATGTTAACACATCTTACATTTTTTACAAGGATGTGTCCCTAATCTATGTGTAGATACAAAAGTCTTGTCGATCCCTACATAATAACCGCTTCAAGTTACAATTAGTTTTATATGTAAAGCTAGGGACCTCCCATATATTTACAGTTTCTTTATGACCTGTCAAAAAATGCCAATTTCTCTAGATTATATCACAAACTCCATTATTCTCGCTAGCATACTTTGTAACAAAACGTACCCTATTTCTTTTTGGACCTAAATCTACTTTGGGTGCGCTCTCTATGGGACTAACATCACTATTCTTTTGAAAGGTTTTGTTCTTAACAGTTTGAAAGGTAGATCCATTATAACCCCTTTCCGTGAATAATTGCTGTAAATAATCAACCTCCTTTTCCATGTCAGTGGCTACATTACATATATATTCTTGACTCTATTTAGTTGTCCTTTAATAATGTTCAGAAAAACATGCCTGGGATGCATACTGCTATAGTCCAAAAGACTATTCTTCCAGCATGATTTCCGATACTATTTAGTACTGATGCTTCCTAGTCTGTCCTTATATATTTAGACAGCCAAAAATCAATACACTCAAGTGAATGAGCTGCTGTAAACCTCAAGAAATCTGTAGTGGAGTCCAAGTACTTAATGAAGTCAAATAAAAGAGGTAGCCCTCCAACCCACAACAGAAAGGTGTCATCAGCAAAACGCCTATATAGCCTTATATGTGTACTGAAGGCACTATTATATAAATATTCCTTTTCCCAATGATAGACTACCAAGTTCGCATATGAATTTGCACAGGGGTTGCCCATGGCAACACCCCACTTCTGTAAATAAATCATATCCTCATACATAAGAACATTATTTGATAATATCAAATCCAGTAATGTACATATCAAAATAATTTCATTGATACTATTGTATCCCATTTCCCTCATCACAGCTCTGTCTGCCTCTATGGCTTGGTTATGCAGGTAAGCAAGCTTTATACATCTAAAGTAACCATAGCAATTCCTCAGATCAGACTCTTGGTTAAATTCCCTTAGGTCCTTCAAAAAATAAGGTGTATCCTCAGGAGTGGCCTTAGGCCAACTGGTGCCCTAGACAAAAGGGCTCCACGGCGCTCCCACCACACCACTGAGTGCCCCCATCCTGGTCTACCTACACCAAATAAATACTAGAAAATTGCCCCTGCTAGAGCGGCACCCTAGGCGGCCGCCTAGTTGGCCTATGCCTAAGGCTGGCTATGTGTATCCTTCAGAATAGTAGGGATCTTACTAACTGTCCCAACTTGCTCTGCATATAAATTGAGAAAGGCTTTGTAGCCCAACCACCTCCATCCACAATAGGCCTTAGGGACGGTCTCTGGAGGGACTTATGTACCTTAGGTAATCCCTTTATGTATGGTATTCTAGGGAATTCAACGCTGAAAAAAGCGTATAACATTTCATCAGTTTGCCTAGACATAAGCAGGTCATATTGATTTTCTTTAATACCTTCTACAACTACAGACGCAAAAGAAAATTGGAAATGGGGTCTTTATAAACATGCATAACATGTATAAACCATTCATAGTATTTTGTACTAAGGATAACTAAATTCTTGTAGTTGGAAGTATGTAACAAGCAAATACAATTAAGGGTTGAACTCTCTTACAGACCCCCAAAGCAGTCAAAGGTAGAGAGAGATTCTACTTGTGATGACTGGGAAACTGTTAACAAATGAGTCTGATAAAATAACAGGAGACTTTAATGCACCTATGGTAGAAAGGGACTGCATGGAAGCAAAAGACAATGCCATTAATTCTCTACTTATTACTAGTATGCAACAAGGTTATATAGTCAAATTGTTAAAAGAACCAATCAGTAAAATTAACGTTTTGAACCTAATACGGATAAAAAAAAGAATACTGTACAAGGACAGTGAAATACCAGTTGGATTTAATGGTTCTGTCCATGATGTATTTGTTTTGTCCTGGATTACTCCCAAATGGAAGCCAGCCAGCAAGTTGCTGGCTACTGAGACTTGTCCATATATCAACTGGACACAAGCTGATTTAAGTATACTTTTCTCTGCACTTATTTAAGATTTGATTCAGTAAATATTGTGTCTTTGATTCAGTAAATATTGTGTGTCTCGTCTACCTGCAGTTATTTCCCCACCCCTCTCCCTGTTTCCTGTTGTGGTGTTAATCTTGGTGGCTTTGGAATTGCCCGCCCCTGCTGTAAATCTGTTTTTGCACACTCCTCCTGGACCCATCTCATTTGCTCACTCAACTGAGCACACTGAGATCATATTTTGATTTCAGATACTCCTACCAGTCCCATCTCCCCTGCTGTGTACAGAGAGAGCACTTGGGAAGGACATTCCCCTATAGTATCTTAATCTCCTCCCTCTAAAAAAAAAAATCCACTTCATCTGCTTTAATGTATTTGTGTTTCTTCCTACTTTATTACCTTATTTTGCTTTTACCTCTTCTTAAAAGTACTCAACTGAATTTATTCTGCTGCCTTTATTACTGCTTGTTAGTAGCCTGATTAAATTTTAACTGTTATTCTAAGGCCTTTGGTTTAAGCACTTGGGCTTCAAACAGTTGTTTTACATTAGGAAGGTTTGTGGCCTGCACTGTTGTGGCAGGACAAGTACAGTACATCCTTCTAAGTTGGGAACTGCTGACTGAAGGCTCAGTGTTTGTTATTCTAAAAGTGTATTAGTTCTGGGTTAAGCACTTGGGCTCCTTCAAGCCAGTTGTTTTACATTAAGAAGGTTTGTGGTCTGCAGTCTTGTGGAAGAAGAGGCTAGATTCTGCCCTTCTGACCTGGGAATTTCTGGTTAAAGGCTTATTGCGCATGCTTACTTGAACTGTTTCTTTATGAAATCAGTACTCCTTGTTTGCTGTAGCATAGACTAGATTCAGGCCTACTGGATCTAGCTTTGCTTGTATAACATGTGCACTGATCCAGGCCATCTTTCTTGGAGAAGGTTTCTCTGTACCCTAGTTGCAGGAGTCTGCAGTTAGAACTTGTCTGACTGAAGACTGCTGGAACAGGGCTCAGTTATGAGCTTTTTAACTGGTTAATTGGGTAAAGTGCTGATTTGACTTTATCTATTTTTTATGACAAAAAATATATACTTGTTTCCCACCTTTCTGAACTAGTATAGTCCAGTTTTCAGGTCACTGCTGAATCCAGTGCTGTGTTACAAGTTTCTGTGTTGCCCATACCTTACTTGGATAGAATGAAGTTTCATTGTTCACCTGTGAGAGAGGGGAGCTTTGAGCAGCCTATCTGTCCCTGGAGGAATGGTTTCAGCCCAGAAGTTAGTAGTTTATTGACCATTTTGCGCTAATTTCTCTCTCACTTCCCTGCTATAAAAACTGCATATGCGCAGTTTTTGTGCTTGTATTCCGCTCAGCAAGTGCCTTCCAGGTGTTCTGCAGAGTCTACAGCAGCAGAGAGACAAAATAGAGACTTTGGAGTGATTACGTATCATTTGTCTGATTTTCTTGCTGTCTTAACTAATTCTGCCTAAAACGCTTTTTATTTTGTGTTTCTGTGATTTAAAAAGTTTGTTATTGCTACATATTGTACTTATTTGCGGCCTGCACTTGAACTAAGTCATTTTTGTGTTTAAATAATCTGTTTAACTGTTGTAGGCTACACACTAAAGTACGATAGCCTTTTCTGTGCATTTAAAGTGTTGTTTGGATTGTATCTGCTCTATTTTCTGGGAAAAAAAAAAAAAAATATATATATATATATATATATACACACACACACACACACACACACACACACACACACATACTTGTTTCCCACCTTTCTGAACTATTATAGTCCAGTTTTCCGGTTATTGCTGAATCCGGGGCTGTGTTACAAGTTTCTGTGTTGCCCACACCTTACTTGGATAGAAGGAAGTTTCATTGTTCACCTGTGAGAGAGGGGAGCATTGAGCAGCCATCTGTCCCTGGAGGAGTGGTTTCAGCCCAGAAGTTAGTTTATCGGCCATTTTAGGCTAATTTCAATCCCTTTCACTTCCCTGCTATAAAAACCACATTTGTGCGGTTCTGCACACCTGGCAGTGCCAGTTAGCTAGAGATAAACTATTCTCGGCTCCACGAAGTGTACCCTTCAATTTTTCCCTTGGAACTAGACAAACCTTCAACTTTAGCACTCAAACCATTCATTTCACAGTCAAGCACTTGCTTAAAACTCATAGCAAGCACTAATTAACCCTAGCACTAGACCCTCCCTATACTGTCCAGAAGGACAAGGCTCTCTATTAGTCCCCACCAGCCAATAAGAAAAACAGCTTACTCTACCTATTCAGGAATGTCCAAAGGGCAGTTTCCGGTGTACTCTCTAGTCCAACTGCTGAATCTGGGCATTTTGAGGCAATGTTACAACTGCCTCATGTACACAGAGAACCCTCTCCCCCTACCCCTAAACACTAATATATGCGAGAGATGCAATTATACGGACAAAGTGGAGGCAAAGCTCTCTCAACCCAAGACTGGAACTGACAGTCAAGAGGAGAAGGGTAATACTTGCAACATAGAGATGTTCAGAAAAAAAAAAAATTCATCTGCTTTTACTGTACTTGGGTTTCTACCTACTTTATTTTACTTTTGCATCATCTTAAAAGTACTCAATTGTATTTGTTACTGCTTGGTATAACTCATTCTAAGCCTTTTGGTTTAAACACTTGGGCTTCGGACCAGTTGTTTTGCACTGAGAGGGTTTGTGGTCTGCACTGTAGTGGCAGAACAGGTAGCTTACATCCTTCTAGGTTGGGAACTGCTGAGTGTCTGTTATTCTAAAAGTGTATTAATTCTGGTTTAAGCACTTGGGCTTCAGGCCAGTTATTTTACATTAAGAAGGTTCGTGGTCTGCACTCTTGTGGGAGAAGAGGCTGGACTCTGCCCTTCTAAGCTGGGAATTTCTGGTTAAAGGTTTATAGTGCCTGAATATATGAACTGTATCTTACTGAAATTGGTACACCTTGTTTGTTGTAGCATAGACTAGATCCAGGCCTGCTGAATCTAGCTTTGTTTATATGCTTGTTGTTTGTTTGCTTGTTATTTCCCTGGAATGCTAATTCCACCTAATACGCGGCTTCTGTGGATCACTAGTGATATCTGCATTGCTTACTGTACTTATTTCCTTGTTTCACTTGAAAGAAAGTTACTGTTTGTCGTTTTTGCATTTAAGTTACCTGTAACACATTGCACTTAAGTTACCTGGCACTTGCTCACTAAAGCAATTATATAAGTCAGCACTAAAAATTAAAAGCACTACACTCTCACTCCCCACTGGCCCTTGTTTTCAATTATAAAGGAATTCCCAATATTATTCTAGCATGTCCAAAGGTCAGTTGTCAATCTCCTCTCCGGTCCAGCTGGTGAATCTGGGAATCTTGAGGCAATGTTACAACTGCCTCATGTACACAGACAACCCCTCTCCTCCTCCCAACAAATTCCAACACATGTGAGAAATGCAACCATATAGCCAAACTGGAGGCTAAGCTCTCTTAACTCAGTACTGGCATAACCAGTCAGGAGGAGACGGAAACCACTCTCACTACAATTCCAGTCTCACATAGCCCTACAACGACAGCAAACCAAACACATAATCACACAAAACCATACTCGGAGGCTCTAAATAAAGATCTGCCTAAGCAGCAGAGACCTCCAAAGCAGACACCCAAGCAACCGCTACCCCAAAACAAAACACGTGCAACACATATCTCACAAAGCCAGTGTGCCGAACAGTCACAACCCTTAAGACTAAACAACACACCTGATACACTTGTAATAGGTGACTCTATCGTCAGGCACACTGACGTCCCGCTCACCATGCTGAACAAGGAGAAGGTCACGGTGAGCAGCCTGTCGGGCACTAGGAACCGCCACATAACACAAACACTCAGGTCACTCCAAGGCAAGTACAAATATGACTCAGTCATTGTCCATGCTGGTGTGAATGACCTGAGACGTACCTCCCTGGACTATACGAAGAGAGACATAGAGGAGCTCTCTGAGCATGTAGCCCAGGCCGGTATGACCCTGACCTTGAGTAGCATCTTACCCTCACCAAGAATGATGCCACAATATGAAGACAAGATGATCAATTTCAACAATTGGCTTTAGTACTAGTGTCACTCAAAGGGGATCCAATGCCTGTCAGCTTGGGACGATATGCTCGACAAGCCACGATGCTTCGCTAGGGAAGGCTTGCACCTGTCACCCCTGGGCTTTCGGATATTGGCAAAGGCTCTTCCTACCCCCATAGTGCCTTTTTTAGGCAAGGCTCAAAAGACAAACCCACCTCCATATGTATCACAAGGGATAAGAAACTAAGAGTAATGCTACTCAATGCCAGAAGTCTAAACCTCAAGATGCACGCACTCGAAACTCTCCTTAGCATGGAAAACATTGATATCTGTGCAGTAACAGAAACCTGGTTCAGGGCTCCCGAAAGCACTCCAACACTACTAGGTTATACCTCATACCATGCTTTTCGGCCCCAAAACTTGGACCGAACCACAAAAGGAGGGGGAGTATCGATATTCATCAAAGATACCCACACCTCCAGGTTGGTGGCAAAGCACGAAGCATCAGAGACTATCCATGTGCAACTAACAGTGGGTAAAACTGCCTTCCAGTTTATAGCCTGCTACAGACCACCCTCCCAAACCCAGGAACCCCACTCGGCCTTCCTGAGAACACTGGAAAATATGAAGGTCTCTCCAAACACCATTATATTGGGCGACTTCAACTACCCAAACATAGACTGGGAGCATTACACTCTAGCTCCAACATCCTAGCCCAAAGGTTCCTAGAATTTATAAACTCAAATGCTATGGAACAACTTGTTACCACTCCCACAAGAGGGGAAAACATACTGGACCTGATCATCACCAACATGGGGACTCTATGCTCCAGACCAGAAGTGTATCCCTCACTGGTAAGATCAGACCATAAACTAATCTCACTGGATATTCACATCCCGACCCCACCCCCTGCCCAGAAAACCACAGTGGAAAACTTCTCTAAAGCAAATTTCACACTCCTCAAAACCGAGGTGGAATCCTTCAAAGCCCCCGGGCCTGTGGAAAATACGGCCCAGACTGCAGAATCCTTTATAAACGCATTCTATGAACACCTTCAGGAATGCATGGATAATGCAATCCCAAATAAAACCAAGACCCAATCCTCCAAAGGCAGACGTCCTGTCTGGTGGACCACAGCCATAAACAAACTATACAATAGAAGGAGGAAGCTACTAAATGATAGCGCAAAATCCCAAAACGGGAAGGCATCACTGATCAGTATTAGCAAAAAACTACAGGCACTCATAAAATTGTCTAAGGCCAGCTTCGAGAGAAAAATTGCACAAGACACTAAGGATAATCACAAGGCTTTCTTTAGTTATGCTAGGAACCTGGGTGATAATTCCCAGATATGCTCAGAATTAGTCCAAAATGACAAAAAATACACCGAACCCACAGACATTGCCAACATCCTAGCTGACAGGTTCAGTGCAAACTCCCCCCCCCCACCACCAAAAAAGCAAATATCTATCCCAACAGAGTGCTGCCCCCCTGACATCTCAGATGCTCAGGTAAGAGCCGCCCTCTCCAAAGCAAAAAACACAGCATCAATGGGACCAGACGGTGTCCCGGGCTGCGTCCTACATGAACTCCAAGAAGAGCTAAACCCAAACATAAAACTACTGTTCAACCTCAGCCTTACTACAGGATATGTGCCCAAAGAGTGGCGTACAGCAGCAGTGGTCCCTCTCCATAAAGGTGGTGCCTCAATGGATCCTGGAAACTATCGCCCCATAAGCCTGACTAGCTTGGTCTGCAAAGCTATGGAAAGGATCATCATGGACCTCATAAATAAAGATATTGGGGACCTACAGACACTGGATCCTACCCAGTTCGGCTTTGTTAAGGGCAGATCCTGCTTCTTAAACCTGGTTGTTTTCTTTGAAACAGTCACCAAGGCCATTGTCGAGGGGAAGGTGGTCCACATAGCCTAGCTGGACCTCGCAAAAGCCTTCGATACAATACCCCACTCCGGCATTATAGATAAGCTCACCAGCTTAAATATAAACCCCTATGTCACTAGATGGATTGCAAACTGGCTCAAGGACAGAACCCACATGGTTAGAATTGCTGGAGCCATGTCAGACTCCAAACCAGTTACAAGTGGTGTCCCACAAGGCTCAGTCCTGGGACCTCTCTTGTTCGGTATATATTTCTCGGAGGTACAGGCCAACACAGAAGGACTGTGGCTGACCAAGTTCGCAGATGACTGCAAACTGGAAGCCATAATCGACTCTCCAGCCGACACAAGCATCCTCCAAAAGGGCCTCATAGAAACAGACAACTGGTGCCAGAGCCATGGACTCAAGCTAAATGCCAAAAAGTGTATAGTCATCCCCTTTGGCAAAAACAAAGTGCCCACAAATTACCACATAGATGGTAATCCATTAAGTACAGAAGTAGTAATTAGGGACCTGGGGACCCAAGTTGATAGCAATCTCTCATTTGACAACCACGTGGCCAAAGTGGTTAGAAAAACATTTTATATAGCCCACCTAATCATGAAGAGATTCACATCTAGATCAGGGGAGGTCATCGTGCCTCTTTACTCATCCCTCATCAGGCCCATAATTGAGTACAATGCCCCTTTTGGGATGTACCTTACCAGACACCTGCAGCAACTGGAAAGATCCCAAAAGTACCTGACCAAGAGGATCAAAGGGCTCAAACAGATGCCATATGCTGCCCGGTTAAAGAAACTCCAGCTCTACTCAGTGGCATACCGCCTGTTCAGAGGCGATCTTTGCCTGACGTATAAAGCCATGCCCAACCCGGAATTAATGGACATGCTGCACCTCAGAAAATCCAAATCCCATCGAGCTACGCGCTCGAGAGACTTGAACCTCAGCACTGAAATAAATAGGACATGCTGGAGGGACAGATTCATAACCCAGAGGCTCCCTTCACTCTGGAATAAAATCCCAGTCCAGGTTAGGCACAGTCCCTCATTGACTCTCTTCAAGAGGAATCTTGATGAGTAAATGGGAGATCGTAGGTTTACCCCGGGTATCACTTCTGTGTCACTGTTAGACAGAGGCACAGTATACTAACCTCGAAAAAGGGCATAGCAAAATAAATTTAAAATGGGTGGCCAAAGCTAAACACATTCTGGCTAGGCTTATAAATGCCCTAGGCTAGATAGCCTAGTATGAACCTATGAACTTATAACAAACCAACATCGGCAAATAACACACATGAATACATGAAAACATACTCGGAGGCTTGAAATAAAAATCTGCAAAAGCAACAGAGACCTCCAAAGCAGACATCTAAGCAACCTCCACACCCCATCACCAACCATGAAACATACTTCACATAATCAGGGCGCCACGCAATCACAGCCCTTAAGGAAAAATAACATACCCAACACACTAGTAATAGGTGACTCTATAGTCAGGCACACTGATGTCCCACTAACTTGGCTGGGCAAGGAGAAGGTTACAGTTAGCTGCCTGTCGGACGTCAGGATCCGCCACAACACAAGCACTCAGGTCACTCCAGAACAAGTACAAATATGACTCTGTCATTGTCCATGTTGGTGTGAATGACCTCAGGCGTACCTCCCTGGACTACATGAAAAGAGACATGGAAGAGCTCTCTGATCACATAGCCCAGGCCGGTATAATCCTGAGTAGCATCCTGCCCTCACCACGAATGATGCCACAGTACTAAAAAAAAATTATCAATTTCAACAATTGGCTAAGTTTCTGGTGTCATTCAAAGGGGATCTAGTATATGTCCGCCTGGGATGACATGCTCGACAAGACACGTTGCTTCGCAAGAGATGGCTTGCACCTGACACCCTTAGGCTTTTGAATACTGGCCAAGACTCTTGCCGCTCCCACAGTGCCTTTTTTAGGCAAGGCTGAAAAGACAAACCCACCACCATAAATAACACAAGTAACCAAAAACTGAGGGTAATGCTACTCAACACCAGAAGTCTAAACCTCAAAATGCATGCACTCGAGGCACTCCTCAGTATGCAGAACATGAACATCTGTGCAGTAACAGAAACCTGGTTTAAAGCTCCTGAGAGAACCCCAGCACTACTAGGCTACAACTCATACCATACCTTTCAGACACAGAACCAGGACCGAAACACAAAAGGCGGGGGGTGTAGCCATACTCATCAAGGATATCCACACCTCCAGGTTAGTGGTGCAGCACAATGCATCAGAGGTCATCCACGTGCAACTAACAATGGGCAAAACTACAATCCAAAGTGTAGCTTGCTACAGATCACCCACCATGACCCAGGACCCCCATTCCGCATTTCTGACACTGGGAAATATGAAGGTCCTACCAAACACCCTAATACTGGGTGATTTCTATTACCCAAACATAAACTGGGAGAACTACTCAAGTACTAACTCCCTTGCCCAACGCTTCCTAGAATTTATAAACTCAAATGCCCTGGATCAAATGGTCAACATATTGGATCTTGTCGTCACCAACATGGGCGACCGGTGTTCCACACGACAGGTCAACCCCTCACTTGCTAGATCAGACCATAGACTAATCACTCTGGATATCGACATTCCGCCCCCACCCTCAATCAAGGAAACCACAGTGAAAAACTTTTCAAAAGCAAACTTCACATTACTTAAGACCAAGGTGGAAAGGTTCACAGCCCCCATGCTAAAGGACAATGTTGTCCAAGCTGCTGAAACCTTTACAAAGGCACTCTATGAGCATCTGCAGGAATGCAGGAATTGTGCTATCCCAAGTAAAACCAAGACTCACTCCTCCAAGAAAAGGAAACCAGTCTGGTGGTCCCCTGCCATAAACAAGCTATACAACAGGAGGAGAAAACTAGTACAGAAAAGAGTAAAATCCCAAGAAGGAAAGACATCCCTGATCAGTATCAGCAAGAAAAGTACAGTTGTGTACACCTACCATAAATGTAGATGTTCGAGTGTCTTCACTGTTGCAGTCATAACTGTAGGGTGTTCCTGCCGGCAGGCCGCCCGAGGTCGGCCAGAATCCCAAAGTCTGGGTCCGGCGTCGGCTGTTCCAGCAAGTACCCTGACGTCAGAGCGCAGAGGTACAAAGCTGACAGCCGACGCCATCTTCTCCAGCCTTTCTTGCCCCAGATGTCAGAAGCTCCCCAAAAAATCCAGTAAGTGCCCCAAACGAAACACAAATACACCACAAAGGAAGAGGAGATAGACAAACAGAAAAATAAGAGGGGATGGTGGGAGGGAAACCCCGACTGCAACAGTGAAGACACTTGAACATCTACATTTATGGTAGGTGTACACAACTGTACTATGTTCTTCATGTTTCACTGTTGCAGTCATAACTGTAGGGTGGAATCCCAAAGCTGTGAAGGAGGGTGGAGGTTATGCAGAAGAAGGGGCAGCCAGAAGACCCTGCAATACAGCAGAGGCAAAACCTGCCCTAGACTTAGAATACAAAGGGAGATTGTAGTGCTTTGAAAAAGTATGCACTGAACTCCAAGTGGCAGCTTCCAAAATGTCCTTGGTAGGAACTCCTCTAAGAAAAGCTGCTTAAGTGGCTGCTGCTCTAGTAGAATGACTTCTAAGTGCCTGGAATCTGTTTCCCAGAACGAGAGTAACAAAACCAAATTCCATGAGCAATCCATTTGGAAATACTTTGTTTTGAAATAGCCTTGCCTAGAGAACTGGAGGCATAAAAGATAAGCAACTGATCAGACTTTCTGAAATCTTTAGTTTTGTCCAGGTAAAATCGTAGTTGTCTGTGTACGTCCAATGAATGTAAAATCCTTTCCCCTTTGTTTTGAGGATTTGGAAAGAAAGTAGGAAGGTGAATAGTCTGATTTAAAGCCACCTTAGAAATCACCTTAGGCATAAATGTAGGATTGGTCCTTAAGGCCACTCTGTCTTGGTGGAAAATAAGGTATGGTTCCACAGCCATGAGAGCTTGCAACTCTGACACCCTTCTAGCAGAAGTCAATGCTAATAAAAATAGCTGTTTTCCAGGATAAGAACTTGATATCTGAAGCAGCAGCAGGCTCAAAGGGAGGGAAAGTAAGCTTCTCCAAAACATAATTAAGATCCCACGCAGGAACAGGAGGTGTTCTGGGAGGTCTTAAATTCTTAGCCCCTCTCAAGAATTGTCTCACCAGCTGATGAGAGAAAATGGGGGGATCTGTGTTGAAATGAGCCGAGATAGCAGAAGCATGAATTTTGATGGAAGAGAAGGAGAGGCCTTTAAGCAAAAGTTCAGATAGGTAAAGTAAAATGGATGAAATGTCAGGTAGAAGAGGATCAGGACCTCGATCCCGCATCCAAATACAAAATCTTTTCCACTTGGAAGCATAAGATTTTCTAGTGCTAGGACGCCTAGCTTCCAAGAGAACATCCAAAACTTGTTTGGGAAGAGCAGAAGGAATCAAAGGCCTTTGTAGAGCCAGGCTGCTAGGCAAAGAGTCTTGATTTGAGAGTGTAGCATCTGACCCTGATGCTGGGACAGAAGGGAAGGAGATAAAGGCAGAATCCATGGAGGTTCCAAGAACAGGTGTCTTAAGGTTGGATACCAAAACTGCCGAGGCCAATTTGGAGCTATCAGGATGATAATCTTGGGTCTGTCTTGTTTTATTTTCAGTAGTACCTGAGGCAGAAGAGGAAGAGGAGGGAAGGCATATCCCGAAAGATTCCTCCAACTGAAAGACAGGGCATCCACTTTCCATGCTGTTTTGTGGAAGGACCTGGTGCAAAATAGAGGCAACTGATGATTGAGATGAGATGCAAACAGATCTATCTGTGGGCAACCCCAACCTGTTGTAATCCTGTTGAATAAGTTGGGGTCCAGCATCCATTCGTGGGGATCCAGAAGATTTCTGCTTAGGCTGTCTGCCAAGAGATTTTGTTTTCCTGGAATGAACTGAGCTTGAAGATGTAGATTCAGAGATAGAGCTGTGTCCCATAGACTCATGGCTAGTCTGCAAAGGGGATAAGAGTGGGAGCCCCCATGCTTGTTTATGTACCACATGACTGTGGTATTGTCTGTACGAATCAGAAGATGTCCTGGTTGCAAAAGTTTCTGGAAGGCTAGCAGAGCATGTTGAACTGCCAACATTTCCTTCAGGTTGATGTGCCAGTGAAGATGTTTCTTTGACCAAGAGCCTTGCTGGCAGTTGTTTAGAAAATGAGCTCACCAAGCGTAATCCGAAGCGTCTGTGGTCATGATTTGAAAAGGCTGAGGCAGACGAAAGGGGTTTCCTTTGTTTAAAGCACAAGTCCTGGACCACCAAAGGAACTCTTTTTGGAGGCAGGGAATCAGAGGTATCATTGTATCCAGGCTGTGGTAATGCTGAGACCATACACTCTTTAGGTACCATTGAAGTTTTCTCATATGAAGCCTTGCATTTGGAATCAACAGGATGCAAGAAGCCATGTAGCACAAAGCCTGCAGGAATTTCCTTGCAGTGAGCTGAGTCAAAGTAGCCAAGGTTTTGAAAATTGATGCCAGATGTACTTGCTTTTCTGGAGTCAGGAAGGCCTTTTGCAAGCTTGTGTTTAGAAGAGCACCCAAAAAGATCATTTGTTGAGAGGGGATCAAATGTGACTTTTTTGTGTTCACTGAAAATCCCAGTAGTAGGAGGAGACGCTGAACAAACTGTAGATGCTGAAGTAAAAGATCCTTGCTGTCCGCCTGGATAAGGCAGTCGTCCAGATAGGGGTAAATTTGCATCCCTTGGAATCTGCAATAAGCAACTACTGGAGCCAGGCACTTGGTAAAGACTCTGGGCGCAGTAGATAAGCCAAAAAGCAGTGCAGAGAATTGAAAGTGTCTCGAGCCTGCCTTGAATCTGAGGTATTTTCTGCGTTCCTGTCTGATGGGAATGTGTAAGTAGGCCTCCTTCAGGTCCAATGTCACCATCCAAGCATCCTGGGAGAGCATGGGAAGAAGTTGTTGCAGGGTAAGCATCTTGAATTTTGGAATTTCCAGAAAAGTATTTAATACTGAGAGGTCCAGAATAGGTCTCCATGTGTTCTGTTTTCTTGGGACCAGGAACAGTCTTGAATAAAAACCCTTTCCCATATCTGGGTGTGGAACAGGTTCTATGGCTCTCATGGCCAATAAAGCATCCACCTGATTTAAGGCCTCTGACCATTGATGTTTTGGCAGATCTGGCCAACCGTAAGACCTTGGCATAGTATGAAAGTGGAATTTGTAGCCTTTTAAAATCACATCCAAAACCCATTTGTCCTGGGTTATATGCGTCCAATTTTGGTAAAAAAGAGATAGTTTTCCTCCGAGAGGAGCTTCCAGGCAAGAAGGACCTGTAGCCCAACAGAGGGAGTCATTGGGTCTGCTTCCTTTGTGATTGAGGTCTGTCTTCTCCCCTTCTAGGTGAAGAAGCAGTCCACTGTCTGAACCTATAAGAGGCCTGCGTCCGGCCTCTAGACCGTCTATATCTTCCCCTTTGAGGCCTGTCAGAAGTGGGAAAGGACCAATTTTTGGAGGGCCAATTTCTAGAAAATCTAGGAGGCTGAACTTGTAAGAAATCTTTGACAGTCTGCATAGATTTTGCTTTTTCCTCCATCTTTTTAATAACTTCCTCAGCCTTGGATCCAAATAAAACATCATGTTGAACAGGGGCATCTAACAGTTTCGCCTTAACCTGCTCAGGTAAATTCTGCTCCCGAAGCCAAGCATGTCTCCTGATAACAGTACCAGAGGCTGCGGCCCTGCAAGAAGCTTCCAAGGCATCAAAACCACAATGTAAACTATGTTTGCTAACTTGTTCAGTTGCATGCAAAACATCCTGTAATTCCTTGTCCTCTGCACATGCAGGAAAGGTAGAAAGCCTTTGCTTTAAAACAGACAAAAGAAATTGCTGATACTTAAACATATGAAACTGGCAATTTAAAGCTCTAATAGAAAGAGTAGCAGAAGTATAAACCTTTTTGCCCCACCTATCCAAGGCACGAGAATCCTTTTCAGAGGGCATAGGATTTTTAGATGAAGCGGCCTTAGCAGCTTTAGAACCCTGAGAAATAGTTTCAGGATCTGCAGAAGAGTTCTTAAATAAGAATTGATGGGAATCAGGGACTCTGTAAAATCTATCAGGCTTAGAAGGAGCCGGTGGCAAGGAATCAGGATTCAGGTTAGCTTCAGAGAAAGCATCATCCACAATATCAAGTACAGGAGGAATAGCCAAAGGTCTGTGTTGAGGGAGAAGGAGAAATTCTCTGAGCCTCTTCTTGGAGGCAGAATAATCCTGACCTTCCCAATGAAAATGCTCTCTCATCTCATGTAAGGTTTCCCCAAAAGAAAAATCTTCAGGGGGAGAAGCAGAGGGAATAGAGTCCTCTGCATCCGAATCCTCATAAGGAGGAAAAGAGTAATCCTGGTCAGAGGAAGAGACAGAAGACACAGAAGCCTGATCAGAGGAATCATAAGGTAAATCCTGTCTAGGCCTTTTTTCAGGCGGAGGGTTAGAACCCCTAATCATTGTAAGTAAATCCTCAGCCATCCGTAGTAATTGCTTCTGGGACTTGGGAGCTGAATCTGAAGCAGCTTGAGAGGAAAAGTACAGTTTTGTACCTACCATAAATGTAGATGTCCGAACTGGATAGCATCTGCAGTCATAACAAGTGGGTTGTCCTGTCGTCAGGCAGCCCTGCAGTCGGCCGGATTCCAAAGTCCGGGTCCGGCTTCGGCTGATGTCGCACTCCACCCGACGTCATCTCTGTTGGTCTTCGGGTATAAAAGCATCAGCCGACGCCATTTTCCTCAGTGTTTCTTGCCCCAGATGCCAGTAGCCCTCTTGCAGGCTAAAAATTTGGATAGATGCCAATGTTTCCAAATAGATAGAGGTAAACACAGCAATAAGCATATATGTACATATATACAAACAAATACACCATAAAAGACTCCCCCCCAACAGCTAGCTATTAGGAGGGTAAACACCCTAGGAGTACCACAGAGGGAAGGAGGGAGGGTAATCCTGACTGCAGATGCTATCCAGTTCGGACATCTACATTTATGGTAGGTACAAAACTGTACTATGTCCTTCATGGATGCATCTGCAGTCATAACAATGGGTAGAATACCATAGCCAACTAGGGAGGAGGATAAAAGTAGATTATGGTGTGTTTAGGATCCCTTGCAGTACAGCAGTGGCAAACCCTGCTCGGGATCTGGAATATAGAGGCAAATTATAATGCTTGGCAAATGTATGCACGGAGGTCCAAGTAACGCCTCAATAATGTCTTTGGTTGCCACTCCTCGTAAGAAGGCTGTGGTAGTGGCTGTTGCCCTTGTAGAATGAGGTCTTATGTTCTGTGGAATTGGTTTTCCATGGAAGGAGTAACAGTATCGTATGCAATTTCCTATCCATTTGGAGATTGTCTGTTTGGAAATAGCTTTTCCTTCCCTTCCTGTTGCATAGGCTACAAAAAGTTGGTCAGTCTTTCTGCTATTTTTGTTCTGTCCAAGTAGTAGCGTAGCTGTCTATGTACATCCAAGGTATGCAGTATTCTTTCCCGTCTGTTTTGTGGGTTGGGAAAGAAGGTAGGTAGGTGGATTGCCTGGTTTAAAGACACTCTGGATACCACCTTGGGCATAAATGTAGGATTAGTCCTCATGGACACTCTATCTTGGTGGAAGATTAGGAAGGGTTGCACTGCCATTAAGGCCTGTAGTTCTGAAACCCTCCTTGCTGAAGTAATTGCCAGTAGGAAAGCAGTTTTCCATGACAGGTGTTGTAGGTCTGCTGTTGCTGCTGGTTCAAAGGGTGATAGTGTCAACTTTTCTAGCACAAAGTTTAAATCCCAAGCTGGTAATGGTGGTTTCCTTGGAGGTTTTACATTCTTGATTCCTCTGAGGAACTGCCTGAGCAAAGGGTGCGAAAAACAGGTGGATCAAAGCTGTATTCTGCTGAAATAGCTGATGCATGTATCTTGATGGAGGAGTAGGACAGGCCTGAATGAAGAAGTTCGCCAGATACTCCAGAATGTTAGGCATATCTATGTTTGACACATCTTTTCCTCTTTCCGTACTCCAAATGACAAACCTTTTCCATTTTCCAGCATAGTTCCTTCTTGTTGAAGGTCTGCGTGCTTCAAGAATAATGTCTTTAACTCTTTGGGAAAGTTCTGGATTAGCTGCTGCTATGTGATGTTCCATGCAGTCAGTTGCAGCGTTTTAGGTTTGGATGTATGATGCTGTAGTTGTTCTGAGTTAACATCAAAGGCATCAGGGTATTGGCCATATATTGTTCGAGACATGCTCTTCAGTAGTGGGTACCAGTGTTGTCTTGGCCAGTTTGGAGCTATCAGGATTATCCTTGGACGTTCTTCCTTGATTTTTAGTAGTACCTTGTGTATCAAAGGAAGAGGTGGGAATGCATATGCTGTTAGGCCTTTCCAGTTGAAGGAGAGTGAGTCCACTTTCCATGCTAGTGGGTGGAATGTCCTTGTGCAGAATTTTTTGAGCTGGTGATTGAGAGGTGATGCGAATAGGTCTATCTGTGGCATTCCCCATTTCTTCGAGATGGTCTTGAAGATGTCCGGGTGCAGCTGCCATTCGTGGGCATCCGAAGTGGTTCTGCTTAATATGTCTGCTAGAGTATTGTCTTTCCCCGGTACAAATATTGCCTGTAACTGAATGTTGTAGCTGAGTGCCAGGGTCCACAGCTCCAAGGTCATTCTGCATAGGGGGTATGAATGAGTGCCTCCCTGTTTGTTGATGTACCACATGACTGTGGTGTTGTCTGTCCTTATCATCAACTGGCCCTCTTTGAGAAATGGTTTGAACTTTTGGATTGCCAGTTTTACTGCCAGCATTTCTTTTAGATTGATGTGCAGGTGAAGTTGATCCTGTGTCCACAATCCTTGCACGCATTTGTCCAGCATGTGGGCCCCCATCCTAGGTCTGAAGCGTCTGTTGTGATGGTCTGGCTTGGTTGACATCTGCGAAAGGGTAGGCCTGGGTTTGACTGGCATGCCTGAGCCCACCATAGGAACTCCTGTTTTAAGCATGGAATTAGTGGGATTTCTGTTTCTAGACTGTGTCTGTGTTGGGACCATAAATTCTTTAGGTACCACTGTAGTTTCCTCATATGTAGTCTGGCAAATGGGACCAAGATTATGCATGATGCCATGAAGCCCAAGGCCTGCAGAACTTTTCTTGCTGTTAACTTGTTCAGTTTTGTTAGTGCCAAGAAGTAAAGAGGAAGTTCTTTTTGTTTTCTGTAGTCAGGAATGCCATTTGTTGTACTGTGTCCAATTCAGCCCAAGAATGTCCTTGTTTGGGATGGTATCAGCCTTGACTTTTGTAAATTGACTGTGTATCCCAGTCCTTGTAGCAAGTAAATGACCCTTTGTAAATCTGTTGTCAGCTTGCTTTTGTTGTCCCCTTGTAGCAGGCAGTCGTCCAGGTATGGGTAAATTTGAATTCCCTGTAGTCTGCAATGGGCGATTACTGATGCCAGGCATTTTGTGAATACTCTGGGCAGTAGATAAGCCAAAGGGCAATGCTGAGAATTGATAGTGCTCTGATCCTGCAAGAAATCTGAGGTATCTTCTGCAGATTGGTCGAATGGGGACGTGCAGGTATGCCTCCTTGAGATCTAGAGTTACCAGCCAAGACTCCTTGCCCAGCATGGGAAGAAGTTGCTGTAGGGTCAGCATTTTGAATTTTGGGACAATGATGTATGTATTTAAGGTGGACAGGTCGAGAATTGGTCTCCAACTTTTTTCCTTTCTTGGAACTAGGAATAGTCTGGAGTAGAACCCCTTTCCTTGTTCTGCTGTTGGCACTCTTTCCACAGCTCTCATGTTTGCTAACTCCATTATCTGTCGTAGAGCCTCTGTTTTTTGATTTGGAGGTAGATTTGGCATTCCTCTTTTGACTGGTAAAGTGTGGAAGTGAAACCGGTAACCTTGATCTATGGTTTGTAAAATCCACTTGTCTTTTGTTATGTAGTGCCAGTTCTTTGAAAATAAGGTTAACTTTCCGCCTAGAGGAGCTGCTATTTGTTCCCTGGTAGGCGGATTTAGGATTAAGTCACTGTGGTTGTGCTGATGTAGTGGCAGTGGCTGTGTCTGTGCCTCTGTTGTTACCTTGCCACTGTCGTCCTCTGTAGGCACCTCCTCTGGATTGGTTTCTGCCTCTGGAACGTCTATTCCTGCCCCTTTGAAATTTTGTGGAGTCAGGAAAGGACCAATTTTTGGCAGGCCAGTTCCTGCTAAACCTTGGGGGTTGAACCTGCAAGAAATCTTTAACAGTTTGAACAGATTTTGCCTTTTCTTCCATTTTCTTCATAACCTGCTGGGCAGGTGTACCAAACAAACTTGTCTTGTCCATAGGAGCATCTAGCAACTTAGCTTTAACATGATCCCGTAAAGCTTGTTCCTTTAGCCATGCATGCCTTCTTATCACTGTGCCTGTCATGGCTGATCTAAATGAAGCCTCCAGTGCATCATAGCCACATTTTAAGGAATGGTTGCTAACCTGTTGTATGTTATTTACCATCTCTAATACATATTTCTTATCAAGAGATTCATCAGTGGTTAGTTTTTAGTTAACTGATCAAGCATAAACTCTTGGTATTGTATCATGTGAAACTGACAGTTTAAAGCTCTAGCTGAGAGAGTAGCTGAAGTGTAGACCTTTTTACCCCATCTGTCTAGTGACCTTGCTTCCCTTTCAGAAGGAATAGGGTTTTAGCTGTGGTCGGCTACTGCCTTGGGACCCTGGGATATAGTTTCTGGGTCTGCAAGTGGGGCCTTGTAAAGGTGGTGATGAGTATCTGGCACCCTGTAAAATCTGTCTGGTTTGGCAGGGGCTGGCGGTAAAGAATCTGGAGCGGAGCAAACATCATTGAAAGCATCATCCACCACAGAGAGAACAGGAGGTATAGCTAAGGGCCTGTGCTGTGGGAGGTGCAGAAAGGTCCTAAGTCTTTTTCTGGAGTCTGAAAAATCCTGTTGCTGCCATTGGAGCTGTTCTCGCATGGCATGCAAGGTTTCCCCAAAGGAGAATTCTTCTGGTGGGGAAGCAGCTGGAATGGATTCTTCAGCATCAGAATCTTCAAAATTGGAGAAGGGAGCCTCAGGCTGGTCAGTTATGTCTGATTCATCAGCAGAATCATCAGAAGACACTGGCTCAGGGGGCTCTGCCCTAGGTCTCTTCTCTGGGGGCTGAGAGGCCCTGTCTGGGTGAGATTGAGATCCTCTAATTAAAGAAATTAAATCTTCTGCCAAAGAAAGCATTTGAGAACTAGAAGAGGGCCTGGATGTGGGGGGTTTAACAGGCACTGATTTAGTAGTCTTGGCTGCTTTAGCCCTGGCGAAGGCCTTAATGGACATGGCAGCTGGAGGCCTAGCAGCACCACGTGCTGGGGTAGAGACATCCAAGGGGATGGTGTCTGATAAGTCACCCACCGTAGTGGGTAAAATTTCTGAGGTGGATTCAAGAGTTGTAGCAGGGGCCTCAGTTGTAAGAATAGGTTCAGCTGTACTTTGAGCAGTTTTCTCGGTTTCGGCCGAAACCGAGACACTCGCGGTTTGCTTTAC
The DNA here is from genome assembly GCF_019279795.1 of Protopterus annectens. Taxonomy (NCBI): domain Eukaryota; kingdom Metazoa; phylum Chordata; order Ceratodontiformes; family Protopteridae; genus Protopterus; species Protopterus annectens. The sequence goes on from NC_056739.1 coordinate 1,957,221,052, forward strand.
CGTGGTTTCGGCCGAAACCGCGGACCGCGAGTGTCGGTCTTTATCTTTGCGTTTTTTGGGGGTAGTCGGAGGATCCGACGGCATAATGTACGCAAAATCAGAACCGAAAAACTGTTCTGCAAACTCCGACCGACGCCTAAGCGTTCGTCGGTTGAAAGAGGCACAGGCCGAACAGGCTGCTACGTCGTGGGCTGGGCCTAAACAAGGCAGACAGTAAGAGTGGAAATCTTTATGAGGTATTTGTTTCCCACAGGTTAAACAATTGTTAACTTTTTCTGACATCGGCTGAGGCAAGAAAGAGTCCCCAACGGGGTACTTAGCTTTAGAAGTCTTCGAAGTAGTATTCGGTAGAAGTAATCTCTGGATCCGACCGACCGGCACTTGCGAACAGCTTCTGCTTCGGGCGCCACGCGGCAAGAAAGACTGGGGAAAATGGCGTCGGCTGATGCTTTTATACCCGAAGACCAACAGAGATGACGTCGGGTGGAGTGCGACATCAGCCGAAGCCGGACCCGGACTTTGGAATCCGGCCGACTGCAGGGCTGCCTGACGACAGGACAACCCACTTGTTATGACTGCAGATGCATCCATGAAGGACATCCCTTGGTTTTACAGGAGTTTTTGTCTTTGCCTTTGTCTTTGTTGAAATAGTTATATGTGAAGGCCTGAAAACTCCCTCAGAAGCCGGTACCTGCACAGCGGTTCCAGACCCATCTGAAGGAGCGATGTCCGAAGGTCCTGCAGCAGATAAAATATTAGGCCTAGATGGCTCCCCATGGGAGTCCGTGTCGGCCATCGGTTCAGAAGTGGCAGACGACAGGGGCTGCAAAAGCGCCTCACTGACGACCGCCGAACCCGATGCTGGCTCCGGCTGCGAAGAATCCTGTTTGGACCTCGGAGGCCTATCCTTGTCCTTGCGTTTCTTTTGAATTCCGGTTGTCGGTAAAGTATCCGACGACATCCTATAATTAAATTGTCTACCGAAATAGTTCAAGGCCCAATCGTACCTACGCTTGATAGTGCGAGAATTAAACCTGGCACAGAACTGACAGCAAGAAACGTCGTGGTCAGAGCCTAAGCAAGGTAGACAGTAAGAGTGGAAATCTTTATGAGGTATTTGTTTTCCACACGATATACAATTATTAACTTTTTCTGACATTGGAGGAGCAAGAAAAAAGTTTCCCCAACGGGGTACTTAGCTTGAGAAGAGAAGTTGAAAACTTCGGACCGAAGTCAATCAAAGCACGTTGTTCTGAATGTGCCAATCAACGACTTGCAAGCTGCTTTCCACCGCATGGCAAGAAAGACTGGAGAAGATGGCGTCGGCTGTCAGCTTTGTACCTCTGCGCTCTGACGTCAGGGTACTTGCTGGAACAGCCGACGCCGGACCCAGACTTTGGGATTCTGGCCGACCTCGGGCTGCCTGCCAGCAGGAACACCCTACAGTTATGACTGCAACAGTGAAACACGAAGAACATCCATGATCCCTCATTAAATCATCCAAGGCTAGTTTCGAAAGAAAAATTGCCAATGACTCCAAAGATAACCACAAAGCTTTCTTTAGCTATGTCAAGAACCTAAGTGGAAACTCTCAGATCTGATCTGAGTTAGTGCAGAATGGCACAAAATACACTGAACCGACTGATATTGCCAACATTCTGGCAGACAGGTTTAGTGTAAACTTCACCCACTTAATGGTCCATAACCATACCAGAAAAATGTAGGGGCCCGGAAATCACCGACACACAGGTTAAAACAGCCCTATCCAAAGCCAAAAACACAGCTTCAATGAGACTGGACGGTGTCCCAGGCTGTGTCTTACAAGAGCTCTAAAATGAACTAACCCCTCACCTAAACACACTGTTCAAACTCAGCCTCTCTACAGGCTACGTACCCACAGAGTGGGGCACAGCAACAGTTATCCCACTCCACAAAGGTGGAGCCACAGTGGACCCCGGGAACTATCGCCCTATAGCCTTGTCTGCAAGGCTATGGAGCACATCATCATGGAACTCATTAGCAGAGACATTGGGAACCTCCAAACCTGGGACCCTACCCAGTTTGGCTTTGTTAAGGGCAGATCATGCCTCCTAAACCTGGTGGACTTCTTTGAGACAGTTACCAAGGCATCAGACGAGTTAAAGGAGGTCCACACAGCCTGCCTAGACCACGCAAAGGCTTTTGACACCATTCCCCATTCTAGTATTATAGACAAGCTCACCAGCTAGAACATAAACACCTATGTCACAAGATAGGTTGCCATCTGGCTCATGGATAGAACCCACATGGTGAGAGTTGCAGGCTCTACGTCCGACTCTAAACCGGTTACAAGTGGCATCCCCCAGGGCTCAGTCCTGGGACCCCTCCTGTTCGGTACATACTTCTCAGAGGTACAGGCAAACATGGGAGGACTATGGCTGACCAAGTTTGCAGACGACTGCAAACTAGGGGACATAACTAATTCTCCAGCTGAGACAGACACCCTCCAGAAGGGTCTCATTGAGACAGATACCTGGTGTCAAAATCATAGCCTCAACCTAAATGCCAAAAAGTGCATAGTCATCCCCTTTGGAAAAAATAAAGTACCCACGAAATACCACATAGGTGGTAGTCCCTAAATACAGAAAATGTAATAAGGGATCTGAGGACCCAAGTAGATAGTAATCTCTCCTTTGATAATCACATTGCCAAGGTAGTTAGAAAATCCTTCTGTCTCTCCCACCTAATCACAAAAGGGTTCGCATCTAGAACAAAAGAGGTTATTGTGCATCTCTACTCATCACTCATTACACCCATCATAGAATACAACGCCCCATTTGGGATCTACCTTACAAGACACCTGCAACAGCTGGAAAGTCCACAAAAGTACCTCACCAAGAGGATTACTGGCCTCAAACAGATGCCCTATGCAGCCCGACTCTAGAAATTCTAGCTGTACTCGGTAGCATACCGCTTACTCAGAGGTGATCTCTGCCTGACATGCAACGCCATGTCCAACCCAGAATTGATGGACATGCTCCACAAATCCCGGAGAGCCACATGCTCTAGAGATAAAAACCTCACCACAACGATAAACAGGACATGCTGGAGGGATAAGATTCATGTCCCAGAGACTCCCCATGCTTTGGAACAGGATTCCAATATACATCAGGCAGAGCCCCTCACTAACACTCTTCAACAAAAACCTTGATGGGTGGATGGGAAACAGAAAATTTACCCCAGTGATCACTGCAGTGGCTCTGCTGGACAGTGGCGCAGGGAACTAATCTCTCTGCTGGACAGAGGCACAGGGAACTAATCTATGGGGGTGGCGAAAGCCAAGACATTCTGGCTAGGCTTATAAATGCCCTTGGGCAGATAGCCTAGTACTTACCTATGAACCTAATAACAATCCAAGAAGGCTTTTTACAGAGCCGACTATGGAAACATAAATAAGAAGTTAAGGCTGTGGATCTGACAGAAAAGTACTGCTAAACACACATCAGACTACTGGGACATTTTTATAGATTGCTAAATTTAATCCAAAAGTATATCCGATCTGTAACATTGAAAGACAGCAGGTCAAAATGTTTATGTTGGACATTAAAACTGAACAAAACTAAGAGAAAAAGAAAAAAAGAAACCGTGTCAGAAAGCGTACAGAAAGAGCCCTAATATATAAAGATATGTGCAGGCTAGGAGCTGTTAACTTACCACAAGAAGATATTATTGCCATAAACTAGCTCTATTTATGCACTTCAGAAGTTACAGGAAGGATCATCAGGCACGTATCAGTCTGGCGACTGATGAGATTCCTATAACAAATCCAAGCCAAATGTCTACATTATTTGTGAATAAATTTGCAAGATTTCTCATGAACATAAGTATAAAGGAAGCTACAGTCTGTTCAAACAACTTAGACATATGTCTTACCATCTCAGAAAGCACAAGGACTATGAATATTAATACAATGTTTATATCGGGCAGACCTGATGAGCTAAATTCCTTCCTCTTATCAAATACCGCAGAATGTTTCCATCATCTAAACCAAAATACATTCTATTTTGGGTTTGATGCAGAAATATGGAAAGAAGCAGTAGTGGCCCCAATTTCCACAGGGGGTACTTCAATGTCTCTTGAAAATTACTGCCCAACACAACTTACCTGTATCTTAGATAAATACCTTGAAGGAATACAGCACTGTGAAAACTAATTTAGACACATACCAACAACATGATTTTACAGAGGGAAGGTCTTGCATATCTAATTGAGAAGATTTTGTCAACTGATGGGTTTATGTCAAAGCATCAAATAGCAAAGTTGTTGAGACCATATGGACAAACTTCAGTCTGTTGAAACTGCTCTGACCGAGACCGAGGAACAGCAGGGATCAGGGAATGTGCCCTTTTCCCCACTATAGTGCAATCTTGAGAGTTGGTAAATACAATTATCAGGGGGTCTCAGGGATGCAGGGTGCTTGCCCCCTGCAAAAGCATTGTTTTTGTGTTTGTTGACCATATGGGTTTCAACAATTTGGCTTTTCAATGCTTTGACATGCATCTCAACTAATCAAGTTGTGTTTTGCACATTTAACTCTATTAAAGCACTACTGCTATACTTGCTGATATTTTTACTTTAAATCCTTTCAATTGTCCTGATAATGTACAGTTTGCAAACTGCTCAGAAAGAATAGTTGTGTAAAATATTATAACCATAAATGTCCTTTTCTTCCATGTTGCAGTATTCATAACATGAGGGATCCCTTGCCTAAGCGACCCAAACGCCAGGCCAGCATACCAAAGACTTTTACTGCTACAGGGTACATGCGACATTGCATGACGACAAGCAGCCGACATAGGCCATAAAACTGATGTCTGCACATACCATCCTCAGAACTGAAAGCCCCGGTCAGGACACCAGTCTAAGGATATGAGGTAAAAGAGCTATCATCCTAAGAAAAATATGAACCAAGGGAGGAGGAGGGTGGGATAGAAAACTGCAACACGGAAGAGAAGGACATCTATAGTTATGGCAAAATTTTACACAACTATTCAATGTCCTTTCAATTGCCATGTTGCAGTTTTCACAACATGAGGGAGAGTACCCAAAGCTCATGGAAGGGAAAAGGAGAAGAGGAAGTCTCCATGAATCCATGCAGATTACCCTGGCAAAGCCTGCACAGGCTCTAGAGATAGTATCAAGCTTGTAATGTTTGATGAAGGTGTGGACAGAAGACCATGTAGCTGCTGCCAGAAGAGGCAGTGTTGAAACCTTTGAAGAAGGCCCCAGAGAAAGCTACAGCCCTAGTGGAATGAGCTTTTACTAAGAAGAGAATGTTTTTCCATGGAAAACACAACAAAAAGGAAATGGCCTTAGAGATCCAAGAGATCCCCTTATACCCCTGACTACCTGACGTCACAGAAGATGAGACAGCAACTGACGCAGGACCCAAGATTTTGATAATCAGGCTGACTGAGGAATACTGCAAGCAGATAACCCAAATGTGATGACTGCAACAGTGAAACACGAACATCATCCAGGACTGCAACGATGGATACACTCGAACATCTACATTTATGGTAGGTATACACAACTGTACTATGTTCTTCATGTTTTACTTTTGCAGTCATCACACTTGGGTTGATTCCCAAAGTTGAAGAAGGGTGGAGGCCGTCAAGAAGAATTGGGGCTGGCTAGTATGCCCTGCAGGACTGCTGTTGCAAAACCCGCCCTAGATATGGAAAAGATAGGCAGGTGGTAATGCTTGAAGGTGTGTACAGAACTCCAGGTAGCAGCTTCCAGGATGTCCCTGGTAGGGACTCCCCTGAGGAATGCTGTAGAGGTAGAAGTTCCCCTAGCGGAATGTGTTCTGACCCCCAAAGGGGTTGTTTTGCCATGGTGCTTGTAGCAGAAATGGATGAAGTGTGTTATCTATTTGGGAACTGTTTGCTTTGAAATGGCCTTCCCCTCTGCCCCTGGTGCAAAGCTGAGTAGTAACTGGTCAGATTTCCTGGAGGGCTTAGTTCTATCAAGGTAGAATTTGATGTCGTCTGTGCACATCCAAGGAGTGCAGAATCCTTTCCCCTTTATTTTGAGCATTAGGGAAGAAAGTTGTCAAATGGATAGACTGGTTGAGAGCCACACTGGACCCCACTTTATGCATAAAGGAAGGATTAAGTCCTGAGGGAAACCCTGTCAGCATGGAAAATAATGAAGGGTTCCACAGCCATAAGTGCTTGTAGGTCAGACACTCTTCTAGCTGAAGTGATGGCCAGAAGCAAGACTGTTTTCCAAGAGAGGAATTTTAACTCTTCTGACGCTGCAAGCTCAAAAGGGGGTAGCGTGAGCTTTTCCAGTACAATGTTAAGGTCCCAAGCAGGGGTGAGTGCTCTCCTTGGTGGCCTTAAGTTATTAGCCCCTCTTAGGAGTTGTTTGATGAGGGTGAGAGAAAAGAAGTGGCTTAGTGCTGTAATGAGCCGAAATGGCATAGGCGTGGATCTTAATAGAGGAAAAGGATAGGCCTCTGGAGTAGATCTGCTAAGTAATCCAGGATCAGAGGCAGGGAGGGCAGAGTTGTGTCCTCTCCTTTAGACTGAATCCAGGTGCAGTACCTTTTCTACTTATCAGCATAGGATTTCCTTGTACTGGGTTTTCTGGCTTCAAGGATGACGTCCAGCACCTGCTTGCTTAGGCTTGTTACTGGGGGAGAATTCAAGGAATAAGCCAGGCTGCAAGATTTAGGGTTTGTACTTGCAGATGCAAGATCTGTCCCCCTGCTGAGAGAACAGGGTTGGGTTCTGGTGTAGGTGCCAGGGTGGCACTGGTGACAGGCTGCGCAGGAGTGGGTACCAGTGCTGACATGGCCAGTCTGGGGCAATCAGAATTGTCCTTGGTCTGTCCTGTCTTATCTTGAGCAATACTCTTGATAGAAGGGGCAGGGGGGAAAGGCATAGATTGAGAGATTTACCCACTGGAAGGATAGGGCATCCACTTTCCAGGCCCTGCTGTGGGGTGTCAAGGTGCAGAATTTGCTGAGCTGGTGACTGAAGGGGGAGGCAAAGAGATTCACCTCTGGGGTCCCTCATTTATGAATGAGAAGGTTGAGGGTGCTGGGCTCCAGTTGTCACTCATGTGGGTCTAGGAGATTTCTGCTTAAGCCGTCTGCCAGTGAGTTTTGCTTGCCTGGCAGGAATTGAGCTTGCTGATGGACCTGCATGTCCAAGGCCGTGTTCCACAGGGCCATGGCTAGCCTGCAGAGTGAGTAAGAGTGGGTTCCCCCCTGCTTGTTGATCTACCACATAACTGTGGTGTTGTCTGTTTTTATTAACAGGTGTCCTGGAGAGAGTAAGGATCTAAAAGCTGTTAGAGCATGCTGCACCGCTAGCATCTCTTTTTGGCTGATGTGCAGATGAATTTGACTTGGGCTCCAGTGGCCCTGAATGCACTTGCCGTCCATGTGTGCACCCCAGTCATAATCTGATGAGTCAGTGGTAAGGGTCTAGGCGGTGTGGGGTAGAGTAAAGGGCAGTCCCTTGTTGTGGTTGCATGCTTCTGCCCACCAAAGGAACTCTGTCCTTAGACAGGGTATGATAGAAATGACTGTTTCCAGGTCCTGAGAATGTTGGCACCAAAGACTTAAGTACCACTGAAGTTTCCTCATATGCAGTCTTGCATATGGAATTAGCAGTATACATGAGGCTATGAACCCTAGAGCCTGCAGTATTTTTCTTGCAGACAGCTGGGTCCTGGTGGCCATTTGTTTGAAGTAGGCTGTCAGATAGACTTGTTTTCCTGAAGTGAGGAATGCCATCTGGGATGCTGTGTCCAAGCTTGCTCCCAAGAATGCAATCTTTTGACTGGGTACCAGTTTTGATTTCTTTTCGTTGATGGTGTAAGCCCAGGGAAGTGAGGTTTTTCACAAATGTCAGGTGCTGCAACAGCAATTCCTGACTGTCTGTCTCAATCAGACAGTCGTCCAAGTACAGGTAAATTTGGATATTTCTCTGCCTGTAGTATGCAAAGGCTGGAGCCAGGCACTTTGTGAATACCCTAGGCACAGTGGATAAGCCAAAGGGAAATGCAGAGAACTGATAATGCATAGATCCGGCCCTGAAACAAAGGTACTTCCTGCATGACTCCCTTATAGGGATGTGCAGATAGGCTTCTTTTAAGTCTAGGGTGACTAACCAGGCATCCTTGGCTAGCATGGGTAGAAGCTGTTGCAGGGTAAGCATTTTGAATTTTGGTACCACCAGGAAGGTGTTGAGAATTGAAAGATCCAGGATTGGGCGCCAAGAGCCTCTTTTCTGGGTACCAGGAAGAGTCTGGAATAGAATCCTTGACCTATCTGTTCCACTGGAACTGGCTGAATAGCTCTGATGGATAGCAGGGATAAAACTTGGTTTTGAGCCTCTGCCCACTGGTTTGGAGGAAGGTCTGAGAACCCTCTTGGGGTTGGCAGTGAGTGGAAGTAAAATGTGTACCCCGGGATACAATGTTGAGAACCTGTCGGTCTTGTGTGATGGACATCCAGTTCTTTTGATGAAGAGCAAGTTTTCCTCCTAGGGGCACAAGCAATTGGGCAGAGGTGGAAGTAGAGTAGAGAAGTCACTGTGAGCTTTTTCCGTAAGGAAGTGGCTTACCACTCCCTGCTATGGAGATGGGGGGACTCCATTGCTTAGATCTCTGCATACCCTGAGACTGTAGTCTGGGTGGTCTGTTTCCCCTGGGTCTGGTGTGAGACGGCCTGGAGGGGGCTGGAAAGGACCATTGTTTGGAAGGGCAGTGCCTACTGAATCTAGGGGGTTGCACTTGCAAGAATAGTCTGCATAGACTTAGTTTTTTCTTCCATCTTTTTAAGAACCTCTTCTGCTTTGGTGCCAAACAAACTGTCCCTGTTCAAAGGAGCATCTAGTATCTTAGATTTGACATGGTCTGGCAAGGTCTGCTCCTTGAGCCAAGCATGTCTTCTCAGTACAGGACCAGTGACCACTGCCTGGCAAGATGCTTCTAGGGCATCAAACCCACACTGCAAAGTATGCTTGCTAACTTGTTAACTAAAGTGCATAAGCTCCTGCAGTTCCTTATTTTCTGCACAGTCTGTAAAGGTTGCCACTATTTGTTTAAGAAGTTCCATAATATGCTGCTGGTACTTCAGCATGTGAAACTGACAATTCAATGCCCTAATAGCAACAGTAGCAGAGGTATATACCTTCTTACCCCATCTGTCAAAAGCTATGGAATCCCTGTCCGAAGGGGTGGGATTCTTGGCTGTAGTTGCCTTGATACCTTTAGGCCCCTGGGAAATGATCTCTCTCTGGGTCAGCAGTAGGATTCTTGAAAATAAATTTGTGAGTGTCGGGTACTCTGTAGTACCAGTCTGGTTTCCTAGGGACAGGAGGTAAGTATCAGGAGTAAGACTGGATTCCATAAAAACATCAACAATCTCCAGGACATGGGGTATTGCTAAAGGCCTGTGCTGGGGCAAATCTTGGAATTCTCTGAGTCTCTTTTTGGACTGAGGATAGTCTTGGCATTCCCAGTGGAAATATTCTCTTAAAGTATGTAAGGTTTCACCAAAAGAAAAAAACTCTGGCTCTGGAGGGGAGGCAGAGGGAATGGATTCCTCTGCATCTGAGTCCTCATAAGTAGATAAGGGCATGTCTTCATAATCAGATACCTCAGAGTCATCAGACTCCTGGTCTGTTGAAGCTACAGGGGACTGGTCTCTTTTCCTCTTAGCAGGGGAAGGCTGACTTCCCCTAATCAGCATAATAAGGTCTTCTGCCATTCTAAGCATTTGTCGTTGTGTCATGGGAGGCGGTGCATATGCTTTGGTCATCAGTTTTCTAGGCATAGCGCATACTCTTGACCTAAGAAACTCAGTAGTTTTAGATAAAAAAGAAGTAATTGGTTTGAGTCGAACATCAGTAGTGCGAAGAACTGCCTCAGAAGCCGGTGCCTGCACTGCGGCTCCGGACCCATCCAAGGTAGAGACATCCGCAGGTTCCACAGTCGAAGAAGAGTCTCTCAGCATACCGGACTCTGAATGGGTCTTGGTAGAGGCCTGCGAATCCATAGAAGCAGGCTTCAGGGGTTGTGAAAGTACCTGAGTACTGGCGATCTGGCGACTAGCTTAACAGAAACATCATCGGCAGCTTTGGACCTATGCAGTCTGTCTCTGTCATTATCCTTAGCTTTTTCGTAATATCGCTATTCGGATGGCTTAACAAAGCCATTTCAGAATACAGAGATAGAGAGCAAAAGAATTTAGCGACAATGAAATCCTGACGACGAATGGTTCGGGCATTGAACAAGGCACAAAACCGACAGCGAGGTATATCATGGTCTGGGCCTAAACAGGTGACGCAGTAAGAACGAAAATCTCTGTGTGGTATTTGCTTTCCACAGGCAAGACAATTGTTAACTTTTTCTGACATCGGTTAAAGCAAGAAAAAAGGATCCCAACAGGGTACTTAGCACTAGAAAACTTCAGGATTATTCAATTCGTAAACGGAAATTCAGGTAGGGGCCGACCGGCACTTGCAAACTGCTTCTGCTTCGGGCTCCTCAGCAAGAAAGACTGATGTAATGGCGTCGGCTGCCTGTTTTTATATCCCTGACGACCTGATGTCAGTCCTGGAGCGACAGCAACCGACGCAGAAATACTAAGTCTCTGGTATTCGGGCCGACTGAGAGCTACCTGCAGGCAGATAACCCAAGTTTGATGACTGCAACAGTGAAACACGAGGAACATCATGGGCCATAAAGGTGACATCTGCACACACCAGCCCTCAGAACATAGACAGAAGCCCCAAATGGAGCCAGTCCTGAAGGGCAAACCTTGTCCAGAAACTGAGGTGAGCAAGTGCAAGTGTACAAGGGGGAAGGTGGGGGGGGAGGAATACTGCAACATGGAAGTGAAGGACATCTATGGTTATGACAAGATTTTATACAACTTTCCTATGTTCTTCTATTCCAATGTTACAGTATTCTACTAGTGGGTGAGTACCAAAGCTCACTATTTACTGAGAGGTGGCTTGGAAGAGGATCCCAGGAATACATGCAGGACAGCCCTGGAAAACACTGCCCTGACCATGGAGATTATGGTCCAGTTTGTAGTGCCTGGTGAAGGTGTGTACAGAGGACCAAGTAGCTGCCTCCAGAATGGAATTAGTGTCTAAGCCTTTAAAAAAAGCTCCAGAAGAGGCCATGGCTCTTGTAGAATGGGCCCTGACATTGCCTTGCAAGGTCTTCCCATGGTGTGAGTAGCAAAAGGAAATAGCCATGGAAATCCAGGATGAAATTGTCTGTTTGCCCACCACTTTCCCCAGAGCCCTGGGGTGAAAGGAGACAAACAGTTGGTCTGATTTGCGAAAAGGTCTGGTTTTATGCAAATAAAATCTGAGTTGTCTGTGAACGTCTAGGGAATGAAGGACTATCTCCCTGTGGGTTAGGGAAGAAGGTAGGCAAGTGGTTAGCCTGATTCAAGAAAAGGTAGTGACCACCTTGGGAATAAAGGAAGGGTTTGTCCTAAGGGTGACCCTGTCCTTATGAAAAAAACAGAAAAGGGGGTGTAGCCATAAGGGCTTGAAGCTCTGAGACCCTTCTGGCTGATGTCAAAGCTACTAGCAGTACAGTTTTCCATGTGCAAAACTTTAAGGGGGCCTTGTCAGCTGGTTCAAAGTGTACCAGAAAGAGTTTTTCTAACACATAATTAAGATCCCTGGGAGGAGGAGATGGTTTCCTGGGAGGTCTTAGGTGTAGAACACCCCTGAGGAAAAGTTTGGCTGGGAGTCTGGATGCCAATAGAGGGTCCATAGGCAGGCAGACAAAGATGGCAGTGGAGGGTCCATAGGTAGCCAGACAAAGATGGCAGATAGGTGTGCTTTTAAAGAGGAGTAGGACAAACCTGAATGCAACAGTTCACACAGGTAAAACAGAATCAAGAATATCACTGTCTAGGAGATCCATCTGTCTTTTATGACATCAGATAGAAAACCTTTTCCATTTGGAGAGAAAGGATTTTCTTATGCTGGGTTTCCTGGCCTCCTGTAGGACTGAAAGCCCATCCTCATTGTACAGGTGTCTGAAGGGAATCAGAATCCTATCTGCCACAGGGTGAGGTGCAGAGACTGTCACTGTGGGTGTATCTGTGTCCCTTTGTGCTGTGTGAGTAGATCCACTGGGGGGGGGGGTAACTTGTGGTGATTGCCCTTGGACAGATGAAGTAGAGGGAAACAGTGCTGCATTGACCAGTAGGGAGTCACCAGCAAGATTTTTGGTGAGTCATGCTGAATTTTCAGTAGCACCCTCTGAATTACTGGTAAGGGGGAATGCATACAGTAATTTCCCCTTCCAAGATATTGAGAAGGAATCTGTTTGTCATGCCTTCGGGTCATGTGTCTTGGAGCAATAGCTCTGGAGTTGCCTGTTTGTGGAGGAGGTGAACAGGTCTATCTGTGGAATACCCCACCTGTGGACCAGATTTAGAAACATTTCTAGACAGCATCCAGTCGTGGCTGTCTGATTTGGTTCTGCTTAGTGAATCTGCCTGTGAGTTGTGCTGGGAAGGGATGTAGGCTGCCTGGAGCGGGATTCCCTGAGAGGTAGCCATCTCCCATACCTGTAGAGCTAGTCTGCATAGGAGGCAGGACTTGGGCCCTCATTGGTTGTTGAGGTACCACATAACCGGGGTGTTGTCTGTGAAGATCTTTAGGAGGCCCTGCTGGAGGGTAACGTTGGAAGTCCTGCAGGGCGAGGAGGATTGCTCTCATTTCCCTGACATTTATGTGCTCTTGTTTGTGTCTGTCTGTCCAGAAACCTTGCACTATCCTTGGACCCAGAGTTGCCCCCCAGCCCAGATCTGAGGCATGTGTGTGTATGATCTTGGAGGGGGGGAGGCATTTGTAGGGGTAGTCCCGGATTCTGGGCTACCTGAGCTAACCACCATTTCGATTCTTGGTGAAGACAGGGGAGGTGTGGGACCCTGAACTCGAGAGGATGGGAGTGCTGGGTCCACAATGAGCGAAGGTACCATTGAAATTTCCTTGTGTAACATCGCTAGGGGTAGCATGGGGATAGTGGCTGCCATGTACCCTAGTAGTCTCAGGAATTGTCTCGCAGTCAGTTCTGATGAATGAAGGGCAGAGAGAAGGTGGTGGGAAAGAGATGCCACTTTTCCCACTGGAAGGGAGGCCATCATGATGTCTGTCCTGATTTTGCATCCCAGGAAGACAATATCCTGTGCAGGATCGAGTTAGGACTTTGGGAAATTTATCAGGAACCCCAGAGACTGCAGCAGGAGCAGTAGGTATTTCGTGTGACGAATGAGGGTTCTCCCCTGTCTGCTGCCTGAATTAAGAGGTCTTCTACATACTGGAATATGTGTACACCTTTGGTCCTGCAGTAGGCAATCAATGGAGCCACGCATTTTGAGAATACCCTTGGGGCAGTGGAGAGCCCAAAAAGCAAGGCACTGAACTGAAAGTGAGAACAGCCAGCTAGGAATCCAAGATATTTCCTGAAGGCAAGCTTTATGGAAATGTGAAGAAAGCCCTCCTTTATGTCCAGGGTTGCCATGAAGGCCTGAGGAAGAATGAGGGGAAAGAGTGTGGGTAACATGAGCATCCTGAAAGTCGGGACCTTTAAGAAGAGGGTGAGGCAGGAGAGGTCTAAGATAGGTCTCCATGGTCCTTCCTTCCTGGGACCAGAAATATTCTGGAGTAGAATCCTTTCCTTTGAGACCTGGGGGGAGGGGGGGGGGACTGGTTCTATGATGCCTTCAAGCAGCAGGTTGTTTAAGACCTGATGGAGAAGGAACAGTTGAGATGCAGGCGGTTGTGGCATGGCCAGTCTTGGAGGAGGGGTGATCCAAGTCAAAAGTAACCATCCCGCAGGATGGACAAAATCCACTTGTCTGATGTCGTGAGGGACCATGTAGGGAGATGCTGAGAGAGGCAGGTGGATAATGGAAGAGAGAGGTGGGGGAGGAAGGAGGTGTGTCAGACAGTCAGACACTGCCTGCCCTGTCAGGAAAGGGAGGCTTCTGGCTTGTGGGCTGAGGTGTCCTAGGCTGAGCGGGTTTCTTCTGGGGGATCTTCTACACCTAGGAGGGGCTGAAGGCCTGGAGGTCTTTCTTATAAATTGCGTCTTTGTCGGATAATTTCTCTGGAACTTAGGGATAGGAGAGACTAGGAGATCCTTGAGGTCCTGTAGTTCCTTTCCTTTTTGTTGCAGAGACAAAGAGGTCAGCCACTCTGGCACCAAAGAGGGCTGAGTGGTCCAAGGGACCGTCCGGGAGCTTGACTCTGAAATCATCATGGAGGCGCTGCAGGTGCAGCCAGGAATATCTCCTTAACACGGATGCTGATGCAGCTGACCTAGCTGAGGGCTCAGCGGCATTGTATCCACACCTAAGGAAGTGCTTGTTCACCTGAGAGGTCAGCCCCAGCAAGGAAGTCAGGGATGCTTTTGCAGCAGAGTTAGGGAGGTCATTCAACTGCTTGGAGGCTTTGTCCAGTAGAGCAAGTGAGTATTTAGACATGACAGACTGGTAATTGGTTGCCCTAAAAGCTAGGGTGCCAAAAGTGTGAATCTTCTTTCCCCACCTCTCCACAGCTTTGCTGTCCTTATCCGCAGGGAAGGCAGTGGTGGTAGGAAGGAGTTTGGATGCCCTGTCAGTAGAAATGGAGATAGTGGCAAGGTCTGCCAGAGGGCACTTGAACAAGAATTTGTCTGAGTCGGGGGCCTTGTATAATCTATCTGCCCTACGAGGAAAAGGTGGTTGGGAATCTGGATTAATGGATGAAGCAGCAAATGCATCCAGGAAAGCAGGCTGAACAGGTCGAATTGGTGAAGGGTTTGGAGATTCCATCTGTATGAAATCATAAAATCTCTTTTGCTGCTCAGTCATGTCTGAACATTCCCACTTGAAATGGTCTCAGGTTAACAGTCTCCCCCGAAGGTTAAGTCTTCCACTAGAGAATCAGGCTCTGGAGAGGCTTCCTCAAGAGATCCATACCCCAGGGGGAGATGAGATCTGGGAAGAGTAGGACAGGGAGTCCTCAGAGGAGTCAGACAACTCCTCCTCTGGTAGCTGACCCACAGTCCTTTCAGGGATGGCAGGTCTGGGACTGAGAAGAGGTGGAACAGCAAGAGCAGCCTCAGTGGAAGGCCTAAGGACCATTAAGGCATTATATAAACTTTGGCTAAAGGCCTGCCAATCTGGTAAGGTCTCTGGCGCTGGAGAAAGATGCCTAGTCTTTTATTTCTTTTCAGAAGGCCTAACAGGCATCTGGCTGCCGGTAGTACTAGGAGTAATTGGTGGGACAGTGGAGGCAGAGTCCAAAGCACCCATCGAAGGCGCCGGTATGTCCTCCCTGGACACGTCGTCCGCTCTAGACTGTGCGGCCTCCTGCAAGGCAAGGTACATGCTTTATCTGCTGTGGAGGATGCCGGGTCCTCAGCCAAGCTGTTGACGGCTACAGGCTGAGGAGCAGCAGGGGGAAAAGCAGTGGAAGTAGCAGGCTGCATGGACTTGGCCCTCTTTCTTGGTGGTTTGGACGGGATGTTGGAGCCAGCCTTCATAACTAACGGAATCTGTTTTAAACGCCGATTCTTGAGGTACAGATTAAGAGCCTGTAAACGCCGATGAAGGGTCTTGGGGATGAACAACTGGCAGATGACGCAGTTCTTATAATAGTGTTCCCCACCCAAACAGAAAAGACACTGGGTCGTGGGTGTCTTTATGGGGAATCGGGCGATCACAGTTGCACTTACTCTTACCGGACATGAACAGACTTAACTATACAAAAAAGGACGGAAAGAATTCCCAATGGGGTACTTAGCTTTGTTTAGATTCAGATCCGACCTTCGCAAGTAGCAGGAACACTTAGCATATGTCTGACGGCTGAAAGTTTCTGAGGGCTGGTGCGTGCAGACTTCACCTTTATGGCCCATGTTCCTGACTCCACGTCAGATGTCCGACGCACCAAGATGGAGTGAAAATTTGTGGGTGAGCAGGCCAAAAACTCATCTGAGGATGAAATTCTTCCTCAGAGGCCTCTTGTTCCACAGCAGAACTACTAGGTAAAGAGGGAGAAGAAGAAACTGGAGTAGAAGCTTGAATAGAGGAAGGCATCAGTGCTAGGAAACCATTAAGAATTCTATGGGAAAAGGCTTGCCAGTCTGAAGAAGGACCATGAGAAGAGGAAACATATTTTTGTTTCTTTTTAGAGGGAGGATCAACCCTAGGCTGGAATATATGGGTTGACGAAGATCTGGGTTCCTGCACTGATGGACTATCGAACCGCTAAGTCAGGAGAGGTACTACAAGGAAAATCCAAAGTAGTGGGCCACAGTTCTGTCTTGCATCCTGAATGGACGTCTGCAAGGCTTCTGGGGACGTGCAACTAGAACTCTCCTTAACGGCTTCCAAACCGGTACCTCATGCAGGAAGAGAACCAAGCACCGAACGGACTTCCTGGCCTTCATTGGTCACGAAAGGGATGTCCATTTTCAGAGGTACTGCTAAAGATTAGGGTCTAATCTTTTTTTAGCTTCTTCGGAGGCTCACTGGACGGACCATCCAATGCAAGAACTATTCGCTTGAGTCTCTGATTCTTGAGGTAGATGTTAAGGCCAGAAAGACAACTGTGGAGCGTCTTAAGAACAAACACCTGACAGATCATGCAAGCCCTATACTCATGAGCAGACACCAGATAGAAAAGACACTGGTTGTGGTAATCTGTGTGGAATCTGTCTTCCACAATGGCACTTACCTTTCTTGGATGACATCAACCTCGAAAAACATGCAGTAGTAATAAAATACAAATAAATTCCCCAATGAGGCAGTTATCTGAAACAGCACCTACTCGGTGATCAGAAGAATGGCAGAAGATGGTGTTTGGACAGGCAGCAGAGAAGTTCTGTGGATGATACATGAAAACTTTTAGTTATGTACTTACCATAACGATAGATGTATGTGATCCATCTCGACTACATTCATAACTGATGGGCTCGGAGCCGTGAATCGGCTCCGACTCGGCCGATACACTAGCACAAAAAGTCTCTCATTGGCTGGGCCAACCCCCTTATCCCAGGATGCACCACGCCCAAACCCCCAGATCTTGTTTGCCCGACAACAACTCACTCACAAGTGCCACTCCGACTGTACAATAGTGTTTCCTCCAGATCCAACAGGTAGGGGGAAGGAGGGTGGGTACGTAAGAATGTAGGCGAGATGGATCACATACATCTATCATTATGGTAAGTACATAACTAAAAGATGTAATGCGATCCTATCTTGCCTACATTCATAACTGATGGGACAGCGTCCCTAGCACCTAGATCCTGGGAGGCTCACTGGAAAACACTCCTGAGCACTGTGGAACCAAAGGACGCCCGACCTCTAGAGGCCACGTCCAGTTTGTAATGAGAAATAAAAGTTTGTGGAGAAGCCCAAGTGGCCGCTGCACATATCTCATCCACCGACAGTCTGGCGTGAAAGGCCACTGAAGTTGCCATAGCCCTAGTAGAATGTGCTCTAACTGGAAATGGAAGGTCCCTTCCTGTTGATACATAAATAAATGTAACACAATCCCTAATCCACCTAGCGATAGTGGTCTTAGTTACTGCTTTGCCAATCCTGTTATCTGCAAAGGCCACAAACAACTGGTCTGATTTCCTCTGCTGCTGTGTCCTATCCAAGTAAAACCTCAGTTGTCTATGCACATCCAACTGATGAAGTCTGTATTCTGCCTTGTTGGAAAATTTTGGAAAGAAAACTAGTAGCTCTAGAGATTGTTGCAGACAAAGAGCAGAAGAAACCTTCGGAAGAAATGATGGGCTTAGTCTTAGAGATACTCTATCCTTGTGAAAGATCAGATAAGGGGGCTTAACAGAAAAGGCATGAAGCTCCGAAACCCTTCTAGCTGAAGTAATAGCTACCAAGAAGGCAGTCTTCCAAGATAAGAACTTTTGCTCACAAGTGGCCGCCGGCTTGAAGGGATGAGACGTCAAGGCTCCTAAAACTACATTCAAATCCCATGGCAAGACAGGTTGCGACACCGGGGGGCGAAGCAACCAAGCTCCCTTAAGAAAGGCCTTACACAACTTATGACTCATGAGTGAAGACTCAAAGGCAACATGATAATTAGAAATCGCTGCCAATTGGACTTTAAGCGTGGAGACAGCGGAACCCTGTCTAAAACGAGTTGCCAAGAAATCTAATACTGCCGACACCGGGGCTGTCAGAGGGTCAAGGTTGTGCCGCTGGGCCCAAATGGCAAACCTTTTCCATTTATTAGAATATATCTCCTTAGTGGAAGCTCTGTGAGAAGAAGACAGAATCTGGACCACCTCAGGCGAAAGGATATGCTGTCTGACTAAGGTCGGAAGTGGAGCAGCCAAGCAGTTAGCTTGAGAGTTCGCAGTGATGGATGGGACTGACCTGAGTGAAGAGTCAGGAGGTCTGGAACTGAGTCCAGAATCCAAGGATCCTTCACTGCATACTTCCGAAGGAAAGGAAACCAAACTTGGTGGGGCCCGTGTGGTGCGATCAAAATCATGCTGCTTTCCAAGCAGATCGCCTTCTGAATCACCTTTGGCAGTAGTGGGACCTGAGGGAAGGCATAGAGCAGACCGGAGGGCCAATTGTGGACTAGAGCGTCCCTGGGTGACACCTCCTGGAGGGGAATCGGGAAGAAGAAATTGTTGCACTTCGCGTTCCAGGGGCTGGCGAAAAGGTCGCAACAGGGAAACCCCCACTTAGAGAAGATCCGAGCCGCTACTCGGTCGTTCAGGGACCACTCCCGTGAGGCATCAGAATAACTCTGATCAGCCTGTCTGCTATCACATTGGACTTCCCCGGAATGTGCGTTGCCACTAGAATTCTCTGGGAAGCGATCGCCCAGTTCCAAACTCTCATGGCTTCTCTGCAAAGAGGATAAGACCTGGTTCCTCTCTGCTTGTTCAGGTACCATACTACCGCCATATTGTCTGAGAAGATTGCAATGGTGCCCTTGGGAAGAGAGCTGTGAAGTGCCTGGAACGCTAGAAGCACTGCCCTCATTTCCAGAACATTGATATGCAAGTGGGTTTCGTGATTCTGCCACGTGCCTTGAACCATCCTGCCCAGATAATGCCCCCCACCCTATCTGGGAGGCATCCGTGGTCACTGTGGCAATGGAGGAGGGGGGGGCAGAAGAGTTGCCCCTGGTTCAGGTTGGAGGAGAGGAGCCACCAACGAAGATCTCGCCGGCAGGTATCTGTGATGAGAATCAGGTAGGACAAGGGCAGATCTTGGTATGACCACTGGGTCGACAGGAGCCATTGGAGAATTCGCATGTGCAATCTTGCCAGAGGGACCAGAAGAATGGCGGCCGCCATCGACCCCAAAAGCTGAAGGACCATACTGGCCGGGGCTTTCCTTCTGGGTAGTAAGGCTAGGACTTGGTCCTGTAGCATCTTTATCCTCTCTGTTGGAAGGAATGCTCGCATCTCGACAGAGTTTAGCTCTGCGCCTATAAAGGCAACACACTGTGATGGCAGCAATAAAGACTTTTCTCAGTTGAATATAATTCCTAATAGATGTCCCAACTCGATGGTAGCACTCACGGCTTGAATAAGAAGATGCCTGGTGGGGGCGGTGAGGAGACAGTCGTCTAGATACGGAAACACCTGGAATCCCAGACATCTCAGGTGAGCCGTAACCACTGCCAGTCATTTGGTAAACACCCTGGGGGCTGTGGTGAAACCAAAGGGCAGGGCTCAGAACTGGAAGTGACTGGCTCCTAGGCGGAAGCGTAAATGTATCCTGGATGCTCTGTTTATCTTGTGATAATAGGCGTCCTTGAGATTGATGGAGCACATCCATACTCCTTTTTCCAGCAATGGGAAAATGGACTGCAATGTGACCATCCGGAACTTGGACTTCTTTACGAAGCGGTTTAGGTGGCTGAGGTCCAGAATGGGTCTCAAGTCCCCTGTTCTTTTTGGCACCAAAAATAACTGAGTAAGTTCCTAATCCGGTCTGGTCTGCGAGGACTGGCTGGATGACTCCCTTTCCGAGAGCTTTGCGACCTCTATGGCTGCTTGATCCCATTGACTGGGTGGCACATCCGGGATTTTCCTTGACGGTGGAGGGGGATGGATAAAGGGGATGGTGTAACCTCCGGCAATGATACGAAGCACCCACTGATCCTGAGTGATGGAACCCCAGGCCCTTGGATGCGTCGAGAATCGACCCCCGACTGGCTCCGGAGACGCACAGTCGGGCAGTCCATCAGGGACGCTGGAAGGAGGAACCACGAAAGGATTTGCAGTCTCCTGAGTTGCGGGGGCCTCCACCACCTCTAAGGCGACGTCTTCCAGAATAACCCCCCCCCCGCCTCTGGAAGGGGGGTCACTCTGATGGGCAGGGAAATACTTTTGGGACTTTCTGAACCACATCTTTCCTCCCCTCTGAGCCTTGGGATAAGGTCTCGAGGGAAGCAAAAAACGGGCCCCAACGGCAGAAAAAGCCTTACCCTCCTGCTCACATCTAGTGAGTGTGTCTTTCACCTTAGGTCCAAAGAGAGAGGACCCATCGAAGGGAGCGTCGGTGAAGGAAGACTTGAACGCCTCCGCAAAGTGACACAAGCGCATCCAGGCATGCTTCCTAAGGGCTACGCCCAAACTCCCTGCCCTACCCGCCCCTTTGGCTGCATACAATATGAGCCTTGGACAAGTTAACAATGGACGAAATGGTAGACAGCTGGGCGTTGACAGACTGCGTCAACGCCTCAGGCACGTTACCAAACAGGGTATCTCCCAACTCCTTTATGAGATCCCTTTGGAGCCTCGTAAAGTGACATAAATAATTCAGCGACCGCCGCTGATGTCAGGGTATGCTTCCCGTACCTATCCATGCTCTTAAACTACATGAGATCTCAAGATCTCCAGGATATCGGAGAACGAGACATCATCAGAGGACGACGTAGGGGACCCTTCCGCATCATCGAGGTCAGTGTCCGAGGTAACAGACTTATCTGGGGAGTCTATGTGCTTCCTCTTGCACAATTGTTTCCTGGGGGGGCTCTTCAGGCACGAACTCTGAAGGCTCCTCGGAAAACAGGGGACCACACAAGGAGGAATCCTCAGGCCTAGCAGCCGCGCTGTTCGAAGACAGGGGGGTACCAGAAGCTCTAGCCGCCGTGTCTAGGGAAGGAGTCGCAGATTCAGGTGAGGTCACTAGAGAATGGGTCAGCGTGCTCCTCATAGCCTCGAAGGTGGGCCCACCAAAATCTGTGGAGAGGCCCGTCCCTGAGACCATGACCGGTGTCGGGGTTCCCCTAGCAGAGGCGCCAAGAGGGAGACTCGGGGCCGAAACCAGAAGACCCGACGAATCCCCCTCGGGCCCGGCTGAGGACACACGAGAACCGAAATCTCTGGAAAGCACAGAAAGGGTTGGAGCTGAAGACGGTGCCGACAGACTAGCAGTGGGTCTCGGGACCGACTCAAGGACTTCATCCGACTCTACAAACTCCGACGACACCAAGGTTGTCGGAGGAGGAAGAAATGGTATCGAAAGGGCTGGCTCCGGGGCCGACTGGGCCGGAGCCGAAAATAATATGGATAAGACAGGTGACTAGAGAAACCTCTGGACCACCCTATCTACATCCGAATCTGAAAGCCTGGAGGACCTGGAGGAAACAGAAGGGGGCCGAGAGACTTTTTCTATTGGCTCCGAGACAAGGCTAGGAGGCCCGTTCCGAATCGGCTCCAAAAGGATCGGGGCCGAAGCAGACTTGACCAGAACAGAGACCCCTTTCGGCGCCGACAGTTCGGGAGCCGACGAAACCGACCCCAGAGCAGAAACACTCTCCAGCGGCTGACGAAGGAGACCCAGATTTAGACCCTCTATCCTGCGGCTCTGAAATCAGTGGAGCTGAGGAAGGGGACAGAGTACCTGATCTCTCATCCCTAGACTCCAAAAACAGTGGAGCCGAGGAGGGAGACCCAGATTTAGATCCTCTATCCTTCGGCTCTGAGGCCAGTGGAGCCGAGGAAGGGGACACAGATTTAGCCCTTTTTGCAGGCGGCTCCGACGGACTTGTTGGAGCCGAAGACTTCTTTTGCTTCGATTTCGAGGAGGGAGAAGAAGCCAAAGCTTCCTCGAAGGCTGGTTTGATCAGACCCTTCAGGATAAGCTTATTTTTTCTCTCATGTAGGACACGAGAGGAGAAAGCATGGCAAACACTGCAAGATTCTTGCAAGTGTTTAGCCCCTAAACAATAAACACAGATAGCATGGCCATCTGTCAATGACATCTTGTAATTGCATTTTGAACATTTTTTAAAGCCCGATGGCTTATGTTCCTTTTCTTTGCCAGACATACTCACTGTAACACACTCAAAACACACATGGAGGGAAGGGGGGAAGAGCTCTAACTTAAACGCTCTAAAAGAGATAGGGCAAAGGCCCTCTAACTCAAACGGGCCTAGCCCGCCAAACAGAAGGGATTACCACAACAATTCAAAAGACAAACACAGTCAATCACAATTGAACTTACAACAAGATAGCTATTAAAATAGCTGTTTGCTTATAAATTCTAAAGCTAACTGCCAAAAAGCGACCAAAAGGCCAAAATAGAAGGGTACTTAGCCACAGCCAAGTCGAGACCACGTCGTTACTCTAGGAGCGGCAAACGAGATCTGGGGGGTTGGGCATGGTGCATCCTGGGATAAGGGGGTTGGCCCAGCCAATGAGAGACTTCGTGCTAGTGTATCGGCCAAGTCGGAGCCGATTCTCGGCTCCGAGCCCATCAGTTATGAATGCAGGCGAGATAGGATCGCATTACATCATCATTTTTATAGCCGACGTTGGCCGCTTGCCTATGTGTAACATCGCACATACACTGCAGTAGTAAAAGTCTTTGGTATGCTGGCTGGATGTTCACTTCACCTAGATGGGGAATCTCTCATGTTATGAATACTGCAACACGAGAAAAAAAGGACAGATGCACTTTTGAGAACCTTTACTGGCAGTGCTACTGAATAATTTGCTACTTTGTATTTTGTTGTTGGTATTTAATTGTTAGATTCCTGGACATCTGGTCCTGCTAAAGTTATTCTATACAGTTTCCAGTCTTTAAAGTGCCAGTATAAATTTGGCGAGTTTGCTTAGCCCTTGGCTCATTCCCAGAGAATTCAGCAATGCTTGGTATCCTTGCCTATGCCTCTGGAGTGGTTTCCTTGAATCTTGTGCCATCCAAGAAAAACTTAAGTACTTGCATTTAAAAAAAAAGAAGTTATGTACTCACCATAACGTTCCATGTTTGCAGTCCATCTCACCCTTCATTCTTACATACGGGATCGGAGCCGACTTGGCCTATTTACAAGCTGGAAGTCTTCTAGTTGGCTTGGGGCAAGGTAGGTATCCCATGGTGCACCAGTACAACCCCCAGATCTTGTTAGCTGCTAACTAGGAGAGATAATAACAAATATACAAAAGAAGCCAATACTAAAAGGTCTCCATAAAAAAAAGTAATAATATTTTTCTGTCTCCAGGTACTTCCAGGACGGGGGTAGGAGGGTGGGTTCATAAGAATGAAGGGTGAGATGGACTACAAACATGGAACGTTATGGTGAGTACATGACTTCTTTATGTTCTGTAGTCCTATCTCACCTTCATTCTTACATATGGGACAGCAACCCTAGCGCCTTATTCTTGGGTGGCTCAAGGAAAAATACTCCTGAGTACCGTGGAACCAAATAATGCTCTACCCTTGGAGGTTAAATCCAATTTGTAATGAGTAATAAAAGTGTGAGGGGTAGCCCACATTGCTGCTGCACAAATATTATCAAGTGGGACCCTGGCTTGAAAGGCTGCAGAGATAGACTGAGATCTGGTAGAGTGAGCCTTGATTTTAAAGGGTAAAGGGTCCACCCTCAGAGTTGTAAGCTATACAGCTAAAAATCCAATTAGAGAGTATTACTTTGGAAACTGGTAAGCCTGATCTGGATTCGGAGAAGGAAATAAATAATTGATCTGATTTCCTTAGTCCAGTGCAAATAAAAACGTAATTGTCTATGGACATCCAGCTGATGAAACCTGTAATCAGCTGCGCTGGAATGATTTGGAAAGAACACCGGAAGTTCTATGGATTGATTCAAGGTGGCATGGGAACAGACCTTGGGGACAAAGGAGGGATTAGTACGAAGGGACACCCTGTCTTTGTGAAAAATCAGGTAAGGGGGTTTCACAGACAATGCCTATAACTCTGGCCTGGCCGACATGATAGCACCAGAAACAAAGTCTTCCAAGACAGGAATTTCAAAGGGGATGAATGAGAAGGCTCAAAGGGCAGAGAAGTTAATTTGGATAACACAAAATTTAAATCCCATGAGGCAACAGGTTCTTGAAAGTGGGGGGGTCTTAAAGTGGCACCTTTAAGGAAAATTTTGCACAGCCTATGTGACATAAGATTAGAATCTTGAAAGCCTAGCTGAAAATTTGAAATCGCTGCCTAGTGAACTCTCGACAGTGGCAGCCGCAGATCCCTGGTGAAAAAGCTCAGACAGGAATTCCAAAACCACTGGAATGGAGGCAGTGTAAGGGTCAACATTCATTTTCTCCACCCAGATAGAGAATCCTCTCATTTACTGGACTATAGTCTCCTAGTGGAAGGCTTATGAGAAGACGTAAGGATAGGAGTCACGGAGGATGAGAATTTGTGAAGCCTGACTAGGGATGGAACTGGAGCAGTCACGCTGTCAAATTGAGGGTGTGTAAGGAGGGGTGACGCGAACCTGACATGCGAGTCAACAGGTCTGGAACTGGATCCAGAATCCAAGGATCGTCTAGGAGAAGGGCCCTGAGGAAGGGGAACCAAACCTGAAGAGGCCAGTAAGGAGCAACAAAGATCGGTTTGCTTCCCAGCCATTTCGCTTTCTGAATAACCTTGGGAATAAGAGGAAAGGGAGAAAAAGCATACAGGAGACCAGGGGCTAATCGTGAACAAGTGCATCTCTTGCTGACTCCTCCCGAGGGGGGATGAGGGAGAATAAGCTGCTGCATTTGGCATTGATTGGGCGGACAAAGAGATTGCAGCAAGGCTGTCCCCATCTGTGGAAAATCTGTTCCGCTGTTTCCTGTTTCAGAGACCACTTGTGAGGCATCAGGATTGCCTGGCTGAGCTTGTCAGATATCACGTTGGTTGTCCCTAGAATGTGCGTTGCCACCAGAAAACGCTGGGAAGATATCGCCCATTTCCAAACTCGCATGGCCTCTCGAAAGTGTGTGTAAGATCTGGTTCCATCCTGTTTGATATACCATACTAGCGACATGTTGTCTGATTGTATTGCAATAGTCCCCAGAGGCAGAAGGTCGTGAAGTGCGTGCAATGCCAGGAGCACCGCCCTCATCTCTAGAACGTTGATATGCAGGTGAGCCTCATGATCTTGCCATGTGCCTTAGACAATCCTGCCTAGATAATGCCCCACTCACCCTGTGAGGCATCCGTGGTCATAGTGGCAATGGGTTGGTAAGGAACAAATTAAGTGCCAGTGGTTAACTGATTGGGTAGAGTCCACCAAAGAAGGTCCTTCTTGCAAGTCGGTCAGCAGAATGTGATGGGATAATGGTAGATGCTGAAAGGACCACTGGGACAACAGGAGCCACTGAAGAATCCTCATGTGTAGTCTGGCTAGTGGCACTCGTAATATGGTGGAAGCCATGGTCCCTAAAAGCTGCAGAATAGTCTTGGCTTTGACCTTTCGTAAGGGGAGAAGACGTTGAATTTGAAGAACCAGATTCTGTGCCCTTTCTACAGGAAGATGAGGTAACATGTCTACTGTGTCTATCTCTGTGCCTATAAAAATCACAGATTGAGAGGGCAATAAGGCAGATTTTTCCCAATTTATAGAAATTCCCAGTTGGGCACAAAGCTGAATGGTAGCATCCCTGGTCTGAAGGAGAAGATGCCTGGTGGGGGTGGTCAAGAGCCAGTTGTCCAGATACAGAAACACATGGAATCATCGACATCTCAGGTGAGCTGTCACTACCACCATACACTTGAACACCCTGGGGGCTGTGGTGAGACCAAAGGGCAGAGCACGAAACTGGTAACAACTGGCTCATAGCCAGAAGCGTAGATAACTCCTCAACGCCCTGTCCATTTTTATGTGGTAGTAGGCATCTTGGATATCTACTGAGCACATCCAATTGTCTTTCCCTAATAACTGGAGGATAGACTGCAGTGTCACCATCCGGAACTTGTCCTTCTTTACTGATTCGTTCAATCTGCTGAGGTGCAAAACGGGCCTCCAGTCCCCTATATGTTTTGGCACTAAAAAGAATCTGGAGTAAATTCCGGATCCTATTTGGTCTGCTGGGATGGTTTGGATGACTCTTTTTGACAGCAACTTGTTGACCTCCACAGTTGCCTGATCCCTGTGACTGGGTGGAATATCCGGGATCCTCTTGGGAACAAAAGGTGGAAGAGAAATAGGGGATGACATAACCTCTGGTAGTAATTCTTTGTATCCACTTGTCTTGAGGGATAACCAGCCAGGCTTCTAGATACAAAGAAACGCGACCCCCGACAGGCCCCCGAGAAGCACAGTCGGGCCCCACATCAGGAATGCTGGTAAGGCCAGCCCCGAAAGGAATCGTGACCTCCCTGGCTCTGCGGACTGCCCCTGCCTCTAGGGTGACATCTACCATTTCCTCCTCCTCTGCCTCTGAAGGAGGAGTCACCCTGTGCATCCTGGAAAAACATCTGGGACATCTTGAACCACATTTTACCACCCCTCTGACCCTTAGGATATGGTCTAGAGGGAGCAGTAAAACGTACTCCCAGGCAGAGAGTGTTTTTCCTTCTTCCTCGCACCGGGTGAGTGTCCTTTACCTTGGGTCCAAACAATGAGGAACCGTCAAAGGAGGCGTTGGTAAAGGTAGACTTGAACGGTTCCGCAAAGTTACACAAACGCATCCAGGAATGATGCCTTAGGGAAATTCCTGAACCTGCTGCTCTACTCGCTCCATCGGCTGCATACGAAATAAGCCGCATGGATGAGTTGACGATAGAGTTCAAGGTGGACAACTGGGCAGACACCTTTATCAGGGACTCCCTCAGTACATGTACCTCATACAGAATCTTCTAATTCTTTAAGGAAATCTCTCTAAAGCCTTGTGAAGTGAGTAAGGTAGTTGAACGATCTAAGGGTAAATGCCGCTGAAGAGAAGATAAACTTCCTGTAACTGTCCATTGTTCGAGACTCCTTATTCGGCGGATGGACAGAAGTAGTAGTCTCAGCTAGCTCCTTCTTAGTGGCCGCCGCCACCACCACCACCATGGCATTTACGGAAACACCTTTAGACAAAAAATCTTTTTCTGGGGGTGCAGAAAGAAACTTATTCGGTCGCCTGTGGATTGGCTCCATGGCATCAGGAGTATCCCACACCTTTCTAACTAGCTCCATCAGTTCGTCGAAAGGTGGTGACACCCAAGAGGCTAAAGGATGAGACCCGAAAGCCTTCAGGTACACTGACTCCTCATCAGAAGGGGTGACAGTGCACCAGCCACACCTATGTTTAAGGATTTCCAGGATGTCTACGAAGGAGACATCATCAGAGGACGACTTGGGGGACCCTTCTGTCTCCTCGAGGTCAGTGTCACAGGTCAGAGACTCATCCTGGGAGTCTACATGCTTCCTCTTACATGTCCTCTTCTGTGGGGGCTCCTCAGAAGTATATTCCGGGTAGGTCTCGGAAGAGTGGGGGCCACAGGCCATTGGCTCCTGAGGCTGAGGGTCTCTGCTGTCCACAGAGAGAGTAGGAGCTGAGACAGAAGTAGGCGCCTTAGGGAGAAGAGTGTCAGTACCCCTGGTAGGAGCTGAAGATTGGGACAGCAGACTCATCATCTCGAATGCTGATCTCTCTGGCTCCAAAGACCTCCCCGGCTCTGAGGAGACAGAGGATGCCATCGGCTCCAAGACAGACATAGGATCCGAGCTCACCCTCACCGACGCACCGAGAGGAAAACTCGGAACTGAAGAGTTTCGGTTCCAGGCATCCCTGTCGGGGCCGACCGGGGAGCTTTGGCTCCTAGACACCACGGACGGCACCGAAAGTGTCAGAGCAGAACTCGGCTCTGAAACAGCCACAAGGGGAGCTGGAGCCAAGGGTTCCAAGTGGTACCAAACACTTTGGCTCCGAAAGACCAGCATGGCTTGGAGGAGGAATGATCGAAGGGGTCTTAACAACTCGATGGGCTCCGGAGCCGACTGGGTTGGAGCCAACAACAATTTAGGTAAAGCAGATGACTTCAACAGTCTTAGCACTACCATCTCCACATCTTCTTCCGATAAACTCCTGGAAGACCTGGAAGACAGAGTAGGACAGCGGAATCTCTGCAGTATCGGAGACTTCAATATAGGGGAGACCAGTAGAGGATCCATAGACCGGCTCCGCGAAATACTCTCAGAGATCAGCTACGAGCTACTTGGGGCTGACCCTGTAATCACAATAGTACTCTCAATCGGTACCGAGCTCTGTGGAGCCGATGAGACAGTGGACCTATCTGATTTAGTGACTTTAAGAGGTGGCTCCAAGACACCAGCCAGTGCTGGAGAGGACCTCTTAGAGGACTTAGACTTTTCCTTTGTAGATCTAGAAGAGGAGGAGAGCTAGCCAGATCTTCCTCAAAGGCAGGTTTAAGAAGACCTTTTAGGATGAAGAAAAAGAAAATAACTGAGGAGTGCACCATGAACTGCGTAATCAACAGGAACACCACAAATCCATAAAATCCAAGGTTTAATGTTGCTAAAAAAACAAAAGTGTAAAAACTGCAGTAAGGTAAGCGCTTTCACGTTTAAAACAACGCTTCTTCAGACATCAAATGCAGTCAACAACCACTGTGTTTAAATATAGGAAATGACATCATTGCCTATTCAGGTGTAATGAATCAAAACATTAAATGCATTCAACACATTTAAAAGGCATTTAAAAAAACATATACATATAAAGAACAATGAAACAAGCACTTAAATATCTATAATGAGTGGGAGTAGATAGGAATATATAATATTGTTGTTAATGCTTTAATGGTCTATTGGCCAAAAACGGCTTGAGGCTAACTCTGTCATTAAGCCCATATCTATGGGCTTGAAGTTTCAAAATCCATTTTCCCTCTTTTTCTTCTGTAAGGTTCTTAATGTTACCTAACCTCCCATTTATCAAAACCAATTCCAAAACCTTAAATTTAAAAGTATGTGATGGTCCATTGACAATAACATGTTGCGCCAAGGCATTAGTTGTGTTACGCCTATTTATGGCATAGACGTGCTCTCTAATACGCTCTGTTAAGCACCTATTTGTCTTACCAACATAGAACTGTTTACATTGTTGGCATTCTGCTACATAAACAGCATTAGTGGATTTACAATCAGCATAATGTTTAAACGCATAGACGCGCCCTGTTGCTGGATGTATGAAGCTACTGGAGTTAGCTATAAATTGGCACTGATTACAAGAGTGACAAGGAAAAGTGCCACATCTATCAGAATAAATGGAGTCTACAGTATTGCTGTCATAATATAATGTCATAATATACCATAATGCTTTTGGTAGACATTTGAAGTACTATAATAGGTTTGTAGATGACGTTTTTATTGTGTGGGGCAGTTCGATCGAACAGCTTTTGGAATTTGTGTCCTATTTGAATGCTACCACTGAATTTCTTAGTTTTGAATGTTCCTATTCTTTCAGTGCTATTGAGTTCTTAGATGTTAGAGTGGTCATGACTTCTAATGGCTTTGACACTGAATTGTATAGAAAACCTTGTTGGAGGAACAATCTTTTGCACCGTAATAGCATGCACCCCAAGCATGTGCATAAAAACATTGTTAAAAATCAGGTCATGAGGGCCTCAAGATTGACCACACAAGACACTGTGTTTGAATACACTAAGACACAATTAACTGCCAACTTCTTATCTAGAGGCTACAATGGCCATGAGGTTCGCAATGACATCGAAGGATGTGATAGACTTAGGACAGGCCCTGGTGCCCCATTGATGAAGAGAGGCAATTTTGGGCCATATGTTACTAAGAAACATGACAATTGTCATGTCAATAGGCTCACAATACCTTATACTAATAGGAACACAGATATCACTAGGATAATAAACAACAATTGGAAACTTTTGTTAATGGATGGTAGCATCAAGAATCTCATTGAAGACAGACCACGAATTGCTTATAAGAACATGCTGTCTCTCAACAGGTTACTGTGTTATGACAGCAATACTGTAGACTCCATTTATTCTGATAGATGTGGCACTTTTCCTTGTCGCTCTTGTAATCAGTGCCAATTTATAGCTAACTCCAGTAGCTTCATACATCCAGCAACAGGGCGCATCTATGCGTTTAAACATTATGCTGATTGTAAATCCACTAATGCTGTTTATGTAGCAGAATGCCAACAATGTAAACAGTTCTATGTTGGTAAGACAAATAGGTGCTTAAGAGAGCGTATTAGAGAGCACGTCTATGCCATAAATAGGAGTAACACAACTAATGCCTTGGCGCAACATGTTATTGTCAATGGACCATCACATACTTTTAAATTTAAGGTTTTGGAATTGGTTTTGATAAATGGGAGGTTAGGTAACATTAAGAACTTTACAGAAGAAAAAGAGGGAAAATGGATTTTGAAACTTCAAGCCCATAGATATGGGCTTAATGACAGAGTTAGCCTCAAGCCGTTTTTGGCCAATAGACCATTAAAGCATTAACAACAATATTATATATTCCTATCTACTCCCACTCATTATAGATATTTAAGTGCTTGTTTCATTGTTCTTTATATGTATATGTTTTTTTAAATGCCTTTTAAATGTGTTGAATGCATTTAATGTTTTGATTCATTACACCTGAATAGGCGATGATGTCATTTCCTATATTTAAACACAGTGGTTGTTGACTGCATTTGATGTCTGAAGAAGCGTTGTTTTAAACGTGAAAGCGCTTACCTTACTGCAGTTTTTACACTTTTGTTTTTTTAGCAACATTAAACCTTGGATTTTATGGATTTGTGGTGTTCCTGTTGATTACGCAGTTCATGGTGCACTCCTCAGTTATTTTCTTTTTCTTCAGTGCCTTTGTGAACTGAGGGTGCATAACCTAGCAGTATTTGTCTTCTTTTGGATTGACCTTTTAGGATGAGCTTACTTTTTCTTTCTTGCAACACCCTAGCACTGAAAGAGTGGCAAAATAAGCAAGTTTCCTGTAAATGGATGGCCCCCAAACAGTAAACGCAGTTACTGTGGCCATCCATTATGGACATTTTCTGTGAGCATTTAATACATTTCTTAAAGCCAGATGGCTTATGGTCCTTACTTTCTTTAGACATTCTCACAGAGATGAGCACACACACACACACACACACACACACACACACACACACACACACACAGAGAGAGAGAAAAAAGGAGAGGGAGGACTAGGTCCTCTAATTTAAATGGGCCTAGCCCTGCAGGAAAGAGAAAGACACCACAAGGACTAGGTCCTCTAACTTAAATGGGCCTACCCGGGCAGGAAGGGAAACAGAGACACTAGGTCTTCAACTAAAACAGACCTAGGGAGTTACAATAAACAGAGAAGTTCACACACTCAAACAGGAATACTCAACAAGGAAACAGAACCTATGAAGCAAGCGGGAAATCCGCAAAAAACTCAGACTGATGACTAAGGAATAAAAGAGAACCTCGTTCTGTTAACAACAGTTACAGTTTAACAAGTGGGAATCTGCAAAAAACTTGACTTATACCTACTAACAACAAACAGTCTAACAGAGCACAAAAGGTGCCTACAAATACTAAGTCTATTAAGAAACACGAAAACCAGCACACAGGATACCAATACTAAGAAGCCAAAGATGCACCAAATGGCGCAATTATATAACTTTTCTAAATCGCAAACTACGCTAACTGTGACTAAACAATGCTATAACAACAGTTTTTAACAAACAGTCAAAAAAATTTTCAAATAAATTTAAGTAAATGCAAAACTTAGCCAGAGCCAAAGCGAAGCACAACCGAACTAGTCGATGCGGCAAATGAGATCTGGGGATTGTACTGGTGCACCATGGGATACCTACCTAGCCACGAGCCAACTAGAAGACTTCCAGCTTGTAAATAGGCAGAGTCGGAGCCAAGGATCGGCTCCGGTCCCATATGTAAGAATGAAGAGGAGATAGGACTACAGAACATCTATACTTTCAGAAGTTATTTAAATTACTGACTATTAATTTCTTGTTTTATTTAGACATTTATCTGCATTTAATGCTGAAATTATTGCATTTGCTCAAACCATCTTGCTGTTGGTCTGACTTGAAATCACCTTGCTTGTTAAAGTTATTTTGTGGTAGCATACATTCTCAGGCCATCTTTGTTTTTGTTTTGTTTTTTTTATTTTTACATTAAAAAGACAAGGATATTCCATCTAGTGGCAGTAGGTGATGGCCTTGTCCATCTGAATTGGGAAACACACAAGAAAACTAAGTGTAGTCCTTTTACTGGCCAGAGAGCTTAGGAGCTAGTTTCCTGTGTTTTAAGTGCCCGCATAAAATTTGTCTTGTTTAAGCACTGCATATTGTGCATGCTAGTTAGCAGTGCCCTCTACAGATGCAGACATCTAGAAACCAAATTTTTTCTATAAAATTATCTCTGAAAATGTACGAGTAACTCTGTGAGTGCAGGGGAACTACTTTACGTGTTGGGTAGCACAAAGCAACTAGTCTGCACACTGAGGAGCACTGCCACTTGAATTTAGTACTATATTGCCTAATCTAGTCTATAGTCCCAAAAGTATCCTTAGTTATCCCACTATTAACCAACCCCTCATTCACTGAACCCTTGTAGCATACCCAAGAAAGAATCTAACAATGGATAAGCACTTTACCATTTCTCTGCAGCCACTTTGGTGGATATTAGTATCTCCAGACAATGTATCAACTGTCTAATATTCCCCGACAACCAGTTAATACTCAAAGAAACAAACACAGTATGTGTGAGATGTATATACACAATGTCTTTGAAAGCAAAACTCTTACATACAACGCTCACAATAATCTAGGTGTCAGAAACACATGGTACATCCACCACACAGAGAACGTACCTCACAACATACCTATTTATGTGGAGGTAATTAAATGCAATCATCTCAAATCCCAAAAGACCACCCAGACATTCCACATGCAAAAAATTATCT
This sequence comes from Protopterus annectens, assembly GCF_019279795.1. Taxonomy (NCBI): domain Eukaryota; kingdom Metazoa; phylum Chordata; order Ceratodontiformes; family Protopteridae; genus Protopterus; species Protopterus annectens. The sequence continues at coordinate 1,957,254,285 of NC_056739.1, forward strand.
TTAGCAAACTAGAAAGCACTCAGCAGTAATAACACCTAATGCTGCACTTACAGCCCCACCCAGTGGAGCCACAAATACCAAGTCCATAAGGCAGGGCAATACACTACCCAGGAATATAGTCATAAGGCACTCCATAGGTTCATAGGTTCATAGGTTTATACTAGGCTATCTGCCCTAAGGCATTTATAAGCCTAGCCCAAAGTTATGTGGCTTACGCCACCCCTTATGTTAGAAATAATGTGCCCATTAGTTTGTTGTGCCTCTGTCCAGCAGTGACACAGAGATGATTCCCGGGGTAAACCTACGATCTCCCATCCACCGGTCAAGATTTCTCTTGAACAGAGCCAGCGAGGTGCTCTGCCTCACATGGACCGGGATTTTATTCCACAGCATGGGGAGTCTCTGGGTGATAAATCTATCCCTCCAGCACGTCCTATTTATATCCGTGCTAAGGTTTAAGTCACTTGCTCTAGTGGTTCTGGTGGATTTGGATTTTTTGAGGTGGAGCATGTCCATTAATTCCAAGTTGGTCATGGCCTTGTATGTCAGGCACAGGTCACCTCTGAGCAGACGGTATGCAACTGAATAGAGTTGGAGTTTCTTCAGTCTGGCAGTATATGACGGGTTTTGGAGTCCCTTTATCCATTTGGTGAGGAACGTTTGGGGTCTCTCCAATTGCTGCAGGTGTCGGGTGAGATGCATCCCGAATGGGGCATTGTACTCGATCATTGGTCTGATAAGTGAAGAGTACAGGGGAACAATGACCTCACTTGATCTGGATGTGAATCCCTTCATGATCAGATGGGCAATGTAGAAGGTCTTTCGAACCACTTTATACACGTGAGTGTCAAACGAGAGGCCACTGTCAACCTGGGTACCCAGGTCCCTGATAACCTCTTCTGTGCTTAGTGGGTTGCCATCTATATGGTAGCTTGGGGTTACCTTGTTTCTCCCGAAGGGTATGACTATACACTTTTTTGCGTTTAACTTCAGGCCATGGCTCTGGCACCAGCTATCAGTTTCCGTGAGACCCCTCTGAAGGATGTCTGTGTCCGATGTACTATCCACTATGGCACCCAGTTTGCAGTCATCCGCAAACTTTGTCAGCCAGTGTCCTCCTATGTTTGCCTGTACTTCTGAGAAGTAGATGCCGAACAATAGGGGGCCAAGGACTGAGCCCTGTGGGACACCACTTGTAACCGGCTTGGAGTCTGACATGGCTCCAGCAACTCTAACCCTGTGGGTTCTGTCCTTTAGCCAGTTTGCAACCCATCTTGTGACATATGGGTTTACATTTAAGCTGGTAAGTTTATCTATGATACCCGAGTGGGGTATTGTGTCGAAAGCTTTTGCAAGGTCAAGGTAGGCTGTATGGACTGCCTTTCCCTCATCAATGGCCTTGGTAACTGTTTCGAAGAAGTCGACCAAGTTCAAAAGGCAAGATCTGCCCTTGACAAAGCCAAACTGGGTTGGGTCCAAGGTCTGCAAGTCCCCTATGTCCTTGTTTATGAGTTCCATTATGATCCTCTCCATAGCTTTGCAGACCAGGCTTGTTAAGCTTATGGGGCGGTAATTACCAGGGTCCGTAGAGGCACCGCCTTTGTGGAGTGGGACCACAGTTGCCGTACGCCACTACTTGGGCACATGTCCTGTGGTAAGGCTAAGATTAAACAGCTGCCTTATGTGCGGGTTTAGTTCTTCATTGAGTTCATGTAGCACACAGCCGGGGACACCATCCGGTCCCATTGATGCTGTGTTTTTAGCTTTAGAGAGAGCAGCTTTCACCTGCGCATTTGAGATGTCTGGGAGGCTACACTCTGTTGGGATAGTTATCTCTCCTTTTGGGGAGAGGGGTGAAGTTTGCGCTGAACCTGTCTGCCAGTATGTTGGCAATGTCTGTGGGTTCAGTGATTTTTGTATCATTTTGGACTAATTCTGAGCATATCTGGGAGTTTCCACCCAGGTTTCTGACATAGCTGAAGAAGGCCTTATGATTGTCTTTTGAATCTATGGCAATTTTTTCTCAAAGTTTGCCTTGGATGATTTTATGAGGGATCGGAGTTTCTTGCTAGTACTGATCAAAGATGCCTTCCCTTTATGGGATTTTGCTCTATCATGTAATAGCTTTCTCCTCTTATTGTAAAGTTTGTTTATGGCTGGGGTCCACCAGACTGGACGTTTGCCCTTGGTGGAAAGAGTCTTGGTTTTATTTGGGATTGCCTGATCCATGCAGTCCTGAAGGTGTTCATAGAAGGCATTTGTAAGGGCTTCCGCAGATTGGGTTGTGGTTTCCATTGGCTCGGCGGCCTTGAAGGATACCACACCTGTCTTGAGTAGTGTGAAGTTTGCTTTAGAGAAGTTCTTCACTGTGGTCTTTTGTTTGGGGTGGGGGGATGTGGATTTCTAGTGAGATTAGTTTATGATCTGATCTCACCAAAGAGGGATATACTTCCTGTGTGGAGCATTTTGTCCCCATGTTTGTGATGATGAGATCTAGTATATTTTCTCCTCTTGTGGGGACGGTGACTAGTTGTTCCATGGCATTTGAATTTATGAACTCCAGGAACCTTTGGGCTAGAAAGTTGGGGCTTGAGTAATGTTCCCAGTCTATATTCGGGTAGTTGAAGTCACCCAATATGATGGTGTTTGGTGATACATTTATACCCTGCAGTGTCTTCAGGAAGGCTGTGTGGGTTTCCTGAGTTTGAGAGGGTGGCCTGTAGCATGCTACAAATTGTAGAGCAGTTTTGCCTATGGTTAATTGCACCTGGATGGTTTCCGATGCTTCGTGCGTAGCCACCAACCTGGAGGTGTGGGTATCCTTGATGAATATGGATACACCCCCCTCCTTTTGTGGTATGGTCCGGGTTTTGGGGCCGGAACGCATGATATGAGGTAAAACCTGATAGTGCCGGGGTGCTCTCAGGACCCTTGAACCAGGTTTCAGTCACAGCACAGACATCGATGTTCTCCATACTGAGAAGGGCCTCGAAAAGTGCATTTTGAGATTTAGACTTCTGGCATTGAGCAGCATTATCCTTAGTTTCTTCCCGTTTTTGTTTTCTAGGGTGGTAGGTTTAGAATTTGAGCCTTGCCTAAAAAAGGCACTATGGGGGTGGAAAGAGCCTTAGCCAGTATCCGGAATCCCAGGGGTGACAGGTGCAAGCCGTCCCTTGCGAAGCAGCGTGGCTTGTCAAGCATGTCATCCCAAGCAGACAGACACTGGATCCCCTTTGAATGACACCAGAAATTAAGCCAATTGTTAAAGCTGATCATCTTGTCACTATATATTGTGGCATCATTCGTGGTGAAGGAAGGATACTGCTCAGGGTCAGGGTCATACCTGCCTGGGCTACATAATCAGAGAGCTCCTCTATGTCTCTTTTCATGTAGTCCAGGGAGGTACATCTCAGGTCGTTCACACCAGCATGGACAATGACTGTGTCATACTTGTACTTGCCGTGGAGTGACCCGAGTGCTTGTGTTATGTGGCGGATTCTAGCGCCCGATAGGCAGCTTACCATGACCTTCTCCTTGTTCAGCCTGGTGAATGGGACGTCAGTGTGTCTGACTATGGAGTCACCTATGACAAGTATGTTTGGTGTTGTATTTGGCCTTAAGGGCAGTGACTGCTTTGCACACTGATTTTGTTTTTTATGTGTTGTTTGTGTGGTGTCTTGAGTTTGCAGTTGCTTGGGTGTCTGCTTTGGAGGCCTTTGCTATTTAGGTAAATTTTTACTCAGAGCCTCGGAGTATGTCTTAGTGTGTTTATGTGTTTGATTCAGTGGTGTGGTTGAGTTATGTGAGACTTGTATTGTGGTGTGTGTAGTAGCCTTCTCCTCCTGCCTGGTCTTGCCAGTCCTGAGCTGAGAGAGCTCAGCCTCCAGTTTGGCTAAATAGCTGCATCTCTCGCAAGTGTTAGTGTTATGTGGGAGGAGGAGAGGGTTGTCCGTGTACATGAAGCAATTGTAACATTGCCTCAGAATTCCCAGATTCACCAACTGGGCAGGAGAGGACACCAGCATCTGACCCTTCGACATGTTAGAAAGAATTATGAGTTGGTATGAGACAGAAAAGTAGAGGGCAGTGGGCACTCCTGGGGGGTTTTGCAAGTGAGGGATTTGTATAATATAAAAGTGCTTGACCTGCAAAGAAAATGCTTATAAGACAAGGGATATGCTTTTAAGACAAGTGCTGAGCTTTTTGAGAAGAAAAAGCAATTAGGAGCAAGTGCTGTGCTTTTTAGTGAAGGTGTAAACTGTTTAGGTTCCTAACAGAGCAGTTCTAAGGGAAAAATTGAAGAACAGACTTTATGGAGCCAGAAAAAGTTTAACCTTGTTAAACCGGCGCTGCCCGATACTGCTCTAGTGGCAACTCCGCGCTAAAGCACGTTACGGCGTGCTTGATAGCAGGGGCTGGAAAGAAGCAGGAATAGCCCCAAAACGGACAATAAAACTACAGTTTCAAGTCAGTAACCACTCCCACAGGGGGCAGGGAAGGCTGCTCAATGTTATTCACTGCCACTGATCAACAGAGAGACTTTCCTTTAGCCCAAGCAAAAATGGCCTCACAGAAACTTACAAACAGTTCAGGAAACAGCAAGCCTGTAACTGAACTTTTTTAAATCTCAGAAAAGTGGGAAAAAAGCAAGATTTTTTTTTGTTTTTGTTTTTTCAGAGATAGCAGAGGTTCACAGGCAATATCAAGTTATAACAGTGCAGTAAATGACCCCACACAAGAGTGCTAGGTCAAGGACAGAAAATATGCAAGTTTTGAGAAAAAAGCGATTTAAAATTAAGTGCAAACAGGAAATTCAGTAAACAACTTTTGGTTGTGCTCTAAATACAGCTACTAATGCAGAAATCAAGTTTAACAAGCCAGAAAATGCTCAAATAGGCAGCTATGCAGAAAAACTTAGCAAATAAACAGAGAAAAAATACTTAAAATCTCAAAAGTGGCTCCCTTCTTCTCTCAGCGTTTTCTCCTCTTGGTGGGTGCTTCACCAACAGCCAACAAGCCTGAAAAGACACCAAAACCACGAGGCAACTAGGTTTTAAGAGAGGAAGATGAAGGAGTTTTGGAAATGACCCCTGTTGGCCAATAAAACTACAGTTTCAAGTCAGTAACCACTCCTACAGGGGGCAGGGAAGGCTGCTCAATGTTATTCACTGCCACTGATCAACAAAGAGACTTTCCTTTAGCCCAAGCAAAAATGGCCTCACAGAAACTTACAAACAGTTCAGGAAACAGCAAGCCTGTAACTGAACTTTTTTAAATCTCAGAAAAGTGGGAAAAAGCAAGATTTTTTTTGTTTTTGTTTTTTCAGAGATAGCAGAGGTTCACAGGTAATATCAAGTTATAACAGTGCAGTAAATGACCCCACACAAGAGTGCTAGGTCAAGGACAGAAAATATGCAAGTTTTGAGAAAAAAAACGATTTAAAATTAAGTGCAAACAGGAAATTCAGTAAACAACTTTTGGTTGTGCTCTAATCTAAATACAGCTACTAATGCAGAAATCAAGTTTAACAAGCCAGAAAATGCTCAAACTAGGCAGCTATGCAGAAAAACTTAACAAATAAACAGAGAAAAAATACTTAAAATCTCAAAAGTGGCTCCCTTCTTCTCTAAGCGTTTTCTCCTCTTGGTGGGTGCTTATTGATGCCCCACTCATCAGATTGAACAAGGAGAAAATAATGGTCAGTTGCCTATCAGGAGCTAGGATCTAACAAGATGCGCACACACTCAAGTCACTGCACCACAGATATCAGTATGACACGTAGTCCATTGTAGGTGTAAATAACCATAGACTATATGAAAGAGACAGTATGGAGCTCATACTGTGTGCCACAACCTGATATGTACCTAGCACTGAGTAGCATTCTACAGTCGTCAAGGATGATGCCACAACAGAAACCATAGATGACTTAGTTTCTGGTGCCATTCTAGGTGGATACAATATTTGTCATTGTGGGAGGACATGGTTAATAAACCAAATTGCTTTTCCAAGGCTGGTCTGCACCTGTCCCCTCTAGACTTTTGAATACTGACTAAAACATTGTCCTCTCCCATACAGCCTTTTTTAGGCAAAGTTAAATTGAAAAATCTCTAGCATAACAAAATCTACCCAAGGAAATCTAAAACTGTTACTGTTCACCAGCAATCTAAAAAGAAGCTTCACTTCTTCCAAGCTCTCCTCACCTTGGAGGATGCAGACATCTATGCAATTACTGCAACACCATTAAAGCAGCACACAGTACCCTGGCAGTGAAAAGCTTGTGTGCCTTCCACACATTTAGACCAGCAACTATGCAGGGACTAAAGATGGAGGCATCTCAATCTACATAAATAACAATCATATTTCTAGGCTGGTTAAACAGAACAACACACTGGAGTTCTTCAACATCCACATTACCATGGACAAAGTCTCATGCCACAAACTAGCAAGCTACAGATCACCCTCTATGTCCCATGAAACCCAGAGCTTGTACTTGGACCTAGTGAAGATGCCCACCATTCAACCAAATACTGTAATCATGGGGGACTTTAATTATCCTTCTACACAATGGAAATCCTACACAATCCCATTTTTGCCGGCAGAGACATTCCTACACTATGTAAACACAAACACTCTGGAACAGATGGTGCATACAGCAGTACAAATATATCAGACCTGGTACTTACAAACATGAGTGTGTGCTGCAAGCAGCCCCCCCTCCAGTGTCATGTCCTCTCTGGTAAGGTCAGAAAGTAAACAAGTTTCCTACATCAGAATGAATTCTGTAATCCTAGTAAACTCTTCACAATTAGGAACTACTCAAAGGCAAACAACCTTTTATTAAACAACAACTTGACAAAACTTTAAGCCCTTCCAAACCCAGATAGCAGCCTATTTGGAATTATTCACAGAAGCTTTATACAATGATGTCAATGACTGCAAATAGATGGCTATCCCTACCAACAATAAGGTCAAAACTCGAAACACAAACAACCCAGGTGGATTCAAATTAAACAGGATGCACAACAAAAGAAAAATGTCATAGCTAAAATTAACAAAAATGATAAAAATGTGCTCATCAAATTAAATAGATAACTAAGACGACCAAGTCCAACAAAGTAAAATTTGCGTAAAGGCAGCATCCCAGGCCAAGGACAACCATAAGACCTTCTTTAGCTATGTCTAACACCTGAAAGGCAGAACATAACAGTGTGCTGAACTACTGGTAAATAGAGTCACATTTAAGGAAAGGAAAGTTGTGTAAAATCTTACCATAACCACAGATGTCCTTCTCTTCCATTTTGCAGTATTCACTAGTGGGTTTACCCTTCTTCCCATCAGCTTGTTCGGCCAGGTTTCCAAAGATTTTTCAGTCCCTGTTGGTGCATCAAATGTCTGACGTGTAGGCTGGTACGTGGTCAATACAAGTGATGTCTGGGCACACCAGTCCTCAGAACCATGAAGCCCCAGACACAGCCAGTCCTAACAGCATAGCCTGAGTAGGGACCAATCAGAGCAAGGGCAAGGAGAACAAGGGGATGGAGGGAAGGAATACTGCAACACAGAAAAGAAGGACATCTATAGTTATGGTAAGAGTTTACATAACTTTCTTATGTCCTTCTATTCCAATGTTGCAGTATTCACTAGTGGGTGAGTACAAAAGCTCATTGCTGGCTGGGTGGTGGTCTGCATGAGGATTCCAGGAACCCATGCAGGATAGCCCTGGCAAATCCTGCTCTGGTTATGGAGATGTGGTCCAGCTTGAAGTATCTGGTGAAGGTGTGCACAGATGACCAAGTAGCTGCTTCCAGAATGGAGTTATTAGTGTCTAGACCTTTAAAGAAAGCTCCAGAGGAAGCCATGGCCCTTGTGGAATAGGCAAGGACTTTCCCCATTAGTGTCTTTCCATGGTGAAAGCAACAAAATGAGATTGCCCTAGCAATCCAAGAAAGAAATGGTTTGCTTTCCTACAGCTTTCCCCAGAGCCCTGTGGTGGAAGGAAACAAACAGCCGGTCTGCACTGCATACAGGATTGGTCTTATGCACGCAGAAACAGACTTGCCTGTGTACGTCCAGGGAGTGAAGGACTCTCCTCACGGTCTCCCTGAGTGTTAGGAAAGAAGGTGGGCTTGGTGAATAGCCTGATTAAAGGATAGGTCATTAACCACCTTGGGAGTTAAGGAAGGATTAATCCTGAGGGTGACCCTGTCCATATGGAAAACTAGGAAGGTGGGGTAGACATGAGGGCTTCGAGCTCTGAGACCCACCTGGCTGATGTTAAAGCTACTAGCAGTACTGTTTTCTACTTGCAATATTTCATGTCTGCCTTACCATCTGGTTCAAAGGGTGGCGGACTGAGTTTTTACAGCACATAATTAAGATCCCAGTGAGGAGGAGTTGGTTTCCTAGGGGAGGGGTCTTGGGTGTAGAACACATTTTAAGAATAGTTTGGCTGGCAGTCTGGAAGCAAGTAGGGGCTCCATAGGCAAGCAAATAGCTGACAGACGTGCCTTTGAGGAGGAGTAAGACAATCCTGTCTTTAACGGTTAACACAGGTAAGAGAGAATTAGAAGCAGGTCTCTGTCTTTTCTGACACCAGATAGAAAACCTTCTCCATTTAGAGAGAAGATTTCCTTGTGTTAGGTTTCCTGGCCTCCTGCAGGACTGAGTGCACGTCCTCGTTATACAGGTGTCTGAAGGGAATATCAGCCACAGGAAGAGGTGTAGGGATCTCCACTGTGGGTAAATCTGTTTTCCCTGGTGCTGTGTGACTAAATCCACTGAGAAGGTAACTTGTGGTGATTGCCCTTGGACAGATGAAGAAGGAGGGGAACCAGTGTTGCCTTGGCCAAAAGGGTGTCACCAACAAGATTTTTGGTGAGTCCTGCTGAATTTTCAGTAGGACTCTCTGTATCAGAGGGAAGGGGGGAGGCGTACAGGTATTTCCCCTTCCAGGACATTAAGACGGCATCTGTTTGAAAAGCCTTCAGGTCGCAAGTTCTGGAGCAGTAGCTCTGTAGTTGCCTGTTTGTGGAGGAGGTGAACAGGTCTATCTGAGGAATACCCCACCTGTGGACCAACTGTAGGAATACCGCCCTTGACAGCATCCATTCGTGACTGTCTGAGCAGGTTCTGTTTAAGCAATCTGCCTGGCAGTTTTGTTGGGACACGATGTAGGCTGCCTGTAGGGTGATCCCCTGGAAGGCAGCTAGATCCCATACCTGAAGGGCCAGTCTGCAGAAAAGTTAGGACTTGGTCCCTCCTTGCCTGTTCAGGTACCACATCACTGTGGTGTTGTCTGAGAAGATCTTCAGGATGCCCTGTCTGAGGAAAGGTAGAAAGGCGTGCAGGGCCAGAAGTATGGCTGACAATTCTTTGATGTTGATCTGCCACTGTTTGTGTTTGCTTTTCCACAAAACCTTGTACTTTCCTTGTATCTAATGTTGCTAACCAACCCAGATCTGAGGTGTCTGTGTACATATCTGAGAAGGGGGTAACGGGGGCAATTGTAAAGGGAGACCCGGGTTTAGGGTCACCTGGGCTCTCCACCACTTTAGCTCTTGGTGGAGGCAGGGTAGAAGTGGGATTCTGAACTCTAGGGGGTGACAACGCTGAGTCCCATACTGAGTGAAGATACCACTGCATCTTTCACATGTGTAATCTTGCCAGTGGCAGCATGGGAATTGTGGCAGCCATGTGGCCGAGAAGTTTGAGAAATTCCCTTGCCGTCAGGGTAGGTGTAAGGAGAGCAGATTGAAGGAGTTGGGATAGGGAAAGAATTTTTTCATGAGGTAGGAAGGCCCTCTTGAGGTCTGTTCTGATTCTGCATGCTAGGAAGACAAAGTCTTGTGTAGGACTTAGATTGGATTTGAGGAAGTTTATGAGGAATTCTAAGGACTGCAGCAGGAGCAGAAGGTCCTTTGTGTAGGTTAGGAGAGTTTGTCTGTCAGCTGCTTGGATTAGCAGATTGTCTAGGTATGGGAAAATTTGCATACCTCTTGTTCTGCAGTAAGCAATGACTGGGGCTAGGCATTTTGTAAATACCCCTGGAGTTGTGGAGAGTCCAAAGAACAAGGCACAAAACTGAAAATGCAAGGAGCCTGTTTTGAATCTGAGGAATTTTCTGGAGGACGGTTTTACTGGAATATGTAGGTAGGCATCTTTGATGTCCAGGGTCACCATGAAGGCCTGGGGAAGGATGATGGAAAAGACAATGGGTAGTGTTATCATCCTGAAGGAAGAAACCTTCAGGAATGGGTTGAGGCAGGAAAGGTCTAGGATGGGTATCCATGGTCCTTCCATTCTGGGCACGAGAAAGATTCTGGAGTAGAAGCTTCTCCCTTGAGTAGGGGGGGGGGGTGAGTGCTATGGTGCCTTGGAGCAGCAAGTTGTTTAGGTCTTCCACAGGGGAGTCAGGCTCAGCAGCTGCTTCTTCTGGTGATCCATACCCCAGAGGGGAAGATATTTGTGAAGAATAGGATAAGGAGTCCTCTGAGGAGTCAGACATTTCTTCCTCAGGAGGATGGTTATGGGTAGTCCCTGGCAAAATAGGCCTGGGACTCAGAAGAGGTGGAGCAGCATGAGGGAGGTCAGACTTATGCCTAAGGGCCAGGAAGGCATTGTAAAGACTCTGACTGAAGGCCTTCCAGACTGGCAAGGCCTCAGGGAGTGAAGCAACATGCTTTGTCTTTTGTTTTTTCTTTGCAGGCCTAACCGGCATCTGGCTGTCGGTCGGCCTTGAGGAAATAGCAGGATTGGCAGAAGCATGCTCCGAAGCGCCCATCTCTGAAGCTGGTTCCCCCCTGGTGTCTGAATCAGGCACCCGGATATCCTGCCGGACGAGTCGTCTGCTCTGGATTTTGTGGCCTCCTGGTAGGTACCCGCTTTATTCGGTGTGATGGATGCCAGTTCCTCTGCCAAGTTAATGGTGGCTACAAGCCAGGAATCAGCAGAGGGAGGTGCGATGGAAGTGGACGGCCTTGTGGGCTTGGCCCTCTTCCTAGGTGGTTCATATAGGGCATCAGTAGCTGCTTCCATTCTGACAGCTATCTGCCTAAGATGCTGGTCTTTAAGATACAGGTTGGGGGCCTGAAGTCGGCGACAAAGGGTCTCAGGGACGAACGACTTACAAATGGCACAGTTTTTATAATCGTGATCCCTACTCAAAAGTGACACTGGTCGTGGGTGTCTTTGTGGGGAATCTGGCAACCACAGTTGCACTTGCTCTTACCATACATTAACAGACTATCAATTACAAAACACTGAAAAAAACTCCAATGGGGTACTTATCTTAATGCGAAACTGATCCGACGTCCATGAGCAGAACACCTGGCATATGCCTGGTGTCTGAAAAGTTCTGAGGACTGGTGCGTGCAGACGTCACTTTTATGGACCACACGTCAGAAGTCCGACGCACCAACAGGGACTGAAAAAGCTTTGGAAACCTGGCCGAACAAGCAGATGGGAAGAAGGGTAAACCCACTAGTGAATACTGCAACACTGGAATAGGACATCTGGGAAAGAAAGCAAATCTTCTGGCTGAAAAATTCAGCTCCAGCTTTAGACTTCCACTCCCAACCTTCCCCAGGAAACACCTTCTAACATAACTCCAACAATCAGTAGGTAGCAAGCCTTAAAGGGGCTGTATAATGCCAAGAATATAGTTCTAATGGGCCCAGATAACATCCCAGGATGCCTCCTGAACAACCTAAACTATGACCTATCAGAGACACTGGAGCCACTGCTCATCCACAGCCTCCCTACAGACTTTGTGCTATATAAACTGAGTACCGCAATGGTCATCCCTCTGCACAAAGGCAAACCATCAATGGATCCCAGAACTACAGTCCCATTAGTCTCACTAGTTTCATGTGCACAACCACTGAAAGATGTACCGTGGAAATGAGTTAATGGCACAGGAAACCTTCAGACACTGGACCCAACTGAGTTTAGTTTCAACAAAGCCAGGTTATGCCTAATGAACCTGGTGGACTTTTTTGAATAGGTCACCAAGTCAATGGATGAGGGAAAAACAGTGCCTACCCTGACCTAGCCAAGGCATTTGATACAATACCCAAACTAGACAATGTAAACATTCTCACATAACTCAAAGTCTGCTCCTCTTTGTCATCTATTGCTTGGAAGTCAAGGATAATGTCAAGGGCATCTGGCTTATCAAGTTTGCACATGGCAAGCTGGAAGCAATCACAGACCCCCCCCCCCCAAGATACTAATATTTTACAATGAGGTCCAACACAGGCAAATAAATAGTGCCAAAGTTATGGCAAAGCTGATGTAATGGTGTCGGCTGCATGTTTTATACCCATGATGAACTGACGTCATGGAAGAGGCAACAACATCCGATGCAGAAATCCCAAGACTCTGGTATTCGGGCTGACTGAGGGCAACCTGCAGGAAGATAATCCAGGTGTGATGACTGCAACAGTGAAACATGAAGAACATCTACTTCATCAATAAAACACCCCTAAAATTAGACACAGTAGTCAGAGATTTGGGACTCGTGTAGACAGCAATCTGGCTTTCGACCAGCATGTATCTAAGGTAGTAAGAAAACCATTTTATGCCACTTGTAAGTAACAGCATGGCATCTAGGTCCAGGGAAATCATTGTGCCACTATACTCAGCCTTCATCAAACTCATCATTGAATATAACACTCCCTTTCTGTGTGAACTTATCAGGCACATGCAACAACTGAATGTCCACTGAGGCTACTCGCAAAAAAAATGAAGGGTGTAAACAAAATGCCCTATGCTGAGCACTTCAAAGCCTTATTCTTATACTCTGTTTCCTACAGATCACTGAAAGGCAGTTTATATCTGGCATACAAGGCATCCCTGGCTCACAGCCTGATGGACCTTCTGCGTAGCGGCAAATTGAATGTCAAGAACTATCAGATCCAAGGATTTAAATGCTTGTGATTTAAATAGGACATGTTACAAGGACAGGTATGTATCGAGAGAATTCTCATTCTCTGGAATAGACTTGCCATCCATGTGAAATGATGCCCTTCCTTAACCCTATTCAAGCATAACCCAGACAATGTGTGGAATATTGGAAATCAAACCCTGGTCTAACACTTGTGTGTCAGATGCAGACAGACAGCTGTTAAATCACACCTGAATTAAAATACACACCTAAAACTAACTTCTAAGGTAAAATAGTTCATGGGATATCATTTGGGTTGCATGAGTAGGCTTTAAAGACTCCAGTGGTCATTAGCCTAGTATAAACCTATGAATCAGTGCAGGAGGCACTTGACTAAAGTACAGGTATTATACATTTTAGATACTCTCAGGAACACACACACACACACATGAAGAGTGACAGCTGTTAGATTAACAGCTGGACAGAGGACTGGTTCCTCAGGAGAAAATGCAGAGTAAAAATAGGAGAGTAAAAATAGGAGATACTTTTTCAACAAGTTAAAAAGTACAGTTTTGTACCTACCATAAATGTAGATGTCCGAACTGGATAGCATCTGCAGTCATAACAACTGGGTTGTCCTGTCGTCAGGCAGCCCTTCAGTCGGCCGGATTCCAAAGTCCGGGTCCGGCTTCGGCTGATGTCGCACTCCACCCGACGTCATCTCTGTTGGTCTTCGGGTATAAAAGCATCAGCCGACGCCATTTTCCTCAGTGTTTCTTGCCCCAGATGCCAGAAGCCCTCTTGCAGGCTAAAATTTGGATAGATGCCAATGTTTCCAAATAGATAGAGGTAAATACAACAATAAGCATGTATGTACATATATACAAACAAATACACCATAAAGACTCCCCAACAGCTAGCTATTAGGAGGGTAAACACCCTAGGAGTACCACAGAGGGAAGGAGGGAGGGTAATCCTGACTGCAGATGCTATCCAGTTCGGACATCTACATTTATGGTAGGTACAAAACTGTACTATGTCCTTCATGGATGCATCTGCAGTCATAACAACTGGGTAGAATACCATAGCCAACTAGGGAGGAGGATAAAAGTAGATTATGGTGTGTTTAGGATCCCTTGCAGTACAGCAGTGGCAAACCCTGCTCGGGATCTGGAATATAGAGGCAAATTATAATGCTTGGCAAATGTATGCACGGAGGTCCAAGTAGCCGCCTCAATAATGTCTTTGGTTGCCACTCCTCGTAAGAAGGCTGTGGTAGTGGCTGTTGCCCTTGTAGAATGAGGTCTTATGTTCTGTGGAATTGGTTTTCCATGGAAGGAGTAACAGAATCGTATGCAATTTCCTATCCATTTGGAGATTGTCTGTTTGGAAATAGCTTTTCCTTCCCTTCCTGTTGCATAGGCTACAAAAAGTTGGTCAGTCTTTCTGCTATTTTTTGTTCTGTCCAAGTAGTAGCGTAGCTGTCTATGTACATCCAAGGTATGCAGTATTCTTTCCCCTCTGTTTTGTGGGTTGGGAAAGAAGGTAGGTAGGTGGATTGCCTGGTTTAAAGACACTCTGGATACCACCTTGGGCATAAATGTAGGATTAGTCCTCATGGACACTCTATCTTGGTGGAAGATTAGGAAGGGTTGCACTGCCATTAAGGCCTGTAGTTCTGAAACCCTCCTTGCTGAAGTAATTGCCAGTAGGAAAGCAGTTTTCCATGACAGGTGTTGTAGGTCTGCTGTTGCTGCTGGTTCAAAGGGTGATAGTGTCAATTTTTCTAGCACAAAGTTTAAATCCCAAGCTGGTAATGGTGGTTTCCTTGGAGGTTTTACATTCTTGATTCCTCTGAGGAACTGCCTGAGCAAAGGGTGCGAAAAACAGGTGGATCAAAGCTGTATTCTGCTGAAATAGCTGATGCATGTATCTTGATGGAGGAGTAGGACAGGCCTGAATGAAGAAGTTCGCCAGATACTCCAGAATATTAGGCATATCTATGTTTGACACATCTTTTCTTCTTTCCGTACTCCAAATGACAAACCTTTTCCATTTTCCAGCATAGTTCCTTCTTGTTGAAGGTCTGCGTGCTTCAAGAATAATGTCTTTTACTCTTTGGGAAAGTTCTGGATTAGCTGCTGCTATGTGATGTTCCATGCAGTCAGTTGCAACGTTTTAGGTTTGGATGTATGATGCTGTAGTTGTTCTGAGTTAACATCAAAGGCATCAGGGGTAATGGCCACATATTGTTCCGAGACATGCTCCTCAGTACTGGGTACCAGTGTTGTCTTGGCCAGTTCGGAGCTATCAGGATTATCCTTGGACGTTCTTCCTTGATTTTCAGTAGTACCTTGTGTATCAAAGGAAGAGGTGGGAATGCATATGCTGTTAGGCCTTTCCAGTTGAAGGAGAGCGAATCCACTTTCCATGCTAGTGGGTGGAATGTCCTTGTGCAGAGTTTTTTGAGCTGGTGATTGAGAGGTGATGCGAATAGGTCTATCTGTGGCATTCCCCATTTCTTTGAGATGGTCTTGAAGATGTCCGGGTGCAGCTTCCATTCGTGGGCATCCGTGGTTCTGCTTAATATGTCTGCTAGAGTATTGTCTTTCCCGGGTACAAATATTGCCTGTAACTGGATGTTGTAGCTGAGTGCCAGGGTCCACAGCTCCAAGGTCATTCTGCATAGGGGGTATGAATGAGTGCCTCCCTGTTTGTTGATGTACCACATGACTGTGGTGTTGTCTGTCCTTATCATCAACTGGCCCTCTTTGAGAAATGGTTTGAACTTTTTGATTGCCAGTTTTACTGCCAGCATTTCTTTTAGGTTGATGTGCAGGTGAAGTTGATCCTGTGTCCACAATCCTTGCACGCATTTGTCCAGCATGTGGGCCCCCAATCCTAGGTCTGAAGCGTCTGTTGTGATGGTCTGGCTTGCTTGACATCTGCAAAAGGGTAGGCCTGGGTTTGACTGGCATGCCTGAGCCCACCATAGGAACTCCTGTTTTAAGCATGGAATTAGTGGGATTTCTGTTTCTAGACTGTGTCTGTGTTGGGACCATAAATTCTTTAGGTACCACTGTAGTTTTCTCATATGTAGTCTGGCAAATGGAACCAAGATTATGCATGATGCCATGAAGCCCAAGGCCTGCAGTACTTTTCTTGCTGTTAACTTGTTCAGTTTTGTTAGTGCCAAGAAGTAAAGAGGAAGTTCTTTTTGTTTTTCTGTAGTCAGGAATGCCATTTGTTTTACTGTGTCCAATTCCGCGCCCAAGAATGTCCTTGTTTGGGATGGTATCAGCCTTGACTTTTGTAAATTGACTGTGTATCCCAGTGCTTGTAGCAAGTAAATGACCCTTTGTAAATCTGTTGTCAGCTTGCTTTTGTTGCCCCTTGTAGCAGGCAGTCGTCCAGGTATGGGTAAATTTGAATTCCCTGTAGTCTGCAATGGGCGATTACTGATGCCAGGCATTTTGTGAATACTCTGGGCGCAGTAGATAAGCCAAAGGGCAATGCTGAGAATTGATAGTGCTTTGATCCTGCAAGAAATCTGAGGTATCTTCTGCAGATTGGTCGAATGGGGACGTGCAGGTATGCCTCCTTGAGATCTAGAGTTACCAGCCAAGACTCCTTGCCCAGCATGGGAAGAAGTTGCTGTAGGGTCAGCATTTTGAATTTTGGGACAATGATGTATGTATTTAAGGTGGACAGGTCGAGAATTGGTCTCCAACTTTTTTCCTTTCTTGGAACTAGGAATAGTCTGGAATAGAACCCTTTCCTTGTTCTGCTGTTGGCACTCTTTCCACAGCTCTCATGTTTGCTAACTCCATTATCTGGCGTAGAGCCTCTGTTTTTGATTTGGAGGTAGATTTGGCATTCCTCTTTGACTGGTAAAGTGTGGAAGTGAAACCGTAACCTTGATCTATGGTTTGTAAAATCCACTTGTCTTTTGTTATGTAGTGCCAGTTCTTTGAAAATAAGGTTAACTTTCCGCCTAGAGGAGCTGCTATTTGTTCCCTGGTAGGCGGATTTAGGGTTAAGTCACTGTGGTTGTGCTGATGTAGTGGCAGTGGCTGTGTCTGTGCCTCTGTTGTTACCTTGCCACTGTCGTCCTCTGCAGGCACCTCCTCTGGATTGGTTTCTGCCTCTGGAACGTCTATTCCTGCCCCTTTGAAATTTTGTGGAGTCAGGAAAGGACCAATTTTTGGCAGGCCAGTTCCTGCTAAACCTTGGGGGTTGAACCTGCAAGAAATCTTTAACAGTTTGAACAGATTTTGCCTTTTCTTCCATTTTCTTCATAACCTGCTGGGCAGGTGTACCAAACAAACTTGTCTTGTCCATAGGAGCATCTAGCAGCTTAGCTTTAACATGATCCGGTAAAGCTTGTTCCTTTAGCCATGCATGCCTTCTTATCACTGTGCCTGTCATGGCTGATCTAAATGAAGCCTCCAGTGCATCATAGTCACATTTTAAGGAATGGTTGCTAACCTGTTGTATGTTATTTGCCATCTCTAATACATATTTCTTATCAAGAGATTCATCAGTGGTTAGTTTTTTAGTTAACTGATCAAGCATAAACTCTTGGTATTGTATCATGTGAAACTGACAGTTTAAAGCTCTAGCTGAGAGAGTAGCTGAAGTGTAGACCTTTTTACCCCATCTGTCTAATGACCTTGCTTCCCTTTCAGAAGGAGTAGGGTTTTTAGCTATGGTCGCGGCTACTGCCTTGGGACCCTGGGATATAGTTTCTGGGTCTGCAAGTGGGGCCTTGTAAAGGTGGTGATGAGTATCTGGCACCCTGTAAAATCTGTCTGGTTTGGCAGGGGCTGGGGGTAAAGAGTCTGGAGCGGAGCAGACATCATTGAAAGCATCATCCACCACAGAGAGAACAGGAGGTATAGCTAAGGGCCTGTGCTGTGGGAGGTGCAGAAAGGTCCTAAGTCTTTTTCTGGAGTCTGAAAAATCCTGTTGCTGCCACTGGAACTGTTCTCGCATGGCATGCAAGGTTTCCCCAAAGGAGAATTCTTCTGGTGGGGAAGCAGCTGGAATGGATTCTTCAGCATCAGAATCTTCAAAATTGGAGAAGGGAGCCTCTGGCTGGTCAGTTATGTCTGATTCATCAGCAGATTCATCAGAGGACACTGGCTCAGGGGGCTCTGCCCTAGGTCTCTTCTCTGGGGGCTGAGAGGCCCTGTCTGGGTGAGATTGAGATCCTCTAAGTAAGCATTTGAGAACTAGAAGAGGGCCTGGATGTGGGGGGTTTAACAGGCACTGTTTTAGTAGTCTTGGCTGCTTTAGCCCTGGCGAAGGCCTTAATGGACATGGCTGCTGGAGGCCTAGCAGCACCACGTGCTGGGGTAGAGACATCCAAGGGGATGGTGTCTGATAAGTCAACCACCGTAGTGGGTAAAATTTCTGAGGTCGATTCAAGAGTTGTAGCAGGGGCCTCAGTTGTAGGAATAGGTTCAGCTGTACTTAGATCAGTTTTCTCGGTTTCGGCCGAAACCGAGACACTCGCGGTTTGCTTAACCATGGTTTCGGCCGAAACCGCGGACCGCGAGTGTCGGTCTTTATCTTTGCGTTTTGGTAGATTGGGTAGTCGGAGGATCCGACGGCATAATGTACGCAAAATCAGAACCGAAAACTGTTCTGCAAACTCCGACCGACGCCTAAGCGTTCGGTTGAAAGAAGCACAGGCCGAACAGGCTGCTACGTCGTGGGCTGGGCCTAAACAAGGCAGACAGTAAGAGTGGAAATCTTTATGAGGTATTTGTTTCCCACAGGTTAAACAATTGTTAACTTTTTCTGACATCGGCTGAGGCAAGAAAGAGTCCCCAACGGGTACTTAGCTTTAGAAGTCTTCAAGTAGTATTCGTAGAAGTAATCTCTGGATCCGACCGACCGGCACTTGCGAACAGCTTCTGCTTGGCCACGCGGCAAGAAAGACTGAGGAAAATGGCGTTGGCTGATGCTTTTATACCCGAAGACCAACAGAGATGACGTCGGGTGGAGTGCGACATCACCCGAAGCCGGACCCGGACTTTGGAATCCGGCCGACTGAAGGGCTGCCTGACGACAGGACAACCCAGTTGTTATGACTGCAGATGCATCCATGAAGGACATCATGCCACTAGGAGTCCTTGAGGGACATATTCTCGGTCCTGTTCTGTTTGCTGTTTTCTTGAGTCATTTCTCAGTTAAAAAAGTCTGGATCAGTAACTTCACAAAGAATATGAAAATGGGAAAAAACAGTCACCAACATATGAGATGGGGAAAGGTTACAGAGCTTTCTTGACAAGCCTGAAAAGTGGACAAGAACTGACACTGGAGTTTAATGCAAGTTAAGAATATACAGTTGTGTAACTACTTACCATAAATATAGATGTTAGAATGTTTTCACAGTTACAGTAATTACTCTTGGAGACTTCCTGCCTTTGGAAGCTCAAGAATACCAGACACTTTCACCTGGTCTGGCAGATGCCCTCCCAACTGTCAGAGAACATTAGGTTATCATGGCTAGTCAGCCAGCACAATTTCCTCAGGCCTTGCTTGTCCTCTAACCATAGCCCCACCTTCACCCCAGGGTAGCCAGGAGCACAATCTGTTCAGAACTATCCCCAATAAGAGAATATAAGAAGAGACCTAACTGGTGATAGGAGAAGGGCACTAACCCCAATCCTGCAAAAGTACACAGACATAAGAGAGGCAAGTAAGGTGGAAAATGTATTACAATAAGGAAAGCACTCAGACAGCTACACTTATGGTAGTAGCTACAAAACTGTACTATGTTTATCATGCTTTAGTGTTGCTGAAATTACTCTTAAGAAGATTCCAGAGCTAGAGAGGAAGATGGGTGGCTGGACATGCACAGGAGCAGGGGAGATTAGCTGTTACACAACTGCTGCAGCAAACCCTGCCCTGGCCCTACAGGCAACAGCCAGGTTGGTGTGTCTTGTAAAGGAGTGGACTGCAGAATGTGTGTCTGCCTCCAAGATAAAATGAGATGGCACTCACCTAAGGGAGGCAGTAGTAGCCACCAATGGTGTGTATCCTAATGTTACCTGGATAGTGCTTCCCATGATGCTTGTAGCAAAAGGCAAAGCAATTGATAATCCAATTTTGCTTTTAAATGCCACAACAATTAGATTTTCTGTGATTCTTTGTTATGGGCAACCAGAATCTAAGCTGTCTGTAGACATTTAGGGAATGCAGGGATGTTCATTATTATGATCACTACTACAGTAGCCCAAGCTATATGGGTTGTATCCTGCACAGGATAAAAATGAAAGTTATGTACTTACCGTAATGAAAGATCCAAGCTGTCTGTTTTATCATCCGGTTCAACTTTGGGTTGTCAGACCCAACGGGATCTGACCTTGGCACTGATCATGAAGACCGATCTGGCTCCTCCCATGCCTGTAATTTCCTGTGCTCCACCTAATCACCTCAGACAGTTTGCCCTACTTAGAAATTCTTATTACTATCATAAACAATAAAGTTAACAAGCATCAGCTACCAAATCATCCTGCAGCAAATTGCAGGTACATTTTTAAGCAAATGTGAGAGATGCCCAGTTAATCCTTACCCTGTCCTCAGGAATACAAATGACAATTTGGATGGGGTTTATGGGTGAAATGTTAAACTGGATGAAAAACAGACATGGATCTATCTCATTATGGTAAGTACATAACTTTTATCCAGTGTTGTCGGTTTTCATCTGATTCAACTGTGAAACAGATTCCCAATCACTAACGCCTGGGTGGACTCACTGAGAATGGTGGAGGCCAAAGGATGAACAAGACCTGGGCTGTTTATCCAATTTGTTGTGAGAAATAAAAGTGTTAACTGTAGACCAAGTAACGCCTGCATAGATATCATCAACAGACGTCACCTTGCAAATGCTGTACACGCAGACACCACTCTTGCTGAATGTGCTTTTGGTTAGACTGCAATACCAAGAGTTTTTCATATAGACAAAGAAGATACAGTCTGAAAGCCATCTGGACAGTATAACCTTGAAAACAGACTTCCACATTTTCTGTTTTGAGAAAGCAGCAAACACTCGGTCTAATTTCCTGAATGTTCTTGTCCTGTCATGGTAGAACTGGAATTGACAATGCATATCCAGCACATGTAATGAGAAGTTATGTACTTACCATAATGTTCCATGTTAGTTGTCGTCTTCTCGCCTTCTTTCTTGCTGGATGGGTTCGGAGCCGAACCTTGGCTCCGACTCGGCCTATTACTAAAGCACGAGAGCTATTTTATAACGGCTCGAGGTTATCCTATGTCCCATAATGCTAGGAGTGATGTACCCAGATCTCGTTTGATAGCTAACACTATGGACATACATGTCCCCACCATGACAGAGAATATATATATATATATATATATATATATATATATATATATATATATATATATTTAAGCATATAAAACTCTTAAAAGAGTTACCAAGAAAAGGAAGAGAGGCAGCTAAGGAGATAACTCTCATGATAACACATCTCAGAAGATATTCTCGGCCTTGCCAGGCTAGGGGGATGGAGGGTGGGATGCAAGAAAGAAGGCGAGAAGAAGACAACTAACATGGAACGTTATGGTAAGTATATAACTTCTCAATGTTAAGTTGTCAATCTCGCCCTCATTCTTGCTGTATGGGACAGCGTCCCTAGCACCTTAGTCCTGGGTGGCTCAATGGAACAAACTCTTGAGTACAGTGGAACCAAAATCAGCCCGACTTCTAGAGGTCATGTCCAGCTTGTAATGAGAAATGAAAGTATGAGGAGAGGCCCATGTGGCCGCTGCACAAATGGAATCCATTGGCAATCCTGCCTGAAAGGCTACTGAAGAAGCTAATGCTCTGGTTGAATAAGCTCTGGGCTTAATAGGGAGCTCTTTATGCCTCAATTGGTAAATCAACATAACAGAGGTCAACCACCTGGACAAGGTTACTTTGGAAACTGACAGGCCTTGCTTCCCTTCCGCATAAGACAGGAAGAGCTGTTATTTCCTCGTCTGCTTGGTTCTATCCAGGTAGAAGAGTAATTGACGGTGAACGTCCAGACAGTGCAACTTCCATTCAGACCTACTGGTATAAAGTGGGAAGAAGACAGGAAGATCGATGGTCTGATTCAAATTTTTTTCAGAGAGTACTTTGGGTAAAAAGGACGGATTAGTCCTAAATGACACTCTATCTTTGTGAAAAACAAGGTAAGGAGGGCGAACAGAAAGGGCTTGAAGTTCCAATACCCTTCTCACTGAAGTGATGGCTACTAAGAACAGAGTTTTCCAAGAGAGCAACTTTAACGAACAGGAAGCTGCAGGCTCAAAGGGAGGAAGAATTAAAGACGACAGCACCAAATTTAGGTCCCATGGTGGGGGAGGATCTTTTACCGGGGGCCTAAGTAAGAGGGTTCCTTTTAGAAAGGCTTTACAAAGTTTGTGTGACATAATGCTGGTCTCTGACAATCCAACATGAAAATTCGCAATAGCAGCCAACTGAACTCTGATGGTGGCTGAAGAAGAACCCATTTGAAAAAGTTTTGCCAAAAACTCTAAAACTGTATGGACAGGAGCTGTAAAAGGGTCAACTTGTTTCTCCCCTGCCCAAACAGAGAAATGCTTCCATTTGCTAGCATAAGTCTTTCTGGTAGTAGACTTGTGCGAAGCGAGGATGATGTCACAAACTGAATGAGAGATTGAGGGAAGCCTGGCTAGGGTTGGAAGTGGAGCAACCAAGCTGTGAGGTTGAGAGATTGGAGAGATTGATGCAGCCCACCCAACTGATGTGTCAGAAGATCTGGCACTGGGTCCAGATGCCAGGGCTGATCTAGTAGATGACGTTGCAGGAACGGAAATCAAATTTGTCGAGGCCAGTAAGGGGCAACAAGGATCATTCTGGATCTCAAAACAGTTGCTTTCTGGACTGAGTAATTAAGGGAAAGGGGGAAAAGCATACAGAAGACCCCGGGGCCAATTGTGGACTAGAGCGTCTCTGGGGGGAAGACCAGGGAGAGGGAAGAGGGTGAAGAAGTCTTGGCACTTGCTGTTTTGAGGGGTTGCAAAAAGATCGCAGCAAGGCTGACCCCACCTTCTGAAAATTTTTTCCTCTACTAGCTGGTTGAGAGACCACTCGTGGGGCATGAGAATGGCTCTGCTCAGCCTGTCCACTATGACGTTGACTTCCCGGGGATATGCGTTACTACCAGAAACCATTGAGAAGAGATCGCCCACTGCCAAAGTCTGAGTGCTTCTCGACATAGGGGATAGGACCTGGTTCCACCCTGCTTGTTGATGTACCACACTACAGACATATTGTCTGTCTGAACTGCAATAGTCCCGGTGGGTAGAGAGTCTTGAAGGGCCTGCAACGCTAAAAGTACCGTGCTCATTTCCAAGACATTTATGTGCAGGTGGCCTTTGAAAGGTTGCCATGTGCCCTGGACTGTCCTGCCCTGAAAATGCCCCCCCCCACCCGATCAGGGAGGCATCCGTTGTCACAGTAGCCACAGGAGGAGGGACAAAAGGTCTGCCCTGAAGAACCTGAGGGGAGACCATCCACCACGAAAGGTGCCTTTTGCATGACTGAGTGATTAGAATGCTGTGTGACATTGGAAGCTGTTGAAAGGACTACTGGTAAAACAGCATCCATTGCAGGATCCGCATGTGAAAGCGAGCTAGGGGGAGTAATGTGATGGCTGCTGCCATGAGACCAAGGGTTTTTAGTACAAATCTGGCCTGGACTCTGCTCTCTTGTAGTAGGATTTGAACATGATCGCGAATGTCTGAAATCCTTTGTACAGGCAGTTTTGCTGACAGTTCCACAGTGTTTAAAACGGCGCCTATGAAGGTAATAGATTGACAAGGCAGACTTTTCGGAGTTTATAGAGATACCTAGCTCGTTGCAAATTTGGAGGGTATAACCTCCGGAATGAAGTAGCTGACACTTGGTGGTGGCAGTAAGGAGCCAGTCATCTAAGTATGGAAACACCTGGAATCCTTGCCGCCTCAGGTGAGCCGCAACCACTGCCATGCATTTGGTAAACACCCTGGGGGCTGTGGTGAGGCCAAAGGGCAGGGCTCTGAATTGGTAGTGACTGGCTCCCAGCCAGAAGCGGAGAAACCTCCTGGAGCGCCTGTTCATTTTGATATGATAGTACGCATCCTGAAGGTCTACAGAGCACATCCAATTGTCCTGACCCAGAAAGGGTAGAATGGACTGAAGCGTGACCATCCGGAATTTCGTTCTTTGAACAGACTTGTTCAGCCTGCTGAGATCCAAAATAGGTCTCCAGTCCCCTGTCTTTTTTGGTACCAAAAAGAACTTGGAGTAGACTCCGGATCCTTGCTGGTCTGCTGGGACAGGCTGGATGGCTCTTTTTTCTAGCAACTTTGAAATTTCTAGTGCTGCTTGATCCCTCAGATAGGGTGGAACGTCTGGAGGAGGCCCTTTTGGCTGTTGTAGGGTATGAATAAAGGGAATTTTGTAACACTCGGATATGATCGACCATACCCATTTGTCTTGCGTGAGGGAATGCCAGGCTTCTGGGTACAGTGATAGTCTTCCCCCTGACTGCCTCTGAAGGTGGACAGTCGGGCAGCTCCTCAGGGGTGCTGGAAGGATTTCTCAGAGAAGGATTCTCTGCTACCCTGATTCTGCGGACCCCCCCTGCCCCTCAGGCGGCGTCTATTATTGTTCCCTCCTCTGCCTCTGGAGGGAAGCTCACCACGTGCATCAGGCAGTACTCCCTGAGGTTTGTGGAACCACATTTTCCCACTCTTCTGACCCTTAGGGTATAGTCCAGAAGTGGTAGAAAAATGGACTCCTACGGCAGAGAGAGTCTTGCCTTCCTGCTCGCACCTGGTCAATGTATCCTTCGGTTGAGGTTCAAACAAGGCAGAACCATCAAAGGGGGTGTTGTTAGTGAAGGACGCCTTGAAGGGGTCAGCAAAACTGCAAAGCCGCATTCAGGCGTGTCTCCTTAGAGCAACGCCCGTGCCTGCAGCCCTACTTGCTCCATCGGCTGCATAGGAAATGAGCCGCATGGAGGAGTTGACAATAGAGTTCAGGGTCCCCAGCTGGGAGTTAATCTTTTCCTAAGACCCCGCAGCTGATGGGTCCTGTAAGGTATCACCCAGTTCTTTGAGAAGGTCTCTCTGGAGACGGGTGAAATGGCACAAATAATTCAGCGACCGCATAGCAAAGGTCGCTGACGAAAACATCCGCTTGCCAAACCTGTCCATAGTCCTAGATTCCTTATTAGGAGGATGGACAGGTACTGAAGGGTCAGCCAACTCCTTTTTAGTGGCCGCCGCCACCACCATGGCATCAATAAGGACGCCCCTTAGTTAAAAACTGCTTGTCAGAAGGGGCTGTGATAAATTTTGTAGGCCTCTGGGGAGTTGGTTCCATAGTATCCAGAGCCGTCCACGCCTTTCAAGCCACCACATCCATGAGTGGGTCGAAAGGCGGAGACACCCAGGAGGTGGAAGGGCGAGAATCAAACGCATCCAGGTACACCGACCCGTCCTTGGAAGGGTTAAGGGCAGACCAGTTTCCCCTCTGCTTAAGAATCTCCAGGATGTCAGAAAATGAGCCATAATCAGGGGGACCTCGACGACCCTTCTGACTCATCCAAGTCGGTGTCCGACATGACTGACTCAGGGGAGTCTACATGCTTCCTCTTGCATTTTCTCTTCTGAGGGGGCTCCCCTGAAGGATCAGGGGAGGCCTCGGAAGAGGAGGATACACCCAATGGGGCTACCTGTAGCGTTGGTTCTCCACGCTCGGGATCGAAAGGGTGGATAGAGACTGAAGCAGGCACCATAGAGGGAGGAGCCGAAGGAGCCGACCGTGGAGCAGGCACAGGGGCCAGCACACTCCTCATGATCTCAAAGGCGCCCCTATCAGGAAGGGAAGGGGGTCCCCACTCCTCCCGGCACCGAGAGGGACAGCTCTGAGGCTGATGTCGGGGGCGAACTCACCTGCGCTGAGGCTCCGAAAGGGAGAACGGGGTCGGACAAGGGACCAATGCCACTCGCCCCCTCGGAACCGATGAGGGAATCCCGGCGCCCGGATCCCTCCAAGGATGGAACCAAGGAAGAGATCGGAACCAAGGAAGAGATCGGAGCCGAAAGGAGCGTTATCGACTCTGACGTTCCCGACCCCTACGGTCTCCGGCTCCGAACTCAAACTAAGAGTCGGAGGAAGAATCAAAGAGGGAGTAGTGATAGCCACTGCCTGATGAGGAGGGCTATGCAACATTTGGGCCAGTGCCTGCGACTTAAGTAGTCTGCTAACCACCCTCTCGAGGTCATGGTCCGACAGCCTGGAAGACCGAGAGGAATGGGACCTGTGACTCCGCTCCGATAACAAGGGAGATTTCAGAGCCGAATGGACAGATTCCAGGGAAGGAGACCTGGAATGCTTTCTGCTCGAAGACGGCTCCGACAGCAGAGTCAGAGCCGACTGAGGCCTCGAATCATCGGTTCCAACCGGAACCGATGCAGTGGTAGTAGTAGCAGCGCTGCTCGGCGATGGCTCCGAACATGGAGCCGACGGTTTGGCGGGCTTGGAAGGTTTACCCGACGAAGGCTTAGCCGGAGAACCTTCAGGCTTCAACAAGCCTCTCAAAATAAGTTTGTTTCTGCGTTCCTGCAGAACTCTTGGACTAAACGCATGGCAGACAGAACAAGAGTCCTGCAGGTGCAGAGGGCCCAAGCAATATACACAAGAAGTGTGACAGTCTGTCAGAGACATCTTCTGACAGCACGAGTCACACTTCTTGAAGCCGGAGACCTTGGTATCTTTCGACATCCTGAAACAAGGATGACGGGCAGAAAAAGACAACTCTAAGTGGTCTAGTCACAATCAGCCTACAAACACACACACACACACACACACACACACACACACACACAAGGAGCTTGTAACAGACCCAGAAAAACAAAAATCCCAACACTTTTTAACACAATCTAACTCTAGGCACACACATACAAGAAAAAAAATCTACATAAAAAATCCAAAGGGATTTACTACTGCAGAACTAGATTAGCCAAAGGCCTAACTATTAGTGAGGGAAAAACTGAAGAAAAAAAACTACCTAAGAGGGGATTCTAAACAGGGATCTATAGGGTAGTAACTAGGAATAACTATCGCTAAGGTTAGAACCCACAAAACTGACTAAATAGAAGAAAAAGATTAATACAACCTGGAGCTGGCAAAAAGACGCAACCTCACAGCTGAAGCGGCAAATGAGATCTGGGTATACCATACCTAGCATTATGGGACATAGGATAGCCTTGAGCCGGTAAAAATAGTTCTTGAGCTTTAGTAATAGGCCGAGTCGGAGCCGAGGTTCAGCTCCGAACCCATCCAGCAAGAATGAAGGCGAGATTGACAACTTAACATCATATCTTCAACTGGTAAATGAATAAGATTGGTTCAAGGTAGATTCGGATGCCACCTTTGGTAGAAAAGAAGCATTGGTTCTTATAGAAATTCAATACTTGTGAAAGACCAGACAGTGTAGTTTAGAAGAAGGTGTTTATAATTCATAAATCCTCCTGGCTGAAGTTACTGCTAATAGGACGACAATTTTCCACATGAGAAATGTGATATATACGAATGCTGTGTGTTCGAAGGGTGATTGAGTCAATGCCTGTAGCATAATGGTAATGACCCAGGGAAGGTGGCCTAAGAAAGATTAGTTGTGTAAAATCATACCATAATGTTAGATGTCGTTCTCTTCTCTGTTGCAGTATTCTTTACACGAGGGAGACTGCCTGCCAAACCACCTGATGTTGGCCAGTATACAAGTGTCTTTAGTGCCTAGGGTGCGTTGTACGTCGTACATAATCTATCAGATGTAGGCTATGAAAATGACATAAGCATGCACCATCCTCAGAATTGAATGCCCCAGGGAGAACATCTGAGAAATAGATATGCAGGCAAAGTATATCCAAGGAAGATCAAATGCAGGGAGATTGAAGGTGGGAGAGAAAACTCCGAGAATAACATCTAATGATATGGTGATATTTTACACAACTAATCCAAGTCCCTCTGTTCTACTGCTGCAATATTCTCTACATGAGAGAGAATGCAAAAGCTCATGAGGAGGAGGACAGGGAGGAGGTAAGGACAAAGAAGCTTTCCAGGAAGCTGTGAAGAATGGCCTTAGTGATCCCTGCCTAGAATTTAGAAATGTTGCCTGGTTTGTAATGCTTGGTGAAGGTATGAACTAAAGGACCAAGTAGCTGCCTCCAAAATTAAATTGGTGTCCAAACCTTTGAAGAAGGTGCCAGATGAGGCCATGGCCTTGGCAGAGTGAGCCCTAACTGAGGAGGGGAGGCTCTTTCCATGGTGTTCATAACAGAAGGTGATGGCCTTAGAAATCCAGATGGAAACATTCTGTTTAGTGACTGGCAGTCCTAGGGCTCTAGGGCGAAAGAAGACAAAAAGCTGGCAGATTTTCTGATACTCTTGTATCTAGACAAAACCTAAGCTGTCTGTGTATATCCAAAGTGTGCAGCACTCTTTCTGCAGAGCTTTGGGTGACAGGGAAAAAGGTGGGAAGGTGACTCACTTGATTTAGTGATATCTCATTGACCACCTTAAGCATAAAGGGAGGACTGGTGCAGACAGAAACCCTCTCCTTATGGAAGACTAGGAAAGGAGAAGAAGCCATAAGGGCCAGTAATTCCAAAACCCTTCTAACAGAAGGGATTGCCATAAGCAAGACAGTTCTCCAGGAGTAGAATTTTGGGGAGGCAGATGCTGCTGGTTTAAATGGGGCCAAGGTCAGTTTTTTCCAAAACAATGCTAAGATCCCAGGGAGGTTGAGCTGGTCTCCTGGTGGTTCTCATGTGGAGGATGCCTTTCAGGATCGTTTGGCCTCAAACCTGGAAGCTAAGGGGGGAGACAGGCAGAGATGGCTGACATATGCTTTCACTGAGGAGTAAGCTAATCCAGCAACTCACACAGGTATGACAGGACTGTGGGAACATCCACGGTTAGTGAGTCCAAACTGGATGAGTCACACCATCATGAAAAATCTTATCCATTTGGATAAATAAGATGTCCTTGTGTTGGGTTTCCTGGCCTCCTGCAGTACCCTTAGCACATCCTCTGAAAAAAGGTGTTTGAAAGGAATTAAGGCCCTATCATCCATGATGTCATCTGCCCAAGTTGACTTGTGGGTGTGAATGAGGGTGCCCTTGTGCTGTGTGAGTAGATCCACTCTGTGAGGTAACTTGTGGTGACTGCCGTTGACTAAATGCAGGAGTAAGGGGGACCAATACTGCCTTGGTCAAAACGGATCACCAACAAGATTTTTGGTCTGTCCTGCCAAATCTTCAGAAGGACTCTTGGGATAAGAGGCAGGGAGGAAATGCATATAGAATATCCCCCTCCATGAGAAGGCTGAGGGTGTCCATCTTCAAGGACAGAGGATGTGGGTCTCTGGCACAAAATACAGGAAGCTGTCTGTACATGGGGGAGGCAGAGAGATCAACATGTGGAATATCCCATTGGTGGACAATGTCCAAAACACAACCCTGTGAAGCATCCATTCGTGGGGTTGTGTTTTGGACCTGCTGACAGTGTGACAAAACATTTATGCAGGAGGGAATGTATACTGCTTGAAGGGGTGTCCACATTTTGATTGCAAGATCCCACACCTGTAGAGGTAGACTGCACAGGACGTAACACATGCCCCCCACCCCCATTTACAAACAAGAGCAATGTCATGTTGTTTGTTAGAACTTTTAAGGGCCCTGGGATGAGGAGAGACTGAAAGGCCTGAAGTGCCAAAAGTAGTGCTCTCATTTCTTTTATACTGATGTGATCTTTTCCTTGAGAAGGTAACCAGGTGCCTTGTGCTTTTATGGCACCAAAGGCTGCTCCCCAGCCTGTGTCTGAAGTGTCTGTCTACATTTCCTGTACTGGTGGAAGAGAATGGAGTTGGAGGCCCGGCCTTGGTGGAGATTTGTTTAATCCACCAATTTCATTCTTTCTTTCGTCAGGCTGGGAAGAAGGAGAATTTGGAACTCCAGCGGGTGTGCATGCTGAGTCTACAATGACTTCAGGCACCATTGCCATTTCCTCCTGTGTATTTTTGCCAGAGGGAGCAATAGGATGGTGAAAGCCATTAAAGCCCAGTATCCCGAGAAAGGTCTTGGCTGAAATGTGGGACGGGGGAATGAGACTCTGAAAGAAGGCAGTGAGCTCCTGGTCTTTCTGAGTAGGGATAGAGACCTTCACGAGGTCTATCTCAATCCAGCATCTGAGGAAAATCTGGTCCTGTGTTGAGGTGAGGGCTGATTTTTGATGATTTATTGTGAATCCCAGGGAGAGAAGGAAGCAGATTTCACAGCTGAGATCCTACTGTAGCAATTCTGGACTGTCTGCTTGGAAAAAAGATTGTCCAAATATGGGAAGATTTGGATGCCTTGCAAACTGCATAATGCCACCACTGGTGCAAGGCACTATGTGAAAACCCTTAGGGCAGTAGAAAGTCCAAAGGGTAAAGTAGAAAACTGAAAATGTCTAGAGGCTATCAAGAATCTTAGATATTTCCTGCAGCTGGGGTGAAAAGGAATATGAAGATAGACATCCTTTATGTCTATCAAGGCCATGAAGGCTTGAGGTAATCTCGGGGAAATAAGGTTTGTAAGGTTGGCATCCTGAAAGAGGGTGCCTTCAGGAAGGTGTTTAGGAAAGAGAGGTCTAAATGGGTCTCCAGTGGCCTTCCTTCCTTGATACTAGGAACAACATGAAATAGTCCCTTTCCTCTTTAATGGGCAGGGACATGTTGGATGGTGCCTTGATCCAGAAGTGTTTCAAGTACTGGCGGGAACAGTGGTAGTTGCCCTTTGGGTGGATGGGGGATGGCCCTGAATGGTGGTAATTACTCCCAGACCATGAAGTATCTTTTTTTTAATGATGTAAAGTACCCAAGAGTCTTGAGTGATCCTTTCCCAAGCAGGGCTTAAAAGGAAGAGTCGAAGGGCAAGAGCGGCAATGGGGTCTGATGGAGTCCAAAGAGATTTTTGCCTCTTCCCAGATCTCTTCGCCTTGGGTTGAGCTGGTCTGGACTGCCTCCTGACAAAGGCTGGTTTAGAAGGATAATATCTCTGGAATTTTGAGACAGGAGAAACTATGAGATGTTTTAGATCTTTCATTTCCTTACCCTTTTCCTGCAATGTTTTGAAGAAGTCCGCAGCCACAGAACCGAACAGGGCTTCATTATCCAGGGGACCATCCATTAATTTGGATTTGATATCCTCTGGTAAGGGTTGTAGTCTAAGCCAAGTAAATCTCCTAAGGACAGACCCAGAGGCAGCTGCCCTAGTGGAAGCATCTACAGCATTATACCTACATTTGATTGAGTGCCTGGTAACCTATAGCCAGGAGGGATGTAGATAGGTTCTTGTTCTCAGATTAGGGTAGTTCAGAAATAATTCTAGACAGCTGTGACAAGAGGTCTAATGAGTATTTTGTCACATAGTTTTGGTAGTTGATTGCCTAAATGTAAGGGTGGCAGAAGTATAAACTTCCTTGTCTAGTCTCTCCAAATGCCTGCTGTCCTTGTCAGAAGGTAGCAGGGAAGTAGAGGGAAGTCATCTTGAGGGTTTGCTGGAGGACACAGTGATAACTGATGGGTCAAGCTAAGGGTGTCCTAAATAAGCACTTACAATCTGCAGACACCTTATAAAATCTTTTTTTTTTCGGTGCCAGATGTTGTGTGTCAAGGAGTCTTGCCAGAGGATGCAAAAGTGTCCACTTGTAGTAGGTCATGGTAACATTTTTGAATGTCTGTCATTTCAGTGCTATCCCACTTGAAATGTTCTTGCCTCCTGGTCAAAGTGTCACTAAATGAAATCTCCTCTACTGGAGGATCAGTCCCATTAGAATGTTTCTCAGGGGAGGCTCAGTCTAGTGGGGAAGAAATCTGGGTAGAGTAAACTAGAGACTACTCATTAGAAGAGGAAGCTTCTTTCAGAAATGATTCTTCCCTAACTCTCGTTTGAGAAGAAGCAGGCCAAGGGGACGTAGGGACCAACTCCAGAGGGAGGTCTGAGGGACATGAGAGCATTAAAAATGCTCTGAGAGAAAGCTTGCCAATCCTTCTGAGGACTGGAAGTAGGGGAAACATGCTTGGTCTTCTGTTTCTTTTTATTGGGCATAACCATTCTCTGGAGTGACGGCGGGCCAAATGTAGGCCTACACTCAATGTCTGTATCTATCTCCTCTCGAACAAGACTGGCCAGAACCCCTTGGGGCCTTCAGAAATGAGTCGGGGTTCCCCTTGGATGTCTAGGGTGGACACTTACGGTACCTCCAAGGATGTGCTTCTTTCCCGTTCCAAGGCAACCTCTGTTATGGGTTCAGCCTGTGGTTCGGAAAATGGCCCCGAGTGAATTTCCGGATTGGTAATCATCTCGGGAGAGGTCTGGCCCCATAAATGCATCAGAGGCTTCTGGCCTGGGTTTCTTGGCCTTCTGCTTCACAAACGACTCAGCTTCTGAGGTTGAGGGACCCTCCATCCTTTTGGCAAGGAGTTTTAGTTGCTGGTTTTCTAGGTATGTGGAAAGCGAATTAAACATACTTCATAAGGTTTTCAGCATGAACAACTGGCAGATAGGACAGGCCTTATGGTCATGGGAAAGTCCAAGACTCAAAGCACTGTCGATGGATGTCCTTATGTGGAATCGGACGTTCACATTCACATTTGCCCTTCTTGGATGATATTAAACTTAAGACACTAACAAAGAAAGAAAAGTATTCCCCAGCGGGGCACTTATCTGAGCTGAAGTTTCTTCAGCAGTCAGATCATACATACAGGAAGCACTTTCTGTCTGGCAGCAAAGAAGTTCTGAGGATGGTACGTGCATATGTCACATTTATAGCCTACGTCCAATAGCAGACTATGTAGGACATACCACTCACTCTAGGCACTAAAAACTTTTGTATACTGGCTGACATCGGGTCTTTTGCCAGGCAATCAACCTCATGTAAAGATTACTGCAACAGCAGAACAGAAAGACATGAAAAGTTCATTTTACGAAGGCTTTTGATATTTTTAAGGCACCTACGGAGGAATTATCCAAGCCTACATGGAAACTAGAAATGGGTGCTAACTGTACCTTCATCGTGGAATAGCTGGAAGCAGCCTGAAATACGTGAATAACTGCAGAATAGTAGTAACTGCAGCTGAAAATGGGTATAAATCTTTAGAAGATGCCGAGACAGAAATTATTTTCCATTTGCCAAGATAAACATTGGTAGTAGTATTTTTTTTCTAGGAAGCCATGAGAATGCATACTAGTGAAGGGGAAAGACTGACAACTCTGGCTAATGCAAAAATTGAAGGAACCATGCTGTCAGCTTCATGGATTTCTGATACGGAAGAAGCAATCCAGATGGATGAGAAAGGAGGTCTGGAGAGAGGTCCAGTATCCAGAGGGTATGAACTAGTAGAGACCACAGGAAGGGAAACAACATTTGTCAAGTCTAAAAGGAGGCTAAGAGGATTACCCTGCCCTTGCACATCCTTGCTTTCTGTACAAATGTGTTAATGAACAGAAGGAGAGGGAAGGCATAGAGAAGATCACAGGTCAATAACAGACAAGGGTACCCCTGTGTGTCCCTGTGGAGGGAATAGAGGCAAACTAACTGCTGCACTTGTTGAGACAGGAAGCAAAAAGACTGCAGTAAGGTTGTCCCCAGCGACGGAATCTCTCTGCAGCCACTATTGAGTTTAGGGATCATTTGTGAGCTATTACGATACATCTGCTCAATTTGAACTCAAGAACACTGGAATTCTCTCGGATGTGGATTACTATGAGAAAGCATTGTGAAGACACTGCCCACTGCCACATCCTCATGGCTTCTTGACATACGGGTTAACAGCATGTCCCTCCCTGTTAGTCTAAATACTAAACTACTGACATTGTCTGTCTGAATAGCTATCACACCTCTGGGGACAGTATCCTTAAAGGCTTGCAATGCCAGGAGAACGACTCATCTCCAGAATACTGATGTGGAGTTTTGCATCCCTCTTGTGACCAGAAGCCTTCGACAGTGTTTCCCTTGACATGCTCCCCACCCGCTACAACAGGAGGGAAGCATCAGGGAGATACCCGACAAAGGGAAGCCCCTCTGTCAATGATGGAAATATCCACTAAGATGCATGGTTTTTGTAAGTTGAAGTGATTCGTGCCTTTGAATGAAGAAGATTGCGAGTCTGTGACCACTGCACCACTAAGGTCCACTGAAGCACACTCATGTGATATCTCACCAACAGAACTAATAGAATGGTCAAAGCCATTAAACCTAGCAACCTAAGTATTAGCCTGGCTGCGGGAAAATAATGTCTCATGAGATTTGAAGCTGTCAGTTCATTGGAAAGCACACTAAGAGGGGGAAGGCTAACTATTTGAGAAGACATATTCAGGTGGCATAAAAGGAATTCTACAGTTTGAGTCAGAATGGACTTTTTTCTGTGCTGATAGTAATGCCCAATTTCTTAAGCAACAGGAGCAAGAGAGCTCTGTGTCAACAAAATGTTAGTGCCATGCTACTACTACTACTGCCATCAACTTGGTGAACAACCTGGAGGCTGGGGTGAGTCCAAACAGCAGCATCCTGAACAGAATTGATCATGTCCCAGCCTGAAACAAGGAAATCTACTCAAATGCCTCTCTATCTTTATGTGATAGTATGTGTCCTCAAGATCTATCCAGATGTCATTTCTCAGAAGATGCAAAATGGACTGAATTGGGACCATCCGGAAATCTGTCTGTTTATGAACTGATTTAAATGGTCCAGGTCCAAAATGGGTCTGAGGTCCCCTGTTTTCTTTGATAAAAAAACACTGAATAGACTCCGGATACTTGGTGGCCTTTGGGGATTGGCTGGATGACACTTTCTAGTGGTTTTAAAATGTCTACTACTGCTAGTTCCTCCTGATTAGATAGAACATTGGTAACTGATCTCTTCCATTTTGGAGGATGGGAAAATGGAATTGTATAGCCTCTGGAAATAATTTTACCACCTAGGAATCTGTTATACTTTGCCAGGCTAGAAGGTGCAGAGAAAATTGTCCCATGGTCAGCAGTCAGGCAATCTCTCAAGGGAGACAGAAGGGTTTCTTGGAAAAGGGCCCTCTGAAACCATGATTTTATGGTCTGTTTCTGCCTCTGGGATTACACCTATTCTGATGTCCTCCTCCTCTGCCACTAGAAGCCTTTTAGCAAGTTTCCTGTGACTTCCTGAACCACATCTTACAAGACCTCTTAATTCCTAGAGAGGATCTCTAGAGAAAGAGAGAAGTGGATTCCAACAGCAGAGAGGGTCTTACCATCTTGCTGGCTTCTAGTCAGTTTTCAAAAACTTAAGACCAAACAAACTGGATACATCATAAGGGGCATTAATAAAAAATATCTTGAAACTTTCTGTGAAATCAAAGATGCATATAAGCTTGCTGGCACACTGTAATGCTGGTGCCCTCGCTGTTCCATCAGCTCTATGGCCATGTTAGATGAGGATTAAAGGGTCAATAGCGGAGATTCCACTGTTTTCTGGATATCTGTTGGTAGGACTACTGAGAGGGATTTGGAGATCTCTTCAGTCAAATCTCTCTGAAATTGAATGACATTTGCTAAATAGTTCAGTGCGAGACCCGAAGCATATGGATATTTCCCAAAATGATCCAAAACTCTTGATTATTTGTTAGGTGGACAGACCAAAGTGCTTTCTTCCACAAGTTCTTTCTTGGTTGCTCCAGCTACCACCACTGCATCCTCAAGTGGCCCCTTGCTCCAAGGCTTTCTGCCTGAAGGTGCCGACAAGATTTTGTTAGGCTTGTTGGGAACAGCTTCTACCAGATCAGGATCATTCCATGCCTGCTGTACCATGAGGTCGACTAAGGAGTCCATGTTTGGTATCATCCAGGATGCTAATGGGCCAGAACCAAAGGCCTCCAGGAACATAGACTCTTCTGGAGAAACATTTACAATGGACCATAACAGATTTCGCCAAAGGTGATGTCTTCAGGTGGGGGATCCTTCTTCATCAAAGTTTCCATCATCAGTGATGGACTCTGGAGAGGAATAAATGTGCTTCTGCTTACATGTCTGCTTTCAGTGAACTTGCTCTGTGAGAATGTCTAAGGGTTCCGGGCCAGACTGGCAGCTTATCAGATAGGCCTCCTTGGGTCTTGGTTCTGGCTGTCCCTGTCTAACAGAATGATGGACAGAGCCAGATTCAGTACAGAGTTTGGGTGGTGTAGGTCTTTATGAAGGTATCTTACTCCTCTAAGTCGAGAGGAGTATCTGAAAAGCCTTAAAAGCTGATGACTACTGGCTCTAAAGGAATCCTCTCCAATAGCTTTGGTAAAAAGACCCTTCAGAACCAAGAGGCCTCAACTCCTAAGCAAATCTTGCAGCCAAGCTACTGAAAGCCAAGGCACCGAGAGGCAGGGATAGCTCTAACAGTCTTCGTGTTGACCACTCTTCCCATTCACAGGTGCCAAACACACAGGTCTGAGCGTCTCCCAGTTCTCAGTCAAAGCCAACAGAGGAAGGAATCCAGGTGGTGCAGAGGGTGGATCCGACTGGATCTGACAACCCACTACTGAATCAAATGAAAATAGATAAAGTACAGTTTTGTACCTACCATAAATGTAGATGTCCGATAGGTATGCATCTGCAGTCCTAACATATGGGTTGTCCTGCCTCAGGCAGCCCTTCGGTCGTCCGGATTCCAAAGTCTGGGTCTGGCCTCGGCTGATGTCGCACTTCACCCGACGTCATAGCTGCTGTGGTATAAAGGCATCAGCCAACGCCATTTTCCTCAGTGTTTCTTGCCCCAGATGCCAGGTGCCCTCTAGGAAGGCTAAATTTGGATAAATGCAAATAATTCCAAACAGTAGAGAGCAAAAATTATATATATATATATATATATATATATATATATATATATATATATACATATATACAAAAACAAATGCACCATAATAATTTCCCCCAGCTAGCTAAAAGAGGGGTAGGTACCCTAGGAATACCACAGAGGGGAAGGAGGGTGGGTAATCCTGACTGCAGATGCATACCTATCGGACATCTACATTTATGGTAGGTACAAAACTGTACTATGTCCTTCAAGGATGCATCTGCAGTCCTAACATATGGGTAGAATACCATAGCCAAACTGGGGAGGAGGCACTAAGATAAAGATGGTGTAGTCAAGATCCCTTGCAACACAGCAGTTGCAAAACCTGCTCGGGATCTGGAGTATAAAGGAAGGTTATAATGCTTGGCAAATGTATGCACGGAGCTCCAAGTAGCAGCTTCTAAAATGTCTTTGGTAGCCACTCCTCGTAGGAAAGCTGTAGTGGTGGCTGTAGCTCTTGTGGAATGAGGTCTGATATTTTCAGGAGTTGTCTTTCCATGAAAAGAGTAGCAAAATCGTATGCAATTTCCTATCCATTTTGAGATTGTCTGTTTTGAAATTGCTTTTCCTTGCATTCCTGTTGCATATGCTACCAGAAGTTGGTCAGTTTTTCTGTTGGTCTTAGTTCTGTCCAGGTAGTAGCGTAATTGTCTGTGCACATCCAAGGTATGTAGCAGTCTTTCCCCCCTGTTCTGTGGGTTGGGGAAGAATGTAGGTAAATGAATCGCTTGGTTCAATGATACTCTGGAGACCACTTTTGGCATAAAGGTAGGGTTGGTTCTCAGAGACACTCTATCCTGATGGAAGATAAGAAAGGGCTGCACTGCCATTAATGCCTGTAATTCAGATACCCTTCTTGCTGAAGTGATTGCTAGCAGGAAAGCAGTTTTCCAAGACAAGAACTGTAAATCTGCTGTTGCTGCTGGTTCAAAAGGGGGAAGTGTTAACTTTTCCAGCACAAAGTTGAGATCCCATGTAGGTAAAGGTGGTTTCCTTGGAGGCTTTACGTTTTTGATTCCTCTCAAGAACTGTCTGAGTAGAGGATGAGAGAAGACAGGAGGATCCATGTTGTATTCTGCTGAGATTGCTGATGCATGAATCTTAATGGAGGAGTGGGACAGGCCATTGTGGAACAGTTCTGCTAAGTATTCCAGGATGTGTGCTGTGTTTGCCAATGAGACATTTTCTCCCTTTGCTGCACTCCAAATGAGGTATCTTTTCCATTTGGCTGAATAAGTTTTCCTTGTGGAGGGTCTGCGAGCCTCCAGGATAATGTCCTTAACCCTCTGAGATAAATCTGGGTTATTTTGTCTTATGCAATATTCCAAGCAGCTAGCTGCAGTGTTTTCAAGTTTGGATGTAGGATCTTGTAGTTGTTCTGTGTTAGAAGTAAGGGACATAGAGGTAGAGGCCATGCGTGTGTCCGAGACATGCTTCTCTGTAGCGGGTACCAATGTTGCCTCGGCCAGTCTGGAGCTATCAGGATTACCCTTGGCTGATCCTCTTTGATCTTCAGTAGGACTTTGCACATCAAAGGAAGAGGTGGGAATGCATATGCTGTCAGGTTTTTCCAGCTGAAGGAAAGGGAGTCCACCCTCCAAGCAAGTGGGTGGTATGCTCTTGTGCAGAATTTCTTCAATTGGTGGTTGTGTGGGGAGGCGAACAGGTCTATCTCTGGTAGTCCCCATTTCTTTGTTATGGTTTTGAAGATATCTGGATGCAGCATCCATTCGTGAGCATCCATGGTAGTTCTGCTTAAGGTGTCTGCCAGTGAATTTTCTTTTCCTGGTACAAATCTGGCCTGAAGTTGAATGTTGAGATTCAGGGCCACATTCCACAGGTCCATTGCCATCCGGCATAGAGGATATGAGTGTGTACCTCCCTGTTTGTTGATGTACCACATGACTGTGGTATTGTCCGTCCTTATCAGCAAGTGACCTTGTTGAAGGAATAGTCGGAATGCCTGGATTGCATGTTTCACTGCCAGCATCTCCTTTAGATTTATGTGTAGATTCAGCTGGTCTTGGGTCCATAGGCCTTGTATGCACTTGTCCACCATGTGTGCCCCCAGCCTAGGTCTGAGGCGTCCGTGGTGATGGTCTGGATTGGATGAGGTTTGTGGAAAGGCAGTCCTCTGTTCAACTGACAGGCCTGAGCCCACCACTGGAATTCTTGCTTCAAGCATGGAATTATTGGAATCTGGGCTTCTAGACTGTGCTTGTGTTGAGACCATACATTCCTTAGGTACCATTGCAACTTTCTCATATGCAGCCTGGCATGCGGAATCAATATTATGCAGGATGCCATGTAACCCAGGGCTTGCAGGACTTTCCTTGCAGTAAGCTGAGTTTGTGTTGTTAATGTCATGAAATATACTGGTAGTTGCTTTTGTTTTTCTTCTGTGAGAAAAGCCATCTGAGTTGATGTATCCAGTTCTGCACCCAAGAATGTTATCCTTTGGGATGGTACTAGTCTTGATTTTTGCATGTTGACTGTGTATCCCAAGGCTTGCAACAGTTGTATGACCTTTTCCAAATCTTTTGTTAATTTTGCCTTGTTGTCCGCTTGTATTAGGCAGTCGTCCAGGTATGGGTAAATTTGAATTCCTGAAGCCTGCAATGAGCAATTACTGATGCCAGGCATTTCGTGAATACTCTGGGCGCAGTAGATAAGCCAAAGGGCAATGCTGAGAATTGATAATGCTCTGATCCTGCAAGAAATCTGAGGTGTCTTCTGCAATCTGGTCGTATAGGGACGTGCAGGTATGCCTCCTTGAGATCTAGAGTCACCAGCCAAGACTCCTTGCCCAGCATGGGAAGAAGTTGCTGGAGGGTCAGCATTTTGAATTTTGGAACAATGAGGTATGTGTTCAGAGCGGACAAGTCGAGAATAGGTCTCCATTGATTTTCTTTCCTTGGTACAAGGAAAAGCCTGGAGTAAAATCCTTGGCCTTGTTCCATAGGCGGTACCTTTTCTATAGCTCTCATCCTTAGTAAGTTGTTGATTTGTCTTAGAGCGTCTGTTTTTTGGCTTGGTGGTAGGTTTGGCATTCCTCTCTTTTTTGGTAGAGTGTGGAAGTGAAACCTGTAGCCTTTGTCTATTGTTTGTAAAGTCCATTTGTCTCCTGTAATGTAATGCCAGTTGTGGGAAAATAAAGCTAGTTTTCCGCCCAAGGGTGCTTCCAGTTGTTCCCTGGTAGGCGGAATCAGAACCAAGTCATTGTGTCTGTCCAGTGGAAGTGGTTGTAGTTGAATCTGTGGCAGTACTTCTCTGGTTGGTAGGTTGCCACTGACGTCCCCTGTAGGCACCCCTGGATTGACCTCTGCCTCTTGGCTCTCTATTTCTGCCTCTCTGTGCTCTGGAGGTGTCTGGAAAGGACCAATTCTTCGAAGGCCAATTTCTGCTAAACCTCGGAGGTTGGACCTGTAAGAAATCCTTGACTGTTTGGACAGATTTTGCTTTTTCCTCCACCTTCTTTAGAACCTCCTGTGCAGGGGAGCCAAACAAACTTTGTTTCTCCATAGGAGCATCTAGGAGTTTTGACTTAACATGGTCTGGTAAGGATTGTTCTTTTAACCAGGCATGCCTTCGAATCACTGTTCCAGTCATAGCTGATCTAAAGGAAGCCTCCAGTGCATCATAGCCGCATTTTAAGAAATGGTTACTGACCTGCTGAGAGTTATGTACCAAATCCTGAAGGGACTTGCGGTCTATAGGTTCAGGGAAGGACAGTTTTTTATTTAGCTGGTCTAACAAAAATTCCTGGTACTGAATCATGTGAAATTGACAGTTTAAGGCCCTGGCCGAAAGAGTAGCAGAAGTATAAACCTTTACTCCATCTCTAATGCTCTAGATTCCCTTTCAGAGGGGAGAGGATTTTTGGCAGAGGCAGCTGCCACAGCCTTAGGGCCCTGTGAAATGGTTTCAGGATCTGCCACAGGAGCCTTATACAAATGGTAGTGTGTGTCCGGGACCCTGTAATATCTGTCAGGCTTGGCAGGGGCCGGAGGAAGAGAATCAGGGGCAGTACAGGCATCATTATATGCATCATCAACAACTGTTAGTACTGGAGGAATGGCTAAAGGCCTATGCTGTGGTAAGTGTAAGAAAGTCCTTAGCCTTTTCCTTGAATCTGAAAAATCCTGGCCCTGCCATTGAAAGTGTTCCCTCATAGCATGTAAGGTTTCCCCAAAAGAAAATTCTTCAGGAGGAGAGGCAGAAGGAATGGAGTCTTCTGCATCAGAATCCTCATAAGGAGAATATGGGCCTTCCTGAGGGTCTGAGATATCTGAGTCATCCGAGGAATTGTCTGTGGAAACAGGTTCCGGGGGTTCAGTCCTAGGCCTCTTCTCTGGAGGGGGTTGAGAGGCCCTGTCTGGGTGAGGTTGGGATCCCCTGATCAAAGAAATGAGATCCTCAGCCAGGCTGAGCATTTGAGAACTAGAGGTAGGCCTGTGTGAGGGAATTTTAGCAGGTAAGGCCTTAGAAGATTTAGCTGCTTTAGCCCTGGCAAAAGCCTTGATAGACATAGATGCAGGGGGTCTAGCAGCCCCACGTGCAGGGGTAGATATGTCTAAAGGAATAGTATCTGACAAATCCTGGGTGCTTGCTTCTGTAGGAGCAATTTCTGTAGCCGATTCAACCATGCTCTGTGAAGCCTCGGCTATCGGAGGCCTGTTTTCGGCCGAAGGAAGAACCGAGGACTCGGTTTCAGCCGAAATCGAGACACTCGTGGTTGGCCTAACCGTGGTTTCAGCCGAAACCGCAGACCGCGAGTGTCGGTCCTTTTCCTTGAGTTTTTTAGCTAATTGTGCTGTCGGAGTCTCCGACGGCATTTTGTAAGCAAAAGCGGGACCAAAAAACTCCTCTGCAAACTCCGACCGACGTCTAAGCGTCCGTCGGTTGAAAGAAGCACAGGCTAAACAAGCTGATACGTCGTGGTCCGGGCCTAAACAAGGAAGGCAGTAAGAGTGGAAATCCTTATGAGGTATTTGTTTCCCACAAGTTAAAACAATTATTTACTTTGTCTGACATCGGCTGAGGCAAGAAAGAGTTCCCAACAGGGTACTTAGCTTTTTAGAAGTCTTCGGTAGTAGAAATCTCTGGATCTGACCGACCGGCACTTGCGAACAGCTTCTGCTTTGGGCACCGCGTGGCAAGAAAGACTGAGGAAAATGGCGTCGGCTGATGCCTTTATACCACAGCAGCTATGACGTCGGGTGAAGTGCGACATCAGCCGAGGCCAGACCCAAACTTTGGAATCCGGCCGACCGAAGGGCTGCCCGAGGCAGGACAACCCATATGTTAGGACTGCAGATGCATCCTTGAATGACATCACTGGATCAGCCAAGCCAATCGGATCTGATGGCTAGACAGGTGCCAGCATGTATAAATGAGGAATGGCTGGTACTGTACTCAGTACATTCAAGGGTGACTGTACTGAGAGAATTCCGAGCTGAATCTGAGCTATAAGTAGCCTCCGCATCACTCTGCTAATGTCCTGCTCTGAAAGACTCCTGTAGGACTGGGTGAAAGAACCCGAGGAGGAATGTCTGGACAGTCTCCTGTCTTATAAAATGGGTGAATGTAGCTTGGAGCTTACCAGATGCAGGAAGAAATGGGGCCGATCAGTGGGTGAATGGATCTGAGTAGCTGATGGATCCAATTATCAAGGAATCTTTGGATAGGGTCCTGGAATAGGAGTCCTTTTTTGTGATTTTTCTGGTTTGTCTATATCCACTTTCACTTTGTTTTTTTCCTTTTGATTCAAACTTGTCTGTCTCTTTGCTTTTCCATTCTTTGCTGG
Organism: Protopterus annectens; assembly: GCF_019279795.1. Taxonomy (NCBI): domain Eukaryota; kingdom Metazoa; phylum Chordata; order Ceratodontiformes; family Protopteridae; genus Protopterus; species Protopterus annectens. The sequence continues at coordinate 1,957,296,924 of NC_056739.1, forward strand.
CTCCAGAAGCTGAAGTAGAGGGACTAGGCTCAGCAGGAAAAATACCCTGAACTATTAGCTTTTCTTTCCTTTGCTGTAATGTCCTAGCATTGAAGAAAAAGCAAGCTTGACACTGGGCTTCCAGGTGTTCTGCCCCCCAGGCAGTAAATATATTTCTGCTAAGGATTTTTTGGGGGGCAGTTTGTGCAAAAATTTGTTGATCTCTGTCTCTGATACGTTGGACCCCAAATAATATGGACCTATCAGTCTAATACAACCAACTGCACACAAAAGCAAAAATCTCAAACTGTACAGCTTACTCCTATAAAAACTATTGATATAAACAGCAGTGCACACTTAGAAAACCCTAGAACTACAAAATACTATACTACTGTAATTGCTAATCACGAGGGATGGCCTATTACCAACAGTTCGAAAAACAGAAGCAAGAAAAACAGATAAAGTAGTCCATGAAAAGATGACGACTGATAATTGAAATTGCTATCCTCAGTGATTATAGTGTCTTATGTACAGAGAGAGTGAGTCATAAAATACTAAGATTTCCAGGCAGAAACAAGGGCATCATGCAATAAGGATACCCAGACAGTTCCTACAGTAACAGAAGTAATTGGTCTCAAAAAAAAAAGAGTTTCAATCGTATTTAGATATGCTACTGACAGATGCATGGAACTCCATATGAACTGCAGGAGTCACTTCTGGGAATAATGCAGGTGCTGCACAGAGCACTTTCGGCTAACACTGAAACGATACTAATTTCACAAACTTTAACCATAATTTGACTTGGGAATGGTGTCTATTCTCGTCATGGTACTAGAAACTCAAAAGACCATGAGTAATATATCAGATGTAGCTCAGTACTTAATGTAGACTTTTGACCCTTCTTTTAAAACTATTAATAATAAGAGAAAAGGAATTACTTTTTCCCTGAAGACAATGAATCTATGGGTGAATGCTAAGGGACAGATAAATACGTTATGTACTTACAATAACATTCCATCTGAGTTGTTGCTTTTCATTTGTCTTCAACTTGAGGGACTCGGATCCGGCATGGAACCGACTTGCCAGGTACTCCAGCATCAGATCTAAAGTCAAAGCTCCTCCTTGGGTTCATATTATGTTGTTGAAAGATAACATAATCGAATGCTCAAAACACTGAAACGGCCGCATATCGAAGCTTTTATTGTGAGGGGCTGTGCCCCCCACACTAAATATATATTCCAACTCCGAGATCGCACTACAGTGAGGAAAGAGCAAATATCCCCATCTTCACTGTACTGTGATCCCACAATGCGATCTTCAAAATGTGGCTGTTTCAAAGTTCTGAGCATTCCATTACATTATCTTTCGATAACGCAATATGAACCCTCCTCCTCTACCCATAATGCTCCGCTCTCCCTCCTCCCCTAAGATTGAGTTTGTTGCAGAACAGCACCAACCCTATATAGTCTACATGCCTATAAAACCTAGCAAAACCCTCTAAAGGCCCACATATTCAGAGCCAACGACAACAAAAGGCCCCATTGTCTATACAGTCCAGTCCACTACACAGCCCAAAAAAGGCAGGGGGATGGAGGGAGGGACAGATGAAGATAAATGAAAAGCAGCAACTCAGATGGAATGTTATAGTAACTACATAACGTATTTATCTGAAGTTTTCATTTGATCTTCAACCTGATGGACACAGTCCCTAGCTACGTAAAAAAAAAAAAAAAAAAAAAAAGGAGGTCCTCGTGGAAGGATATTCTGGAGCACAGTTGAGCCAAAAGATGCTCTGCTCCTGGAGAGAATATCCAATTTATAATGAGAAATAAACGTATGCGATGAAGACCAGGTAGCAGCAGAAAGTACAGTTTTGTACCTACCATAAATGTAGATGTCCGATAGGAATGCATCTACAGTCATTACAAATGGGTTGTCCTGTCATCAGGCAGCCCTTCGGTCGGCCGGATTCCAAAGTCTGGGTCTGGCCTCGGCTGGTGTCGCACTTCACCCGACGTCATAGCTGCAGTTATTCGGGTATAAAGGCATCAGCCGACGCCATTTTCCTCAGTGTTTCTTGCCCCAGATGCCAGGTGCCCTCTTGGAAGGCTAAATTTGGATAAATGCCAATGATTCCAAATAGTAGAGAGCAAACACAAAAAATAAGCATGTATGTACATATATACAAACAAATACACCATAATAGATCCCCCCCAAGCTAGTTGAAGGCTGGCAAATACCCTAGGAGTACCTCAGAGGGGAAGGTGGGTGAGTAATCCTGACTGCAGATGCATTCCTATCGGACATCTACATTTATGGTAGGTACAAAACTGTACTATGTCCTTCAAGGATGCATCTGCAGTCATTACAAATGGGTAGAATACCATAGCTAAACAAGGGGAGGAGGAAAGAGTAGAGATTATGGTGTAGCTAGGATCCCTTGCAAAACAGCAGTGGCAAAACCTGCTCGGGATCTAGAGTATAAAGGTAAATTGTAATGCTTGGCAAATGTATGCACGGAGGTCCAAGTAGCAGCCTCTATAATGACCTTGGTAGCCACTCCTCATAAGAAAGCTGTGGTAGTGGCTGTAGCGCTTGTGGAGTGAGGCCTGATGTTCTCTGGGGTTTTCTTTCCATGGTAGGAGTAACAAAATCTAATGCAATTTCCTATCCATTTGGAGATTGTCTGTTTTGAAATTGGTTTTCCTTCCTTTCCTGTGGCATATGCTACCAGAAGCTGGTCAGTTTTTCTATTGGACTTAGTCCTGTCCAGGTAGTAGCGTAAAGTACAGTTTTGTACCTACCATAAATGTAGATGTCCGAGAGGAATGCATCTGCAGTCATAACAAATGGGTTGTCCTGTCATCAGGCAGCCCTTCGGTCAGCCGGATTCCAAAGTCTGGGTCTGGCTTCGGCTGGTGTCGCACTTCACCCGACGTCATTGCGGCAGTTTTCGGGTATAAAGGCATCAGCCGACGCCATTTTCCTCAGTGTTTCTTGCCCCAGATGCCAGGTGCCCTCTTGGTAGGCTAAATTTGGATAAATGCCAAAGTTTCCGAATAGTAGAGAGCAAACACACAAAGTAAACATGTATGTACATATATACAAACAAATACACCATAATAGATCCCCCCCAAGCTAGCTGAAGATTGGTAAGTACCCTAGGAGTACCTCAGAGGGGAAGGAGGGTGGGTAATCCGACTGCAGATGCATTCCTCTCGGACATCTACATTTATGGTAGGTACAAAACTGTACTATGTCCTTCAAGGATGCATCTGCAGTCATAACAAATGGGTCGAATACCATAGCTAAACTAGGGGAGGAGGAAATGAGAATAGATTATGGTGTAGTCAGGATCCCTTGCAAAACAGCAGTGGCAAAGCCAGCACGGGATCTAGAATATAGGTAAGTTATAATGCTTGGCAAATGTATGCACGGAGGTCCAAGTAGCAGCCTCTATAATGTCCTTGGTAGCCACTCCTCGTAAGAAAGCTGTGGTAGTGGCTGTGGCCCTTGTGGAGTGAGGCCTGATGTTCTCTGGAGTTTTCTTTCCATGGTAGGAGTAACAAAGTCTAATGCAATTTCCTATCCATTTGGAGATTGTCTGTTTAGAAATTGGTTTTCCTTCTTTTCCTGTTGCATAAGCTACCAGAAGCTGGTCAGTTTTTCTATTGTTTTTTGTCCTGTCCAGGTAGTAGCTTAATTGCCTGTGTACATCCAAGGTATGTAAGAGTTTTTCTCCCCTGTTCTGTGGATTGGGGTAGAAGGTAGGAAGGTGGATAGCCTGACTTAAAGAGACTCTGGATACCACCTTAGGCATAAATGTAGGATTTGTTCTCATGGACACTCTATCTTGATGGAAGATCAGGAAGGGTTGTACTGCCATTAATGCTTGTAGTTCAGAGACCCTTCTTGCTGAAGTTATTGCCAGTAGGAAGGCAGTCTTCCAGGATAAGTATTGCAAGTCTGCTGTAGCTGCTGGCTCGAAAGGAGGCAGAGTCAGTTTTTCTAGCACAAAGTTCAAATCCCATGCTGGCAATGGAGGTTTCCTGGGAGGTTTTACATTTTTAATTCCCCGCAGAAACTGTCTGAGCAGAGGATGCGAGAAGACAGGAGGATCCAAGCTGTATTGTGCTGAAATAGCTGATGCATGTATCTTGATGGAGGAATAGGACAGGCCTGTGTGGTAGAGCTCAGCCAAGTACTCCAGGATGTTGGCTATGTTCAGCCGTGTCACATCTTGCCCTTTTGCAGCACTCCAGTTGAGATATCTTTTCCATTTTGCTGCATAATTCTTTCTTGTTGAAGGTCTACGAGCCTCCAGGATTATGTCCTTAACCCTTTGGGATAAATTAGGGTTAATTTCTGTCATGTAATGTTCCAGGCAGTTAGTTGCAGAATTTTTAGGCTTGGATGCAGAATGTTGTAGTTGTTCTGTGTCAGCAGTAATGGGATCAGTGGAAGTTTCCATATTTGTTCCCTGGACATGCTCCTCAGAAGTGGGTACCAATGTTGTCTTGGCCAGTCTGGGGCTATCAGAATGATCCTCGGACGTTCCTCTTTGATCTTGAGAAGCACCTTGTGCATCAAAGGAAGTGGTGGGAATGCGTATGCTGTCATGCTTTTCCAACTGAAGGATAGGGAGTCCACCTTCCAAGCAAGTGGGTGGTAAGTCCTTGTGCAGAATTTCTTCAACTGGTGATTGTGTGGGGATGCAAACAAGTCTATTTGTGGTAATCCCCATTTTCTTGTGATGGCTTTGAAGATGTCCGGATGCAGCATCCATTCGTGGGCATCTGTTATAGTTCTGCTTAATATGTCTGCTAGAATGTTTTCCTTCCCTGGAACATAAACTGCCTGTAACTGAAGGTTGTAACCCAGAGCCACATCCCATAGGTCTAGTGCCAGCCGGCACAGTGGGTATGAGTGTGTGCCTCCCTGTTTGTTGATGTACCACATAACTGTGGTGTTGTCTGTCCTTATCAACAGCTGGCCTTCGTGGATAAGAAGTCTGAATGCCTGGATTGCTAATTTTACTGCCATCATTTCTTTTAGATTTATGTGCAGATGCAGTTGGTCTTGAGTCCATAGGCCTTGAATGCACTTGTCCATCATGTGTGCCCCCCAACCGAGGTCTGAGGCATCTGTTGTGATAGTTTGTCTTGGATGACTTTTGCTGAAGGGCAGTCCTGTGTTTGTTTGACAGGCCTGTGCCCACCATAAGAACTCTTGTTTCAGGCATGGGATCATTGGAATTTTGGCTTCCAGGCTGTGCTTGTGCTGAGACCACAAATTCTTTAGGTACCACTGTAGCTTTCTCATATGAAGCCTGGCATGAGGGACCAGAATTATGCAGGATGCCATGAAGCCTAGAGCTTGTAACACTTTCCTTGCAGTTAGATGGCTGTGTTTTATTAATGCCAAAAAGTAGAGAGGAAGTTGTTCTTTCTTTCCTGCAGTTAGAAATGCCATTTGTTTTGATGTGTCCAGTTCTGCACCCAGAAAGGTTATTATTTGGGATGGAATCAGTCTTGACTTTTTTGAATTGACTGTGTATCCCAGGGCTTGTAGCAGGTAGATGACTCTTTGTAAGTCTTCTGTTAATTTGTTTTTGTTGTCCGCTTGTATCAGGCAGTCGTCCAGGTAGGGATAGATTTGAATCCCCTGAAGTCTGCAATGAGCGATTACTGATGCCAGGCATTTCGTGAATACTCTGGGCGCAGTAGATAAGCCAAAGGGCAATGCTGAGAATTGATAATGCTCTGATCCTGCAAGATATCTGAGGTATCTTCTGCAAATTGGTATTATGGGGACGTGCAGGTATGCCTCCTTGAGATCTAGAGTTACCAGCCAAGAATCCTTGCCCAGCATGGGAAGAAGCTGCTGTAGAGTCAGCATTTTGAATTTTGGAACAATGAGAAATGTGTTTAGAGCGGACAGATCTAGAATAGGTCTCCATTTGTTTTCTTTTCTTGGTACCAGGAAGAGCCTGGAGTAAAATCCCTTCCCTTGCTCCATAGATGGTACCTTTTCCACAGCTCTCATTCTTAGTAATTGAGATATTTGTTTTAGAGCTTCTGCCCTTTGAGTAGGTGGTAGGTTTGGCATTCCTCTCTTTCCTGGTAGAGTATGGAAATGGAACCTGTAACCTCGGTCTATAGTTTGCAAAATCCATTTTTCTCTTGTAATGCATTGCCAGTTCCTTGAAAATAAGGTTAGCTTTCCGCCTAAGGGTGCTTCTAGTTGTTCCCTGGTAGGCGGTGTCACCACCAAGTCACTGTGATTGAGTAGTTGTAGTGGTGGTGGCTGTGTCCGTGCCTCGTTGGTTGTTACCCTGCCACTGGCGACCCCTGTAGGCACCTCTGGGTTGGTTTCTGCCTCTAGAGCGCCTATTCCTGCCTCTTTGTGCCTTGGAGGACTCCGGAAAGGACCAATTCTTGGAGGGCCAATTCCTGCTAAACCTTGGAGTTTGAACTTGTAAGAAATCTTTTACGGTTTGCACAGATTTTGCTTTCTCTTCCATCTTTTTGAGAACCTGCTGTGCGGGGGCACCAAATAAATTGACCTTGTCCATAGGTGCATCTAAAAGCTTAGATTTGATATGGTCTGGTAATGCCTGTTCTTTCAACCATGCATGCCTCCTGATAACTGTGCCCGTCATGGCTGATCTAAAGGAAGCCTCCAGTGCATCATAGCCACATTTTAAAGAATGGTTACTAACCTGATGAATGTTATGTAACATTTCTTGAACATACTTTTTATCTAAAGATTCTTCAGAGGACAGCTTTTTAGTCAACCGGTCAAGCATAAACTCTTGATATTGAATCATATGAAATTGGCAATTCAAAGCTCTAGCTGACAAAGTAGCAGAGGTGTAAACTTTTTTACCCCATCTCTCTAAGGACCTGGAATCCCTTTCAGAGGGGAGGGGTTTTTTAGAAGAAATAGCTGCTACAGCTTTAGGGCCCTGGGAGATAGTCTCTGGATCTGCAAAAGGGGCCTTATATAAGTGGTGATGGGTGTCCGGGACCCTGTAGTACCTATCTGGTTTAGCAGGAGCCGGAGGTAAAGTGTCAGGAGAAGTGCAAGCATCATTAAATGCATCATCAACAACAGATAGAACTGGAGGAATAGCTACAGGCCTATGCTGTGGTAAGTGTAGAAAGGTCCTAAGCCTTTTTCTTGAGTCAGAGAAATCTTGGCCCTGCCACTGGAATTGTTCCCTCATAGCATGCAAGGTTTCCCCAAAGGAAAATTCCTCAGGAGGAGAGGCTGAAGGGATGGACTCCTCAGCATCGGAGTCTTCGTAAGGAGAATAAGAAGCCTCAGGAGGATCAGAATGTTCTGAATCATCAGAAGAATCATCTGTGGCTGCTGGCTCAGGGGGCTCTGCTCTAGGTCTCTTTTCTGGAGGAGGGAGAGAGGCCCTGTCTGGATGATGCTGGGACCAACGGATTAGAGTGATGAGATCCTGTGCCAAAGAAAACATATGGGAGCTGGAGCTGGGCCTGTGAGAGGGGGGCTTGGCAGGCACTGGCTTTGAAGTTATGGCTGCTTTAGCTCTGGCAAAGGCCTTAATAGACATAGCTGGAGGAGGCCTAGCAGCTCCACGTGCAGGAGTAGAAATATCTAGTGGAATGGTGTCTGATAAATCCTGTGAAATCGCAACAGAAGGCTGGATTTCAGAAGCCGTTTCTACCAGAATAGAAGAGGCCTCGGTAGAAGGCAAGATGTCGGCTGAGGAAAGAACCGCTTGCTCGGTTTCGGCCGAAACCGAGACAGTCGCGGATTGCTTGGCCGTGGTTTCAGCCGAAACCGCGGACCGCAAGTGTCGGTCCTTTTCTTTGCGTTTTTTTAGTTATTTGCGTAGTCGGAGGATCCGACGGCATAATGTTGGCAAAATCGGAGCCGAAATCTGTTCAGCAAAGTCCGAGCGACGTTTCAGCGTCCGCCGGTTAAAAGAAGCACAGGCTAGACAAGCTGCTACGTCGTGGTCTGGGCCTAAACAATGTATACAATAGGAGTGGAAATCTTTATGAGGTATTTGCTTCCCACAAGATAAACAGTTATTAACTTTCTCTGACATCGGCTGAGGCAAGAAAGAGTCCCCAACGGGGTACTTAGCTTTATAGAAGTCTTCGAAGTAGTATTCGGTAGAAGTAATCTCTGGATCTGACCGACCGGCACTTGCGAATAGCTTCTGCTTCGGGCACCACGCGGCAAGAAAGACTGAGGAAAATGGCGTCGGCTGATGCCTTTATACCCGAAAACTGCCGCAATGACGTCGGGTGAAGTGCGACACCAGCCGAAGCCAGACCCAGACTTTGGAATCCGGCCGACCGAAGGGCTGCCTGATGACAGGACAACCCATTTGTTATGACTGCGGATGCATCCTTGAAGGACATCTGTCTGTGTACATCCAAGGTATGCAAAAGTCTTTCTCCCCTGTTCTGTGGGTTTGGGAAGAATGTAGGTAGGTGGATAGCCTGATTTAATGACACTCTGGATACCACCTTAGGCATAAATGTAGGATTTGTTCTCATGGACACTCTATCTTGATGGAAGATCAGGAAAGGTTGCACTGCCATTAATGCCTGTAGTTCAGAGACCCTTCTTGCTGAAGTTATTGCCAGCAGGAAAGCAGTCTTCCAGGATAAGTATTGTAATTCTGCTGTTGCTGCTGGCTCGAAAGGAGGAAGTGTCAATTTTTCTAGCACAAAGTTCAAGTCCCATGCTGGCAATGGTGGTTTCCTGGGAGGTTTTACATTTTTAATTCCTCTCAGAAACTGTCTGAGCAGGGATGAGAGAAGACAGGAGGATCCAAGCTGTATTGTGCTGAAATAGCTGATGCATGTATCTTGATGGAAGAATAGGACAGGCCTGTGTGGAAGAGCTCTGCCAAGTACTCTAGGATGTTGGCCATGTTTACCAGAGTCACATCTTCTCCCTTTGCAGTACTCCAAATGAGATATCTTTTCCATTTTGCTGCATAATTCTTTCTTGTTGAAGGTCTGCGAGCCTCCAGGATTATGTCTTTAACCCTTTGGGATAAATTTGGGTTATTTTCTGTTATGTAATGTTCCAGGCAGTTAGCTGCAGAGTTTTCAGGTTTGGATGCAGGATGTTGAAGTTGTTCTGTGTTAACAGTAATGGAATTAGGGGTAGTGTCCATATTTGTTCCCGAGACATGCTCCTCAGCAATGGGTACCAATGTTGTCTTGGCCAGTCTGCAGCTATCAGGATGATCCTTGGACAGTCCTCTTTGATCTTCAGAAGCACCTTGTGCATCAAAGGAAGTGGTGGAAATGCATATGCTGTCAGGTTTTTCCAACTGAAAGATAGGGAGTCCACCTTCCAAGCAAGTGGGTGGTACGTCCTTGTGCAGAATTTCTTTAGCTGGTGATTGAATGGGGATGCAAACAAGTCTATTTGTGGTAATCCCCATTCCCTTGTGATGGCTTTGAAGATGTCCGGATGAAGCATCCATTCGTGGGCATCTGTGGTTGTTCTGCTTAATATGTCTGCTAGAATGTTTTCTTTTCCCGGTACAAAATTGCTTGTAACTGAATGTTGTAGCTCAGGGCCACATCCCATAGGTCCAGTGCCAGCCGGCATAGAGGATATGAATGGGTGCCTCCCTGTTTGTTGATGTACCACATAACTGTGGTGTTGTCTGTCCTTATCATCAACTGACCTTCTTGGAGAAATGGTCTGAATGACTGGATTGCCAATTTTACTGCCAGAATTTCCTTTAGATTTATGTGTAGGCGCAGCTGGTCTTGAGTCCATAAGCCTTGTATGCACTTGCCCAGCATGTGTGCCCCCCAACTGAGGTCTGAGGCATCTGTCGTGATGGTTTGGCTTGGTTGGCTGTTGCAGAAGGGCAATCCTGCGTTTGATTGACAGGCCTGAGCCCACCATAGGAACTCTTGTTTCAGGCATGGGATTATTGGGATTTTGGTTTCTAGGCTGTGCTCGAGTTGGGACCACAAATTCCTTAGGTACCACTGTAGCTTTCTCATATGCAGTCTGGCATGAGGGACCAGAATTATGCAGGATGCCATGAAGCCTAGAGCTTGCAGTACTTTTCTTGCAGTTAGGTGGTTCTGCTTTGTTAATGCCAAGAAGTAGAGAGGTAGTTGCTCTTTCTTTTCTGCAGTTAGGAATGCCATTTGTTTTGATGTGTCCAGCTCTGCACCCAGAAAGGTTATTCTTTGGGATGGAATCAGCCTTGACTTTTTTATATTGACTGTATATCCCAAGGCTTGCAGCAGGTAAATGACTCTTTGTAAGTCTTCTGCTAGCTTGCTTTTGTTGTCCGCTTTTATCAGGCAGTCGTCCAGGTAGGGATAAATTTGGATTCCCTGAAGTCTGCAATGAGCAATTACTGATGCCAGGCATTTCGTGAACACTCTGGGCAGTAGATAAGCCAAAGGGCAATGCTGAAAATTGATAATGCTCTGATCCTGCAAGAAATCTGAGGTATCTTCTGCAAATTGGTCTTATGGGGACATGCAGGTATGCCTCCTTGAGATCTAGAGTTACCAGCCAAGACTCCTTGCCCAGCATGGGAAGAAGCTGCTGTAGGGTCAGCATTTTGAATTTTGGAACAATAAGGAATGTGTTTAAAGCGGACAGGTCTAGAATGGGTCTCCATTTGTTTTCTTTTCTTGGTACCAGGAAGAGTCTGGAGTAAAATCCCTTTCCTTGCTCCATAGATGGTACCTTTTCCACAGCTCCCATTCTTAATAGCTGAGATATTTGTTTTAGAGCTTCTGTCCTTTGAGTAGGTGGTAGGTTTGGCATTCCTCTCTTCCCTGGTAGAGTATGGAAATGGAACCTGTAACCTTGGTCTATAGTTTGCAAAATCCATTTTTCCCTTGTGATGCAATGCCAGTTTTTTGAGAATAAGGTTAATTTTCCGCCTAAGGGTGCTTCTAGTTGTTCCCTGGTAGGCGGTGCCACTGTCAAGTCACTGTGATTGAGGTGTTGTAGTGGTGGTGGCTGCGTCCGTGCCTCGCTGGTTGTTACCTTGCCATTGGCGTCCCCTGTAGGCATCCCTGGATTGGTTTCTGCCTCTTGAACGCCTATTCCTGCCTCTCTGAGCCTTTGAGGAGTCCGGAAAGGACCAATTCTTGGAGGGCCAGTTCCTGCTAAACCTTGGAGGTTGAACCTGTAAGAAATCTTTCACCGTTTGTACAGATTTCGCCTTCTCTTCCATCTTTTTTAGTACCTGCTGAGCAGGGGAACCAAATAAATTGACCTTGTCCATGGGTGCATCCAAAAGCTTTGATTTGACATGGTCTGGTAATGCCTGTTCTTTCAACCATGCATGTCTCCTGATAAGTGTGCCAGTCATGGCTGATCTAAAGGAAGCCTCCAGTGCATCATAGCCACATTTTAAAGAATGGTTACTAACCTGCTGTATGTTATGTACCATTTCCTGAACATATTTTTTATCTAAAGATTCTTCAGAGGAAAGCTTTTAGTTAACTGGTCAAGCATAAACTCTTGATATTGAATCATATGAAATTGGCAGTTCAAAGCCCTAGCTGACAAGGTAGCAGAAGTGTAAACTTTTTTACCCCATCTCTCTAAGGACCTGGATTCCCTTTCAGAGGGGAGGGGGTTTTTAGTAGAAGTAGCAGCTACAGCTTTAGGGCCCTGGGCGATGGTCTCAGGATCTGCAAAAGGAGCCTTGTATAAATGGTGATGAGTGTCCGGGACCCTGTAGAACCTATCGGGCTTAGCAGGGGCCGGAGGTAATGAATCAGGAGTAGTGCAAGCATCATTAAATGCATCATCTACAACAGAAAGAACTGGAGGTATAGCTAAAGGCCTATGTTGTGGCAAATGTAGAAAGGTTCTAAGCCTTTTTCTGGAGTCTGAGAAATCTTGGCCCTGCCACTGAAATTGTTCCCTCATAGCATGCAAGGTTTCCCCAAAGGAAAATTCCTCAGGTGGAGAGGCTGAAGGAATGGACTCTTCCGCATCAGTGTCTTCGTAAGGAGAATAAGAAACCTCAGGAAGGTCTGTATGTTCTGATTCATCAGAGGAACCATCAGTGGATACTGGTTCAGGGGGCTCTGCCCTAGGTCTCTTTTCTGGAGGTGGGAGAGAGGACCTGTCTGGATGAGGCTGGGATCCACGAATTAAAGAAATTAAATCCTCAGCCAAAGAAAGCATATGAGAGCTAGTGCTGGGCCTGTGTGAGGGGGGTTTGGCAGGCACAGATTTTGAAGCTTTGGCTGCTTTAGCCCTGGCAAAGGCCTTAATAGACATGGCTGCAGGAGGCCTAGCAGCTCCACGTGCAGGGGTTGAAATATCCAGGGGAATTGTGTCTGATAATTCCTGAGAAACCGCAACAGAAGGCTGGATTTCAGAAGCTGATTCTACCAGGTTAGAGGAGGCCTCAGTAGAAGGCATGGTTTCGGCTGCAGAAAGAACCGCTTGCTCGGTTTCGGCCGAAACCGAGACACTCGCGGTTTGCTTAATCGCGGTTTCGGCCGAGACCGCGGACCGCGAGTGTCGGTCCTTTTCTTTTCGTTTTTTGGAAATTTGCATTGTCGGAGGATCCGACGGCATAATGTAGGCAAAATCAGAGCCGAAAATTTGTTCAGCAAACTCCGACCAACGTCTAAACGTCCGTTGGTTAAAAGAAGCGCAGGCTAGACAAGCTGCTACGTCGTAGTCTGGGCCTAAACAATGTATACAGTAGGAGTGGAAATCTTTATGAGGTATTTGTTTCCCACAAGATAAGCAGTTATTCACTTTCTCTGACATCGGCTGAGGCAAGAAAGAGTCCCCAACGGGGTACTTAGCTTTTTAGAAGTCTTCGAAGTAGTATTCGGTAGTAGTAATCTCTGGATCTGACCGACCGGCACTTGTGAACAGCTTCTGCTTCGGGCGCCACACGGCAAGAAAGACTGGGGAAAATGGCGTCGGCTGATGTCTTTATACCCGAATAACTGCAGCTATGACGTCGGGTGAAGTGCGACACCAGCCGAGGCCAGACCCAGACTTTGGAATCCGGCCGACCGAAGGGCTGCCTGACGACAGGACAACCCATTTGTAATGACTGCAGATGCATCCTTGAAGGACATCAGATATCGAGAGGAATCCTTGACCAAAAAAGCTGCAGAAGTAGAAACATACCTGGTGGAATGCGCCTGGACATGTCCCAGTGGAAAAGTACAGTTTTGTACCTACCATAAATGTAGATGTTCGAAGATCCACATTGCTGCAGTCCTTACATATGGGTAGTCCGCTGTCCTCGGTCGGCCCGAATACCAAAGTATAAGGCTGACGTCGGTCATGGGCGCTCAGATCTGACATCAGAGCGTCAGGGTATAAAAGCGCATGACCGACGTCATATCCTCAGTCTTTTCTTGCCCCAGATGTCAGAAGGCCCTAAAAAGAAAGGCCACAGCCCAAAAACAGGATACCTCCCAAAATCATGCCCAACAACAACCATCACCCAAACCATATAACCATGCCAAACTACAGAGGGGAAGGAGGGAGGGTATTGGACTGCAGCAATGTGGATCTTTGAACATCTACATTTATGGTAGGTACAAAACTGTACTATGTTCTTCATCTCACATTGCTGCAGTCCTTACATATGGGTAGAATCCCAAAGCAGAGGTAAAGGGAGGATGGCAAAATCATAAAGCATTAAGGGCTGCTAAAATGCCCTGTAATATTGCAGTGGCAAATCCAGCCCTAGACTTAGAATAAAGAGGAAGGTGGTAATGCTTGGAAAAAGTATGTACTGAACTCCAGGTGGCTGCTTCCAAAATATCTTTTGTAGCTACCCCCCTTAGAAAGGCAGTAGAAGTGGCAGTAGCTCTAGTGGAATGAGGTCTGATTCCAGCCGGAATCTCCTTACCATGATGGGAATAACAGAAAGAAATACAAAAACCAATCCATTTAGAAATAGTTTGTTTTGAAACAGGTTTTCCCTGAGAACCCAAAGCAAAAGAAACAAACAACTGCTGAGACTGCCTGAACCCCTTGGTTCTGCTCAAATAATAAAGTAACTGCCTGTGAATATCCAAAGTATGCAAAATTTTCTCCCCTTTATTTTGAGGGTTTGCATAAAAAGTAGGCAAATGAATAGTTTGGTTCAAGGCCACACTAGAAACCACTTTAGGCATAAAGGAAGGATTAGTACGCAAAGATACCCTATCCTTATGAAAAATCAGGAAAGGTTCCACTGCCATAAGGGCCTGTAATTCAGAAACCCTTCTTGCAGAGGTAATGGCCAACAAAAAAGCAGTCTTCCATGATAAGTACTTCAACTCGGCAGTAGCTGCAGGCTCAAAAGGTTTTAGAGTAAGCTTTTCCAACACAAAATTGAGATCCCAAGCAGGAGTAGGAGCTCTACGTGGGGGTCTTATGTTCTTTGCCCCTCTAAGAAATTGCTTAAACAAAGGATGGGAAAATAAAGGAGGGTCACAGTCATAGTGAGCAGAAATGGCTGCAGCATGAACCTTTATCGAGGAGAAAGACAAACCCTTGTCCAATAACTCAGTAAGATATTGAAGAGAAACACTTAAATCAGGTTTGGAAACATCAAAGTCCTTCGCTTTGCTCCAAAGAAAAAATCTCCTCCATTTATCAGCGTAAACATTCCTTGTACTAGGCCTTCTGGCCTCCAAAATAACATTCAAAACTTGTTGTGGAAGCTGAGACCCTCCAGGGTCTAAAACAGAATATGCCAGGCTGTGAGATGCAGAGACTGAATCTTGACATTGAGGAAGTGACTGCCCTCTTGAGACAAAAGATGCGGAATCAAAGGCAGAGGCCATGGAGGCTCCGTACTAAACTCCTCAGTAGTGGGTACCAGTGCTGTCGAGGCCAATCCGGCGCTATCAGAATCATGGATGGCCTGTCTTTTCTGGCCTTCAAGAGTACCTTGGGAATGAGAGGCAGAGGTGGAAAGGCATAGACATGAAGATTGCTCCAACTGAATGATAGAGCATCCACCTTCCAAGCTGTGGGATGAAACATTTTTGTGCAAAACTTTGGCAACTGGTAATTTAGTGGAGAAGCGAACAGATCTATGTCTGGAGTCCCCCATAACACTGTCAACCTTTGAAATACATGAGGATCCAGTTTCCACTCGTGAGAATCCACTATTTGTCTGCTCAACACATCTGCTAAGGAGTTCTGTGCTCCTGGTAGAAACCTTGCCTGAAGATTGAGGTGTAAACTGAGAGCAGTCTCCCACAAAAACATCGCTTGCCTGCAAAGAGGGTACGAATGGGTTCCCCCTTGCTTGTTGATGTACCACATGACAGTAGTGTTGTCTGTTCGAATCAACACCTGCCCTGGGTGAAGTAAATCCTTGAAAGCCATCAATGCAAACTGAACTGCTAACATCTCCTTCAAGTTGATATGCAAATGTTGAAGTCTGACAGGCCACGTGTCTTGCACCCATTTTCCATTGAGGTGTGCTCCCCAAGCCTTGTCCGAGGCATCTGTCGTTAGAATCTGACTCGCCTCTGGTCAGGTCACAGAGAGTCCCTTGTTTAGGTGACATTCCTGAGCCCACCACAAAAATTCCTTCTGAATGCAAGGTATTATCTGAATGACAGTGTCTAGATCTTGGCAGTGTTGTGTCCATACATTTTGAGATACCATTGAAGCTTCCTCATATGCAGTTTGGCATTGGGAAGCACCAGAATACAAGATGCCATGAACCCCAAGGCTTGAAGGACTGTCCTTGCAGTCAGCCTGGACTGTAGAGACATTTGATGGAAATAAAGAGAAAGGCTTCTTTGTTTGTCCGGGGTCAAAAAAGCCATCTGGGAAGCTGTATTCAGTCTCACACCCAGAAAGCACATGTCCTGAGAGGGTACTAGACTGGACTTTGTTTCGTTCACAGAATACCCTAGGCATCTTAACACTACCATCACATACTGTAGATGATGAAGAAGTTCGTCCTTGTCTTGTGCAATAATCAGGCAATCGTCCAAATAAGGGTAAATCTGTATTCCTCTTAACCTGAAAAAGGCTATCACTGGAGCCAGAACCTTTGTGAACACTCTGGACGCAGTAGATAAGCCAAAGGGCAATGCAGAGAACTGATAATGTAAATTTCCAGCCAACGCAGGTACCTCCTGCAACTGGGCCTGATAGGAACATGAAGATAAGCCTCTTTGAGATCCAGAGTTACCATCCAGTGATCTTTTCCCAACAGAGGTAAAAGCTGCTGTAACGTCAGCATTTTGAACTTTGGAATGTCCAGATAAGTGTTGAGGATAGATAAATCCAAAATTGGTCTCCACGTGTTCCCTTTCTTTGGTACTAGAAACAGGCGAGAATAAAATCCTAGGCCCACTTCTGACAGAGGAACTGGCTGTATAGCTCCTATTTGAAGAAGTAAAGAAATCTGCTTGTGAGCCTCTATCCTTTGCCGAGGAGGAACGTCTGGCATGCCTTTGAAAGGAGGCAATGCATGGAAATAGAACTTGTAGCCTCGGTTTATAATGTCTAATACCCATTTTTCCTGGGTGACTAAAAGCCAGTTTTGCTTGAAAAGTGCTAACTTTCCTCCCAAAGGAGCTGCCAGGCAAGAAGAATCTGGCAGCTGAAAATGCAGGTCATTGGGCCTGTTTACGAAAGGACTGGCCCCTGCCCTCACCTGCAGATTGTGCAGGAGAACTCCAAGTTCTAGGCCTAAATGTACTGTGAGCTCTGCCCCTGCCACGTCTAGATCTACCCCTAGACTGAGAATCAGAAGAAGGGTACGTCCACCCCTTAGTAGGCCAATTTCTACTAAACTTTGGAGGTTGCACCTGCAAAAAATCTTTAACAGTCTGCATAGACTTACCCTTGTCTTCCATTTTCTTCAAAACCGACTCCACAGGGGGACCAAACAAAACTTCAGACTGTAAAGGGGCATCCAGAATTCTAGTCTTAACATGCTCGGACAAATTCTGATCCTTAAGCCAGGCGTGCCTACGAAGAACTGAGCCAGTGGCAGCCACCCTAGAAGAGGCCTGTACAGCATCGAAACCACACTGCAAAGAATGCTTACCCACCTGTTCAGAGACATGTACTAAATCCTGCAATTCTTTACACTCTATGCCCTCTGCCAAAGCATCCACTTTAGATTTTAGCTGAGAAAGGAGGAAATTCTGATACTTCAACATATGAAACTGGCAATTCAAAGCCCTCATTGCTAAAGTAGAAGAGGTATACACCTTCTTACCCCATCTATCCAAAGCCCTAGCTTCCTTATCTAGAGGAACCGGATTCTTTACAACAGAGGCTCTAACACCCTTAGGCCCCTGACTAATAGTTTCTGGGTCCGCCCTAGGACTCTTATACAGATATTTATGAGCCTCAGGCACTCTGTAATACCTGTCCGGTTTGACTGGCGCAGGAGGCAAAGAATCTGGATTAAGGGCAGCCTCCGAGAAAACATCTTGAACAACATCCAAAACAGGAGGTATAGCCAAGGGTCTATGCTGTGGTAAAAACAAGAATTCCCTAAGCCTCTTCCGTGAATCAGAGAAATCCTGTCCTTCCCACTTAAAATGCTCCCTCATGGAATGCAGAGTTTCTGAAAATGAAAAATCCTCTGGAGGAGAAGCAGAAGGAGTGGAATCCTCTGCATCAGAGTCCGAATAAGGGAGAAAATCTCGAATATCTTCAGCAGAAGACTCTGAGTCATCTGAGGCCTGATCCAAACTTTCCAACTCAGGCTCCACCCTGGGCCTCTTATCAGGAGGGGGCATAGAACCTCTAATTAAAGTAATCAAATCTTCTGCCATTTTAAGCATGTGCTTTTTAGGCACAGACCCTGAAGTACCTGGAGTGACACCAGAGGAAGGCAAAACAGACCTGCCCTTAGAAGAAGCCTTAGAAGTAGTAGCAGAAGGCCTAACCACCTTAGGCATAGAAGGGAGAACAGTAACCTGAGAGGCCCCTTCAGCTTGACCTGACTCCTGTGAGGCCACATCTTGCAAAATCAAAGTTTCCCCCTGAGACTCAACAGAAACTTCAGAAACTGCAGCCGGATCCACCTGGTCCACTGTAGCTTCTACAGGACCGGCGTCCGAAAGGGACGAAACATCCTGTCTAGGTTTTAAAGATTTGTCTTTGCGCTTCTTCGTGGAAGCGGGCGTCGGAGGATCCGACGGCATATTATAATTACACCGCTTACCAAAGACTAAACTAGCGCAATCTAACCTTCGTTTTATGGTGCGCTTATTAAACCTAGCACAAAACCGACACCCTACTACGTCGTGCTCAGGTCCCAAACAAGGAATGCAAAGAGAATGATAATCCCTATGCGGTATCTGTTTCCCACAAGAAATACAATTATTCACTTTTTCTGACATCCGGAATTAACTGAGGCAAGAAAAAACAAAAATATTCCCCAACGGGGTACTTAGCCCAACTTGGTTTCGGTCTGAAACTCAGAATACGAACATTTCAGAATGCCGAACGGCACTCGCAATGCTGCTTCTGCATCGGACCATGCGGCAAAAAAGACTGAGGATATGACGTCGGTCATGCGCTTTTATACCCTGACGCTCTGATGTCAGATCTGAGCGCCCATGACCGACGTCAGCCTTATACTTTGGTATTCGGGCCGACCGAGGACAGCGGACTACCCATATGTAAGGACTGCAGCAATGTGAGATGAAGAACATCAAACCTTTAGCTCGATAGGGCAAAGAAATACACATTAAAATCCAGTGAGCAATTGTAACCTTAGAAAGAGGCTTTCCCAAATGAGGTTTAGAAAATGAGACAAAATGCTGATCTGATTCACGTACGCTTTTGGTTCTATGGAGAGAGAAATGTAACTGCCTGCGCACGTCTAGTAAGTGCAATTTGTACTCCCCTCTATTTTGGAAATTTGGGAAGAAAACTGGCATATTAATGACCTGGTTAATATTCAATTCCAAAGCCACCTTCGGCAAGAAAGATGGACTGGTCTGCAGGGACACGCTGTCTTTATGAAAAACTAGATGACGGGGCTCAATAGAGAAAGCTTGAAGCTCAGAAACCCTTTTTGTTGAGGTAAATGCAACAAAAAAGCCTTCTTCCATGATAAAAACTGCAAATCAACTGAGGCAACTGGTTCAAATGGGGGAGAAACCAAAGCTTCCCAAATGAAGATTAGGTCCCAAGGAGGCAAGGAGTCCTTAACCAGAGGTCTAAGAAGAAAAAAACTTTTCCAAAAGGCTTTACAGAGTTTAGACGCCACTAAGGAGGCCGAATTTTCACCCACATGGAAATCGCTGCAACTGGACCTTAACAATAGAGAAGCTAGCGCCATTAAAAATGTAAATTAAAAACTCCAAAATGGCAGAGACTGGTGCTGTAAAGGGATCCAGGTCATGCTGAGAAGCCCAGATCTAAAAATGCTTCCATTTCCTTGAGTAGATTTTCCTTGTAGAAGTCTTGTGAGCCACAATCAGGATCTTTTTGACAGAAGAAGAAAGCCCAGGAGTCCTGACTATCATGGAAACTGGAGCAGCCAAGCAGTGAGCTTTAGACTGACTAAATCCGGGTGAGGAACCCCTGATGGGTGCGTGACCAGATCTGGAACCGGATCTACAGTACAAGGAGGACACACCCTATGAGACCATAGAGTGGGGAAACAAACTTGATGAGGCCAGAAGCTTGAGCTTTCCTGAATAACTTTGGGAATTAGAGGAAGCAGAGGATATGCATATAACAGGTCGGAGGGCCAAACATGGACTACAGCTTCTCTGGGTGACTCCACTGGAGAGGGGGAATCAGAGCGAAATACTCACTGCACTTCGCGTTGGAAGGAGAGGCAAAGAGATTGCAGCAACGTTGACCCATCTTTAGAAAAACCTTGTCTGCTTAATGATGAATTCAGAGACTTGTAGGGCATCAGAATAGAACGGCTGAGCCTGTCCACTAGGATGTTGGATTCCTAGGAATGTGCAATGCCACCAGAAAACGGCCGGTGGAGATCGCCCACTCCCACAATCTCATGGCCTCATGGCAAAGATGATAAGATCTGGTTCCCCCTTGTGTTGACGTACCAGATTACGGGCATACTGTCTGTCTGTATGGCAACAGTCCCAGGAGGAAGAAAGGCATGGAGAGTTTCCAATGCCAAAAGCACCGCCCTCATCTTCAGGGCAGAGCATACCATGTGCCTTGGACTGTCATTCCCATGCAATCCCCACCCCCCCGAGCAGGAAAATGTCCGTGGTCACAGTTATCGCAGGGGAGGGAAGAAGAAATGAGCAACCCAGGAGTAGGTCTAGGGATTGGAACCACCAAAGGAGGAAGTCCCTGCAAACACGAGACAGTCAAGCAGGATGTGACAAGGGAAGGTCTAGCAAGGACCACTGAACTGCTAAGGTCCATTGTAGGACCTTCATATGGAGGCATGCAATTGAAATAATGAAAATAGTGGGCACCCATGGATCCTAACACCTGCAGAACAAGGCCCACCGGGGGAAACTGGGCTTGAAGAATGTACTATACACACATATACTGATCCCAAGGATATTGCCAATATCCTGGCAGATCGATTTAGTGCCTTCACCCCCCCCTCTCACCCCCTAAACGGCCCATATCAATACCAAAGGATTGCCAAATTCCGGTAATCATGGCCATACAGGTAGAAACCGCACTCTCCAAAGCTAAGAATACAGCATCCATAGGACTGAAAGTGTGATGAGACTTAGGGACACAGGTGGACAGTGGTCTCACCTTCAATAACCACATCGCCACAACAGTCAGGAAATCCTTCTATGTGGCATACCTCATCACTAAGGGCTTTTCATCCAGAAAAAAGGAGGTCATTGTCCCACTGCAGTCACCCCTTATTAGACCCATTATAGAGTACAATGCCCAGTTTGTTATGTACCTCACAAGACATCTGCAACAGCTGGAAAGGCCGCAGAAATACCTCACTAAAAAGAATCACAGGCCTAACAGATGCCCTATGCTGACCATCTAAAAAAACTCCAGCTATACTCTGTGGCATATCGTCTACGCAGAGGCGATCTCTGCATAACATATAAGGCCATGTCAAACACTTAAAGAAATTCCAATTGCTCAGAGCCAAACACTCTAGGGATCTAAACCTTGTCATCACAATGAGCAAAATATGCTGGAGGGATAGATTCCTGACCCAGAGACTCCCCATACTCTGGAATAGACTGCCCATACATGTCATGCAGAGCGCCTCCTTGGCCCTCTTCAAAAGTAACCTTGACAACTGGATGGGAGATAGGATATTTACCCCGGGGATCATGTCAGACGCCCTGCTAGACAGGGGTCATGGTAAGTAAATATTGTGGGAAGAAATATCCAGGGAATTGTTATGGCTAGGGTTGTATAAGACCTAGGGCAGATAGCCTAGTACTAACCTATGAACAAAGTGATAACAGTCTGTCTGGAGGCAGGAACACCTTTCCCTGAGTAGTATCTAGCTGAGAACCTATGAAATCCAACACTTGAACCGGTGGTAGTTGAGACTTGTTGAGAGTTATCATAACACACAGATACAAGAATAAATGGAGAAGATAATCTCTGGCCTGACCCAGTCAATGCCTGGAGGGAGCGGAGAGGAGTTAATCGTCCAAGTAGGGAAAGACCTGAAAAACCTGCAGCCGCAGGTGGGCTGCCACTACCGCCATTCACTATGGTAAACATCCGGGGGGGGGGGGCAGTGAAAAGTCTAAAGGGGAGCACTCTGAACTGAAAAAAACTGGCTCCCAGCTAGAAGTGGAAGAACCTCCGGGAGGGTCTGTCCATCTTGATAAGGTAGTATGCATCCTGGAGGTCTACTGAGCACATGATGTCATTCATCTACAAGAAGGGCAGAATGGACTGATGGGTAACCATCCAAAACTTCGTCTTGGCAATTGACAGATTGAGGGTGGGTCTTAAGTCCCTAGTTTTCTTTGGTGCCAAAAAAGAATTTGGAATAAATGCCTGATCTGGAGTGCCCTGGGGGGATGGGTTGGATGACTCATTTTGTGAGAATCCTGGCAATTTCTATGGCTGCCTCCTCCTGTTAACTGGATGGCTCATCTGGAAGGTGTTTCAGTGGTGAGGGAGGATGAAAAAAGGGGGATAGAGCAACCTTTGGATATAATCTGCAGCACCCAATGATCATTTGTAATGAACTCCCAAGGCTGCTGAGTGCAGCGATAGACGCCCCCCAACTGCCTCCAAATACAAGCAGTCGGGCAATCCCTCAGGATTGCTGGAAGGGTCAGTCCGGGAAAGAATCCCGAGACCCCTGGTTCTTCGGACCCCCTCTGCCACGAGGGTAGCTTCTGTCATATTCCCTATTGCCTCTGGGGGGAGGACGAATCCTAAGCATCCTGGGGAGAACCCTGAGACTTCTGAAACCACAGCGTCTTGACCCAAGGCTGATTTCCTTGAAAAGGATCTTTGTGGAGTGGAGAAGCAGATCCCAATAGCAGACAAAGTCTTCTCATCATCCTCGCTCTGGGTTAACATATCACAAACTGTTTTTCCAAACAAGGTGGAACCATTGTAAAGGGCATTCATGAAAGACGCCTTAAAAGCTCCGATAAAACACAAAGCCAGAGCCAGGCATGATGCTGAATGGACATACGTATAACATGCAGCCCTACAGGCACCCCCGGTAGCATGGGAGAGAAGCCTCATGGAAGTGTTTTTTAAATAACAGTGAGGGAGTGGCCATGCGGGAGGAGAAGACTTTCTCCTCTGTCAACAAGGATTCTGGGGAAGACTCAGCGACCTCCTTGACCAGGTCCCTCTGCAGTTTGATTACATGTGCCAAATATTCTTATTATTATTCTCCTGCACTATAGCCAAACTCTGGAACTCCCTCCCATCCTCAATTACCTCTGTAACGTCTTGCATCCACTTCAAATCCTTACTAAAAATCGCACTTAAAAACTTGCCAGATATGCCCTTGCAACCCCCATCCACTCCACCCACCCACTACCTCTTTCGGCCCCCTAAAAACCTACTCTTAGCAAGCTTGGCTATTCATGTTCCCAGCTACCTACCACATAATACTAACTTCTTGTAGCAACTGCTAATGGCTGTTATGTACCTCAAAAACAGATTGTATCAATTGTTCACTGATGAATCACAACTACATTTGTAACCATGTTTAGTATACGTCACCATATTTTAAAATTGTACTATGTTCGACAGCTGTTTTACATCTATGTTTTATTCCTGTCTTATGTCCTCAGCTGGACTACTGTCTATATTTAAATGCTATGTTTTTTAACTTTATAATACAAGTAATACTTAATGTGGAGCTTTACTTCCTGGGGCCCTGCTGAAAATGGCCCTGTGTCCAGTCGGACTCTCCCAGTCAACAAATGTAAATAAATAATAATAAAATAAATAAATAATTCAGTGCAAGTAAGGCAAAAGTGGCTGAAGCGTAGGTCCGCTTACTAAAACGATCCATATCCCTAGACTCCCTGTCTGGAGGGTGGGCAGAAGAGCTCTCCTGACCCAACTCCTTCTTAGTGGCCGCTGTAACCAACATGGTATCAACTGGGGACCACTTGGACCAAAAGAGCTTGTCTGATGAGGTGCTGAGCACCTTGTCTGGGCATCTGGGGATGGGCTCAACCATGTCAGGTTCCTTCCGTGCCCTACTGGAGATGAGATACACTAAGGGATCCACATGGGGAACACTCAAGAGGTAGAAGGTCTTGTGTCAAACGCCTCCAGAAAAACTGACTCGTCAGGGTTGGACTTGAGGGTAGAACACCTACCACACTGGCAAAAGATCTCCATGATGTCCCCAAAGGAGACATCCTCTGGGGGTGATTGGGGGGAGCTCTCCTCCTCCAAGTCTGTATCGTCAGTGAGGGACTCCGGAGTGGAGTTTAAGTGCCTTCACTTGCACGTACGCTTACGAGGGGGCTCTGGGGGGGAATCTCTGGGAAGGATTCGGAAGCTTCGGGGAGTTCTTGGATTGGAGCATCCTGGGCTGTTCCTGAGGGTGCAGGATGAAAGACTCTGTCTCAGAAAGAGAGGGAGCCAAGGTGGAATCAGAGGACAAGAGTGTCAAGGCTCTCAACGGAGCTGAGAGGAAGCTCTCCACCACCTCGAATGCCAAAGGCGAGTGGACCCTTGAAGGCAGAATGGCTAGGGCCAAGGCTGGAGGATGCCTGTTCACCAGCCTCTGTGCTGAGGGGGGAGCCGGAGCCAAACCTCCCAGCACTAAAGCCCAGAGGGGAAGGGGCGACTCCGAACATCTCGAAGTCAAAGCCATCCCCTCACATCTGACACTGAAAATATGGCTCAGAGAGTCTGTCCGCTCTGAAAACGTTGGAGCAGAACTGCTCAAAGTACAGGTCGAGGTTGAGGTACCAGGGACCATCGGCACCAACCCCTCAGTACCTGGGAACCTCGGACCCAAGGACTCCAAAACCAAAGGTCGTATCGCAGGAGGAAAGATAGGGAGGAAGGTGGACTGCATGCTCCTAGCCCCCAGAGGGGTATGGAGCAGACAAGACTCCCAGCTGAATTTAGGCCTGAAGAAATTTCATCATCATCCTGTCCACCTCAGCTTCGGACAGACTCCAAGTGGACCGGACTGAAGAAGCCACGGACCCCAGTCGAGAATGACGCCGAAGAGAGGTAGTGGCTGGGGACAGAGCCCAAGAGGTTTCCGGCTCCGGGGAGAAGAGTGGAGACTGCAGCCGAGGAGAACTCTGGCTTGAATCCAGCCAGGACTTGGAGGGAGGCTCGGCCGAGGAAGAGTGCTCTGGAGACCTCTTCTTAGACCGATCCCACGCTTTCAAACGGGCGTTCTCTCCATCCCCAGTTTTCTCAGCAGGAGTTTGTGTCCCAGAAGCCAGGATGGAAGAAGAGGAGGGCTCTGCAGGAGGTGGAATAAGACCCTTTAAAATAAGCTTGTTCCCTCCTGTCGATCAAAGTGTGGGGGGTTAAAGCCCGCACAGATCTAACAGGAGGTATCCAAATGGGAAACTCCCAGGCTATGCATAGAATGTGGGCATTGGATGTTGGAAGCTTATGCCCACACTCTGCACACTTCCTAAACCCTGGCTTAGGGGAGTCAGCCATGGGAAGGAAGCCCCCCCCACCACATACACACACAAGCTAGGAAGGAAAGAATGTTTAAAAAGAAAAAAGAAAAAAAAACCACTAAAACAGATGCCGATACACGGATATTAGAAGGCAGGGGAAAGAAGATAGATGAAACAGAAGAGATAAGCCCCCCCCCCACACACACACACACACACCAAAAAGGAACACTTGCACGCTAAGGAGTTTGGGAGCAGTGGAAAACTCGTCCTGTTCAAAGCGAGCAGCAAACGAGATCTGGGGGGAGGAGGGAGAAGCTTGAACTTTGGAACCGATGCTGGAGTATCTGTGACGGATCAGAGTCCCTCAGGTTGAAAATCAAATGAAAACAACTTTGGATGCAGTTTTATCTCCACAGACCTCTGATTTAGATTCTGATTCTGTTAGTGGCTGTGAAGGATTCTCTTTGAGACTATTTTCAGAAAGAATTAGTTTTTATTCAGTGGGAAAACAGTTCGGTTTCTCAGACCCTCAGAAAATATGACTCGTTACAAATGGAATTTCTAGAACCTTCTACTATCCCCCTCTAGTTCTGTCGGCTTTGGAGGATGTTTTTGCTGCAGTCTGCATTCTCCCTGACAGTAAGCCTGCTATCCCAAAAAAGAGTACAGATTATATAACCTTCCTCGGTTCTTTTTGATAGATATTGTGCAAATTAAAATATTTTTTTCCCAAAATTATACTGTGTGTAGAGTGAAGGAAATGTGCAAGGCCAAACAGCAGTTTTCAAAATAATATGCTTGCTTTGCAAGAACAGTTATGTTCAGCTTAGATATTAACAACATATAGCTGTGGGCATTACTGTAAATGCATCCTGTTATAGAAAAAAAAGGAAGTTGACTTTCTTATTTTCAGATGCAGAAATAAATAAATAAAATACAGACAGGTCAAGTGACACAAAGATGACGTGGAGAAACTTTTGTGAAGTCTTCAGATACAGCAAGGACCAAAAAAGGGGATGAAATAACCATGTACTTTTTCATGACACAGACAGAAACCAAAAGAACAAGTCACAAGGACATTAAAAATAACATTGGTTGAAAAGAGTATATAAACTGGACAGTACGTTTCATTCAGTGGTGATGTTTTAGACTAAGTGTGTCTTAGTCTATTCATCTGTCTAGCTGTGTTATAATAGAATTGAAATAGCTCTAAAAGAATTAACTGGCAAGAATTTGTTCTGACACAAAGTATAACAGATACAGTAGTACAGAGTTTGTCTGGTCTACTTTTGGACATTTTATTCAGAGGCAAAATAAAGACCTCTGCTTGACATTTCTTCAGAAAAGAAAGAGATGCATTTCTTCACTTTTAAGTTTCTATACACTAATCCCAGATCTGACCCAGCAGCTTTTGCTTTAGAGAACCCAGCTGTTAAAGATTTTGTTAATATTAATCCCTCTCCTCCTGACAAGGATGAGCATATTGAAAAGGTGTATGCTTCTGCGGCTAATTTTTGGGATTCTCAGTTGTCAGTCTCAAACTTAAATATATCCTGGCTAATTAGGAGGAATGTTTTGGTATCAGTTTCTTACTGTACAGAGGAACTTGCTTTGTGTAATCTGGTTTTTGTGGTTTACCAAGTCACTTCTCACTGCTTGAATGTGCATACGACTATTAATGCCACTCCCAGGGCTGCTGCCACTGGAACTGTTTTGAGAAGATTTGCCTGGCTGCATTATCAGAACCTTCCCAACGATATCACAAATTTAGACTGTCTGCTGCATAAATTATTAAAAACTGTAATGACACAGGAAAGCTGATTCAGTGAATCTCTCAGACTTTTCAGACTTTCTTCAGCAAGTTTTTAAAGGGATGCTTTACTCCCTCATCGAACTTATTTATTATTTATTTACTTGCAGTTTGTTTACCAGGGTGGTCCATTGGGCCCTGGGGAGCCCATTTTCAATGGAGTCCTGGGGAGAAAAGCTCCAAGTTACTAGTTAAAACAACAGTATTACAAATACAAATACAATACAATTACAGAAAAGTAAAAATAAAATAAAATAAATTTTAGGTTACACAGAGTTACTGAGAAGTCATAGCTGTAAATCTACAGTGGTTAAAGAGAATTTAGAAAATAAAAATGTCAGAGTAGGTCAAGTATCACAGTTTTAACAATAATCAAGTAGTTCCAGCTGTAAAAGGCAGTGCAAAGGACCCCATATAATGCATTAAGGAGGAACAAAAGTGACAGCTTGTTAAGAAGGTGTCAGTAGAAGTGTTTGAAGTAGGAGGTGGTAACAGATAGAAATATTATGTAGAATGAGAGCAAGAGCATTCCCACAGTGATGTTAGGTGAGAGTGGAGTACAGATTTGAAGAT
The DNA here is from genome assembly GCF_019279795.1 of Protopterus annectens. NCBI lineage: Eukaryota > Metazoa > Chordata > Ceratodontiformes > Protopteridae > Protopterus > Protopterus annectens. The sequence goes on from NC_056739.1 coordinate 1,957,324,317, forward strand.
AGAGAGACTGTTAGTGGTACGGATGAGAGGGAGTTCCAGGTGCATGCAAGGCAGAAGGAAAGAAGCTGTTTGCCAGGTGGGTGAAAGGGTTTATACAGTTCAATTTGATTTTGTTGGCTGGATCGCAGGCATCTGTTAGGAAGATGCATTTTAAAGGTTGAGATGAAGGAGGGACAGAGAGAAGGGCAAAATATAAGTTTATGTGTTTGGATAAGTTGTATGTAGATAAGAAAATTAAGGAGTTCAAGCCATTTCAGTTAGTGTAGGGAAGTACAGTGATGGGTGCTGGATCTGTGGCCAGTTGCGAATTTTGCAATCTTATAGTAACAGGAGGAGAGCTTGGATTTGAAGGAGGATTGAAGGTTGGTAAGGACAGAGGCTCCATACAGTAGGGATGGGATTAGGTAGGTGTTAGCACGAGTGAGCTGGGTAGGGGGAGAGATAAACTGGTAATGATGATAAAGCATGCCCAGTTTTTTGTGGTTTTTTTTTTTTATATTTGCCAGCAAATGGTTGTCAAACTTTAGTTGGTCATCAATTTGGATGCCTAAGAGTTTGGCAAAGGAGACAATTTCAAAAGAAGTGTTATCTTTGCTGGTAATAAGGAAAGAGTGTTTATGTAGGGTAATGCTTCTGGAGGGGGAAAATAAAGTATAGTTGTGTACACTTACCATAAATGTAAATGTTCGTGTGTATTCACTGTTGCAGTCATTACACTTGGGTAATCTGCTGGCAGGTTGCCCTCAGTCGGCCTGATTAACAAACTCTTGGGTCCTGTGTCGGTTGCTGTCCCTTTTTCCATGACGTCAGGTTCTCAGGGGTACAAAACATGCAACCAATGCCATTACATCAGTTTTTCTTGCCCCAGATGTCAGGTGCCCCCCCCCCAAATGGGGAGCAAATAAAATTACAAAACACCTAAATATATATACATGTACCTCCAATCCCAAATGTAAATAAACCAAAAAAGCTTTTAAGCATAGTGAAAGACGTTAGACGTGAAATCTGAAGAAAGAATAGGGGGTTGGAGGGAGGGTAACCTGCACTGCAACAGTGAATACACTCGAACATCTACACTTATGGTAAGTGTACACAACTGTACTATGTTCTTCGTATTTCACTGTTGCAGTAATTACATTTGGGTAGATTCCCAAAGCAATGGTTGGGAGGATGGAATTATAAAGCATTAGGACTAGCAATAAGGCCCTGCAGGACAGCAGTGGCAAAACCAGTCCTGGACTTAGAGTAGAGAGGTAAATGGTAGTGCTTGGTGAATGTATGGAGTGAGCTCCAGGTGACAGCTTCTAGAATGTCCCTGGTAGGAACACCTCTGAGAAAGGCTGCAGAAGTGGATGCAGCCCTGGTGGAATGTGATCTGACATCCTTGGGGACAGGTTTTCCATGATGTGTATAACAGAAGAGAATGCAACGGCTTATCCATTTGGAAATGGTTTGTTTTGAAATGGCCTTTCCCTCTGCCCCTGCAGCAAAAGCCACCAGCAGTTGTTCAGATTTTCTTTAAGGTTTTGCTCTCCTAGTAAAATCTAAGTTGTCTGTGTACATCCAATGAATGTAGAATCCGCTCCCCTTTGTTCTGTGGATTGGGGAAGAAGGTTGGTAAATGAATGGTCTGATTGACAGCCACACTGGATACCACCTTTGCATGAAGGATGGGTTGGTTCTTAGGGATACCCTGTCCACATGAAAAATGGTGTAAGGCTCTCCTGTCATAAGAGCCTGAAGTTCTGAAATTCTTCTAGTTGAGGTGACAGCTAAAAGGAAGGCTGTTTTCCAGGAAAGAAATGTTAAGTCTGCAGTTGCAGCTGGCTCAAAAGGTGGGAGAGTGAGTTTTTCCAGCACAAAATTGAGGTCCCATGCAGGGTTTGGAGCTCTCCTGGGTGGCCTTAAGTTTTTTGCCCCTTTGAGGTACTGTTTCAGCAAAGGTTGGGAGATGAGGAGAGGATCTGTATTGTAATGAGCTGAAATGGCTGAGGCGTGGGTTTTAATTGATGAAAAAGACAGACCCTTGTGGAGCATCTCAGTCAAATATCGTAAAATCTGAGAAATGTTGGGCACTACTGCACTTATACCTTGTGCTTGGTTCCAAGCAGAGAATCTTTTCCACTTATCAGCATAAGATTTTCTAGTACTAGGCCTGGCCTCCAAAATGACATCTATCACAGGGTTGCTGAGGGACGCTAATGGTGAATTTAGTTGATTAGCCATGCTGCAAGATTCAAGGTTTGAAACGGAGAGTGCAGAATTTGGTTGTTCTGCTGAGACAGCAAGACAGGTGTCTGAAGCAGGTGCCACGGGGGAAGGTGTGACATATTGAGAAGAAGGGGATACCAGTGTTGTCTAGGCCAGTCCGTAGCAATCAAAATCATTCTTGGTTTTTCTTGTTTTAATTTTAGTAGAACTTTGGAGAGCAGAGGCAGAGGAGGAAAGGCATAGACTGATAGGTTTTTCCAGCTGAAGGATAGAGCATCCACTTTCCAAGCTTTTTTGTGATGAGTCCTTGTGCAAAATTTGTCCAGCTGATAGTTCTGGGGAGAGGCAAATAGATCTATGTCCAGACTCCCCCATTTGTGTGTCAACATGTTGAAAATCCGTGGTTTCAGCTTCCATTCGTGTGAGTCCATAAGATTTCTGCTTAGTTTGTCTGCCAGTGCATTCATTTCCTGGCAGGAATTGAGCTTGTAGTTGCACTTGAAAGGCTAAGGCGTCATGGCTAGTCTGCATAAGGGGTAGGAGTGAGTTGCCCCCTGCTTCTTTATGTACCACATAACTGTGGTGTTGTCTGTCTTTACCATTAACTGTCCTGGAAGTAGGTAGTCCTTGAAGACTGTCAGAGCATTCTCTACAGCTAGCATCTCTTTTTGATTAATGTGAAGGTGCATCTGATTTGGCCTCCATTTGCCCTGAATGCACATCCCTGCCAGATGTGCCCCCCATGTATAGTCTGATGCGTCTGTAGTCAGGGTTTGGGCGGCACTGGGTGTTGTGAAAGGTAATCCTTTGTTTTGGTGGCAGGCCTCTGCTCACCATAGGAACTCCAGTTGCAGGCAAGGAATGATAGGAGTCATTGTTTCCAGACTTTGACAATGCTGACTCCATAGTCTTTTTAAGTACCACTGTAGTTTCCTCATATACAGTCTTGCATATGGAATTAAAAGAATGCATGAGGCCATGAACCCCAAGGCTTGCAGAATTTGCCTTGCAGAAAGCATGGTTTTTGTGGTCATTTGTTTGAAGTAAGTCACCAAATGAGTTTGCATCTCTGGCATAAAGAAAGCCATCTGGGCAGTTGTATTCAAGCTTACACCCAGGAATGCAATTTTTTGAGAGGTTACCAGTTGTGATTTCTTTTCGTTTATAGTGTACCCTAGACAGGTTAGAACCCTTTTTACAAACACCAGATGTTGTAGAATAATGTCCTTGTCTTCTGCCTGTATTAGACAATCGTCCAGGTAAGGATATATTTGAATGTTTGTCTGCAAAATGCAATTACTGAAGCCAGGCTTTTTGTAAAGACCCTGGGCACATTAGATAAGCCAAAGGGCAGTGCAGAGAACTGGTAATGCAAGTAGCCTGCTTTGACGCGGAGGCATCTTCTCCAGGACTCCCTGATAGGGAAATGCAGGTATGCCTCCTTTAGATCCAGAGTTGCCAGCCAGGCATCTTTGCCTAGCATAGGAAGTAACTGTTGCCGGGACAGCATCTTGAGTTTTGTAATGTCCAGAAAGGTGTTTAGAGTTAATAAGTCCAGGAATGGACGCCAAGTTTGGTCTTTTCTGGGTACCAGGAAAAGCCTTGAATGGAAACCTTGTCCCTTTTCCTCTTCTGGAATCGGTTGTATAGCCCCCATGCTCATGAGGGAAAGCACCTGTTTCTGGGCCTCGGCCCAAAGGGGCGGTTAAATGGTAAGTGCTTGGAAGATGTTCAGGAAAGTCATTGAGACCTGCTTACTGTAGGGGGGTGTCTTGGTGTTTCCAGATTTGGAAGAGGCAGCACTCCATTGCTTTGCTCTGTAAGATCCTTGTGAATGAAACCGGGAGCCTTTGGAATGCCTGGATTTGGGCTTGAGGGGCTCTGGTTTGAACTGGAAAGGACCAATTCTTAGTAGGCCAGTGCCTGCTGAATCTTGGTGGTTGTACCTGTAAGAAATCGTTCACAGTTTGCATAGATTTAGCTTGATCTTCCATCTTTTTTAAAAACTTCTTCAGCCTCTGTACCAAAAAGAGAGTCCTGCTGTAAAGGAGCATCCAACAATTTTGCTTTAACATGATCAGGCAGAGTTTGCTCTGAGCCAAGCATGCCTTCTTAGCACAGAGCCAATCACAGCAGCCCTGCAGGAGGCCTCTAAAGAATCAAAACCACATTGCAAAGTATGTTTTCCAACTTGCTCGGCTGAATGCAATAAATCCTGTAATTCTTTGTTTTCCACACAGATATCAACATCATTTTCTGTTTAAGCAGCCCCATGAGATGCTGCTAATATTTAAGCATATGGAATTGACAGTTTAAAGCTCAAATTGCCAAAGTTGCTGAAGTATAAACTTTCTTACCCCATCTATCCAGCGCCCTGGAGTCTCTATCAGAAGGGGTAGGATTTTTAGCAGTAGAGGCCTTAATACCTTTGGGACCCTGAGAAATGGTTTCAGGGTCAGCAGTAGGGTTTTTGAAAAAGAATTTGTGGGAATCAGGAACCCTGTAATATCTATCTGGTTTAACAGGAGCCGGAGGCAGAGAATCTGGTGACATACTAGATTCTGTAAAAACATCATCAACAATGTCTAGCACAGGAGGAATAGCCAAATGCCTATGCTGAGGGAGAAGAAGAAAATCCCTAAGCCTCTTTTTAGACTCAGAAAAATCCTGACTTTCCCAATGGAAATGTTCCCTTAAAGCATGCAAGGCATCTCCAAAAGAAAAATCCTCTGGGGAGAAGCAGAAGGAATGGAGTCTTCTGCATCAAAATCCTCATAAGAGGGAATAGACAAATCCTGTTCATTAGAAGAATCTGAAGAAATAGATTCATGTTCAGAACAGTCATAATCAATGTCTTGCCTAGGCCTCTTAGAAGGAGGGGGATGCGTGCCCCTGATCAGAGTAATTAAATCTTCAGCCATTTTGATAATCTGTTTTTTAGGCATAGGGGCCTGCACATGTGGCCCAGGCGTCCGCTTCTTAGACACAGATTTAGGTCTTAGTTTTGAAGATGGTATTGGTTTAATATAAAAATCCTTAGGTCTGAAAACACCCTGAGAAGCTGGTGCCTGCACAATGGCTCCGGACCCATCCAAGGTAGAGACATCCGTGTGTTCCAAAGCTGAAGCGTCTCGCGGCATACCGGACTCTGAATGGGTCTCGGTAGAGGCTTGCAAATCTGAATTTGTGGGTATCAGGGGCTGCAAAAGCACCTCACTGAGTACCGGCGAGACGGCGACTTGCATTGGAAAAGCATTGTTGGTTTTTGACCTCGACGGTCTGTCTCTGTCTTTTTCTTTGCATTTTTTATGAATTCCGGTAGGTGGATAATTGAAACGAGAACCGAAGAACTGAGATGGAAAAGAATACCGACGTTTAATACTGCGTTGATTAAATTTAGCACAAAACCGACAGTAAGGCACGTTGTGATCAGGGCCTAGGCAAGGAATACAGTACAAGTGAAAATTCTTATGAGGTATTTGCTTCCCACAAGTAATGCAATTAACTTTTACTGACATCGGTAAGGAGCAAGAAAATGTTTCCCCAACGGGGTACTTAGCTTTTTAGTTGAAGACTTTGGTTCTGAAACTCGAAAACGAAAATTTCAGGAGTCGGACAACCGGCACTTGCGAACTACTTCTGCTTTGGGTACCGCGCGGCAAGAAAGACTGATGTAATGGCATCGGCTGCATGTTTTATACCCCTGACGACCTGACGTCATGGAAGAAGGGACAGCAACCGACACAGGACCCAAGACTTTGTTAATCAGGCCAACTGAGGGCAACCTGCCAGTAGATTACCCAAATGTAATGACTGCAACAGTGAAACACGAAGAACATCATTAGTTTAGTCTTGTTAGCATTTAGTGCTAAATGGTTCTGGAGCATTCAAAGCTCTGTAGCAGAGAATGCTTCTTGGGTAAGTTTCATTAGGGTGGAATTGCAGGGAGAAGAGCAGATAATTGTCGAATTGTCTGCGTATTGAATAAGTTTAGAGTTAGGGATTGCTTGGTGGAAGTCATTGATAAAGATGTTAAATAGAAAAGGACCTAGAATTGAGCCTTGGGGTACACCAGTGGGTGTGAATTGGAAAGGGGAAATTACTTTTCTCCACTTAACTGCTTGCTGCCTATTTGATAAGTAGCTGGTGAACCAGTTAGTAGAGGAGTTGGATAGGTTTAGTTTAGCGAGCTTAGTAAGAAGGTCATGAGAAATTGTCGTAAGCTTTAGAGAGATCAAGGAGGAGGGTGGAAACAATGTGACCAGAGTCACGGGCCTTGTTTACAGTTTCGAGGAAGAGGAGAGCTGTGGCATAAAAGTGCACAGACTTTGGAACAGGAAAAGACGGACTGAAACACATCAACATAAAAGAGATGGTGGCTCTTACAAATGCTCTCAAACTCTCTGAATCATGGGGTCTCCAGACTGCTTTAAGTGTTTATAGAAGACAGCTTTTTTTTTAATCAAACTAATTTGTAACTAAGTGGTTAAAACAAGTCAAACAGACATAGCAGTTCACAACACTAAACTTAAATGTTTTCTTAAATTACTACTGCACAAGCACCACAATGCAGCACAAGACATTTTATCAAAATATATTTTTTTAGTGAAAACTAAGCAGTGTTGACAGACACGTATACAAGAGAACAAACATGGTGCACTTTAGTTTACTTGGTGAAGACCCTTGGTGCAGTGGATAAACCAAAGGGCAAGGCAGTAAATTTAAAGTGCGAACAGGGTTCAGCAAAATGTATGCACTTCCTGTGGTTATGATGTATGGGAATGTGGAGGTAAGCCTCCTTTAAGTTCAAACTGGCTATGAAAGCCTTGCATGGCAATAGTGGAAGTAGGTTTTGCAGAAACAGCATTCTGAAGGTAGGGACTTTCGAAAAGAGGTTTAAGAAAGATAAATCCAGGATTGGCCTCCAAGGGCCATCCTTTTTTGGTACCAGGAATAACTGGAGTAGAAACCTTTTCCTTCTTGGCCTGGTGGAAGAGGTTCTATGGTTCCCTGAGCTAGAAGGTCCTGGATAATGTGAGAAATTAGGTGAAGTTGGTTCTTGGGTGGAAAGGCAGTGCCCTGTGGTGTGCATTTTTCCTGCCAAGACAGGAAATATCCTTTTTCCACTACTGCCAGGACTCAACTGTCTGAAGCGATGTCTTTCCAGGGGGGGGCAGACAGTGAGAGGGGAGGGATAAAAGGGGAAGGTGTTTCAGGCAGTCACGCATTACTGTCAATTCTGTCCTGAAAGGGCTGCCTGTTGGTGGGCTGAAAAGGAGTTGTACTAGAGAAGGACTGTCTCCTGGTCACTTTCCTATGTCTGGAAGATGAAGAGCTAGCTGGGGCAGGGGCTGTTCGGATGAAGGAGGTCTTTGCAGCATAATTTCTATAACATTTAGATACAGGAGAGACCAGTGTGTGTTTTACATCTTGGAGTTCTTTACTCTTCTCCAGTAGGTTCTTAAAAAGGTCTGCTGACTGTTTCCCAAACACAAGGTTGTTATCCAGGGGTGCATCCACAATTTTAGATTTAAAGTCTTCAGGCAGTGGCTGAAGCCTAAGCCACGAGTATTCTATGTAGCACAGATGCAGATGCAGCAGCTCTAGCAGAGGCATCTGCTACATCATAACTGCATTTTACAGAATGCCTGGCAACCTGAGATGCCAGGGACAGTTTTGATGCCATTTCTGTCTTGTTAGGTGAGTCAGGCAAGGAGGACAGTAGGGATGAAGCCTGTATTACCAAATCTAGGGCATATTTCACCATATAGGTCTGGTAGTTAATTGCCCTAAATGCTAGCGCGGAAGAGGTACACATCTTCTTGCCTAGCCTGTCCATTACCTTGCTATCCTTTTCTGAAGGCAGGAGTGATGAGGATGGAGTAAGTCTTGACTGTTTGTCTGGGGCCACTGCTATCACAGCGGGGTCCGCCAAAGAGGCACTTTACCAGAAATGTGTGGTCATTAGGGACATTACAGAAATGATCAGGTCTCTTGTGAGTCAGGGTTTTTTGAGACTGATGTGAATGCACCTAAGTATGCAGGAAATCACTGGAGGGATGGCTGATGAGGAGGGTGATTCAATCTGGAGCAGCTCAAAATACCTTTTTTGAATTTCTGTCATCTGGGTAGTATCCCTTTTAAAATACTCCCTCATTTCTGTGATAGTCTCTCCAAATGTAATGTTCTCGGGGGGGGGGGGGGTTCCCTCTATGGAATCCTCATATGGGGAGTAGTAAGGGAGAAGCTATTTGGAATGAGTAAATAACTTGACTCACCTGACGAGGAGGAGGAGGAGGAGGCTTCTTCCTCCTGTGAGAGGGAGGGAAAGATAGAGGTAGCTGAGGCAGGCCTTGGGCTGAGTACAGGCAAGGTGGGTGCTGAGGAGGCTGAAGGCCGAAGGGCCATGAAGGCCTGCAGCAAAAACTGAGGACTGCCAGTCTGGCTTTTCCTCTGAAGGAGCAGACAAATGTTTGATCTTTTGTCTCCTTTTTACAGGAGTTAATTTAGTATAAGCTGTGGGCCTAGTCTCAGGGATTTGACCTAAAGAGGAGGAATCGGAATCCTAGATCACGGAAGGCCATCTGGTGGAGCCTAGTTCCCAGACTTTGGCAACAGCTGACATCAGAATAACCTCTGTGGACATGCCTATTTGTACTCCAGAAGCTGCTTCGTCGTCAAGGTTAGTCACAGAAGTAGTCAGTTTTAGCAGATGTCCCTCAACCCCTACATCAGCGGTTGGGGGGCATCCGAAGACGGAGGGGCAGAAGTGGTAGGCCTTGAAACTTTAGCCTTCTTTCTTGGCAGTTCTACCTGGAGGGCCGACTCCGAATCCATTCTTAACGCTAGCTTAAGTCTCTGGTTCTCAAAATATAAACTGATTGCAGACAGATGGCTTCTGAAAGCTTTGGAAACCAACGACTGGCAGATGGTACAGGAGGTATGATCGTGTTCTTGCCTAGAGAAAAGGCAAAGATCATGGGAGTCTTTGTGCGGAATTTGGTGTCCGCATCTACACTTTCCCTTCCTAGCAGACATTGGCTAAGAACAGGCAACAACCTAAGCTCAAGCGAAAAATAAAAATAAGACTTCCCCAAAGGGGTACTTAACTTCAGGCATCTTGAAAACAGGAGTGAAGCGATCGATCTAATGATCGACTGCGGCAGAAAATTTCCGAGGTCTGTGCGTGCAGACATCACATTTAAGGACCCTGGTTTATGGCCCTGCGTATGACGTCCCACGCACTATCAGCGACTAGGCTTAAGCTTTTGTATAGGAGCCGATGTTTGGGTCGCCTGGGGTGGAGGATTCCACAGTAAAAATACTGCAACATGAGAATAGAAGGACATCAAACATGATACACTCCAATTTACTGATCTGTAACCCTTGCAATATACTGCCAAATGCATAAATAAGCATATATGCCTTTACTTGCTGTTAAAACATATGAAAACTGTAACAAACTTAAGGAAACAAGTAGCATTCAAAAGAGGTCAATGCAAGACAAGTAAATATGCAAAAAATCTGACAGAAGTTTCATTTGCTTACCTGGAAAGGGTAATGCTTCATACTTAGGTACTCTGCTAAAACGTCCAACATTCTCACCATCTGAGAAAAGATCAAAACTCTGCTCCCCCTCTCTTTCAGCCTTGTCAGCAGCTTATCCAGGAGAATTAACTTTCCACTACCTTTGATGAGGGACTAATCAGTTACCACATACATGCAAAAAACAAACAAAAATGTTATTTTAATTTTGAATTCATCAGTCTTGCACAGTGCTAACATTCCTTTAACTTTTATGCTTGTCTGAAACAAAGCAGTACACATCTGGAAAAAAAAATTAACCACTCTGATATCGACGCTTGCTCAACACCAGTTCACTTCAACCTTTCCACAACCACATACTGACACATTATTCTAGAAACTTTCCTACACACAGGAAAGTCCACATATGTGATGACTCGGTGTAGAAATGAAACATTTCAGTTACATAAGCTCATCCATTCCATGTGTGCTGCATTTTCCCCTTAGAATTAGTGAGCACTGTTCTCCAAATCAAAAAAACTAAGAACTAAGACTAAGGCTGGCTGCCAAGGTTGCTCATCCACAGATGCGGACAAAGGAAAGGTATTCCTTACCCTTCACTGTAGACGCTCATAAATCTAATACACTAAGAATGTACCTGTTACATCTGACATCAGCAACCCTATTCTTTGCATCTCATGGATGGGAAGAATCATTAAGCTACCAGACAAGTGCATTAGAACACAGATTAGAATTCTGACTTCTGGTGCACTATGTTTAGAGAAAAGTAACACCCAGAGATTTAATAGTCATGGCATTAACGTCACCAACAAGTAATTCTAAAGCAAAAACTGGAAGCAGTTACTGTTGGAAAGAGAGTGGGCAGAATCACCTGATAATGGAAGAGAAGGCTTTTAGAAATCATCTAATAAAGGGATATTTGCCAAGTCTGAGCCCACCCTTCCTTGTAGCAAGGGAGCTGAACCACCAAACCATCTAACCAAAACAGTGGCTAGGTTGATTCGAGGCTTATAGGCAGCCTCAAAACTGAAAAGTTGTGGAACAAAAAAAGAAAAAAAAAAACAGCTTTGCATTTAACTAGCCAAGCAGAAGTGCTTAAGGAAACACCTGGACAAGTGAAGCACCTCCAGAAAGCGGCTCTACCCCAAAGTTTCCAAAAAGTACAGTTGTGTACACTTACCATAAATGTAGATGTTCGAGTGTACTCACTGTTACAGTCATCACATTTGGGTTATCTCTGCCAAGGTAGCCCTCACCCGGCCTGAAAACCAGAGACTTAATATTTCTGCATCAGTTGCTGTCGCTTGAGGAATGACATCAGGTCGTCAGTGGTATAAAGTAAGGCAGCCGACGCCATTACATCAGTTTTTCTTGTCCTAACCTGTCAGAAGCCCCCAAAGTAGGAGGCCAGGTTCTGGTGGAAGAACCCCACCAGTAGAAAATAAATACCAATATGTCCCTTGTAAGGAATCGAAAACAACAAGGAAGAATGGTAACAAAAGGAGAAAGAGAAAAAAGGGGGATGGAGGGAGGTAAACCAGGACTGCAACAGTGAATACACTCCATCTACATTTATGGTAACTGTACACAACTGTACTATGTTCTTCATGTTTCATTGTTGCAGTCATCACATTTGGGTAGATTCCCAAAGCTGAGGAAATGGGTGGAGGCAGTCAAGGAAGCTAGGGGCTGGCTAGGATGCTCTACAAGACTGAAGAGGCAAACCCTGCCCGGGATTTGGAGAAGAGAGGCCAGTGGTAAAGCTTGGTGAACGTGTGAACAGATGTGCGGATGGCAGCCTCCAGGATGTCCCTGGTGGGGACTCCTCTGAGAAAAGCTGCAGAGGTGGAGGCTGCTCTGGTGGAGTGTGTCCTGACCACCTTGGGGGAAGCTAACCATGCTGTTTGTAGCAGAAATGGATGCAGTGTGCTATCCATTTGGAAATTGCTTGGAGATGGCTTTGCCTTCTGCCCCTGTTGCAAAGCTAACCAGCAATTGATCAGACTTTCTGAAGGATTTAGTCCTGTCCAGATAGTATCTGAGCTGCCTGTGCACATCTAGAGAGTGAAGAATCCTTTCCCCCTTGTTCTGAGGATTAGGAAAGAAGGTGGGTAAATGAATGGATTGGTTGAGAGCCACACTGGACACCACCTTGGGCATGAAGGATGGGTTAGTTCTGAGGGATACCCGATCTGCATGGAAGATGATGAAGGGTTCCACAGCCACGAGTGCTTGCAGCTCAGAGACTCTTCAGGCTGAAGTGATGGCCAGAAGGAAGGCTATCTTCCAGGAGAGAAATTTTACCTCTGCAGATGAAGCTGGTTCGAAAGGAGGCAGGGTGAGCATTTCCAAGACAAAGTTAAGGTCCTAAGCTGGTGTTGGAGCCCTTCTGGAGGGCCTCAAGTTGCTAGCCCCCCTGAGGAACTGGTTGATCAAAGGGTGTGAGAAAAGGGGGCTTTTCAGTGGGAAAACGAGCAGAAATAGCAGAGGCAAGAATTTTTATAGAGGACAAAGAGAGACCAGTACGTAGTAGGTCAGCTAAGTAATCCAGGATGAGAGGGATGGAGGGCTGTGCCGTATTGGCCCCCTTAGCCTGGATCCAGGTGCAGAACTTTTCCATTTATCTGCATAAGACTTTCTGGTGCTAGGGTGTCTGGTCTCATGGATAACATCCAGAACTGAGGATGGCAGATTGGTTTCGGGTTAGGGAATAAGCCAAACTGCCAAACTGAGTGTCTGCAATTGGGGATGCATGAATTCCCCTTCCCTCTGATTAGTAGGTTTGGAATATAAGGAAGATGCCATGGAGGTAGCGGGGACAGGCTGTGCAGCAAGGGGTAACAGTGCTGCTGGGGCCAGTCTGGAGCTATAGAATGGTCCTTGTTTTTTCCGCCCTCATTCTGAGCAGTACCCTGGGGATGAGCGGTAGGGAAGTAAAGGCATAGGCCGAGAGGCTGACCCAGGGGAAGGACAGGGCATCCACTTTCCAAGCCATGCAGTGATGTTTGCTGGTGCAGAATTTGCTGAGCTGATGGTTGGTGTCAGAGGCAAAGAGGTCGACCTTCAGGGTTCCCCATTTCTGAGTTATTAGGGTGAAGATACTTCTGTTGAGCTGACACTTGTGTGGGTCCAGAAGGTTTCTGCTTAATTGGTCTGCCAAGGAGTTAAGAGAGCCTGGTAGGTGCCGTGCTAACAAGTGTAGTTGCAAGGAAGAGGCTGTGAGCCAAAGGGTCATGGCCAGCCTGCATAGAGGGTAGGAGTGAGTCCCTCCCTGTTTGTTGATGTACCACATCACAGTGGTGTTGTCTGTTTTCATCAGGAGAACCCCGGGAGAGAGAAGGGGTTTGAAAGCTATCAAGGCGTACTGCACAGCCATGATCTCTTTGTGATTGATGTGGATGCACCTGCCATCCAGGTGTGCACTCCAGTCTGATGCGTCTGTGGTGAGGGTCTGGGTGGCGGGGTGTGGGGAGAAGGGCAGTCCCTTGTTGTGGGAGCATGCTGTTGCCCACCAAAGAAATCCCTTTCTGAGGCGAGGAATTATAGGTAAAAGAGTTTCCAGGTCTTGAGAGTGTTGACACCAAAGGCTCTTTAGGTACCACTAAAGTTTCCTCATATGCAGTCTGGAATATGGAATGAGGAGTATGCAAGATGCCATGAACCCCAGAGCTTGCAGGATTTTCCTTGTAGAAAGCTGGGGCCTGAATGGCCAGTTGAGAGAAATTTGTTTCTCTGGTATAAGGTATGCCATCTGGGATGCTGTGTCCAGACTTGCTCCCAGGACGATTATCCTTTGGGTGGGCACCTGTTTTTATTTCTTTTCAATTACTGTGTACCCTAGGGAGGTTAGTATGCTCTTTTACAAAGGCCAGGTGCTTGAGCAGCTTTTCTTGGCTGTCTGCCTGAATATGGCAGTCATCTAAGTAAGGGTAAATTTGAATATTTCTTCGTCTGTAGAAGGAAATGGCCAGAGCCAGACATTTTGTGAAAACTCTGGGAGGAATAGATAAGCCAAAGGAAAGCGTAGAGAACTGAAAGTGTTGAGATCCTACACTGAAGCGGAGATATTTTCTGCATGATTCCCTTGTAGGAATGTGGAGGTAGGCCTCTTTTAGACCCAGGGTGGCTAGCCAAGCATCCTTGGAGAGCATGGGGAGCAACTGCTGGAGAGTGAGCATTTTGAATTTTGGGATCACCAGGAAGGTGTTTAGAATTGATAGATCGAGGATGGGGTGCCAAGTGCCCTCTTTTCTGGGCACCAGAAAAAGTCAGGAGTAGAAGCCTTGGCCTATCTGTTCTGCAGGAACATGCTCTACTGCCCTCAGGGACAGCAGGGAATGGATTTGCTTTTGAGCCTCTGACCACTGATCTGGTGGTAGATCTGGAACCCTTTTGGGGTTGAAAGGGTGTGGAAGGAGAATTTGTATCCCTGAGACACAATGTTCAGGACCCATTGGTCCTTGGTAATGGCAGCCCAGCTGCTTGAGTAAAAGGAGAGTTTTCTTCCTAGGGGTAAGTGAAGGTGGGCAGGGGGGGGGGGGGTCGGGAGGAGGTGAGTCATTGCGAGTTCTTACCTTAAGGGGGTGGCTTAAAACTCCATGGTTTTGAAGTGGAGGTACTTCACTACTTAGCTCTCCACATTCCCTGGGGCTGTTGTCTGATGGGTCTGTTTCCATGGGGCCTAGCCTGGGCCTGTTTACTCGGAGCAGGAAAGGACCAGTGCTTGGAGGGGAAAATGCCTGCTGAAACTAGGGGGCTGGACCTATAAAAAAATCTTTAACTGTTTGCATAGATTTTGCTTTTTCTTCCATCTTTAAGACCTCTTCTGCCTTAGTGCCAAATAAGTTATCTTTGTGCAAGGGGCCATCCAACAATTTTGATACGACATGGTCTGGCAGGGGTTGTTCCTTAAGCCATGCATGTCTTTTAATGACAGATCTAGTGACTGCTGCCCTGCAAGAAGCTTCTAGATCATCAAAACCACAGTGCAAAGTGTGTTTAGTTACTTGACTTGCAGAATGCATTAAGTCTTGTAAATCTTCAGATTCTGCCCAAGCAGGAAAAGAAGACTTTTTGTTTATAGAGTTCTAAGGTATGTTGCTGACATTTAAGCATATGGAACTAACAATTTAGTGCCCTGATAGCAAGAGGAGCTGAGGTGTATACATTTTACCCCATCTGTCCAATGCTCGGGAATCCCTGTCTGAGGGGGTGGGATTCTTAGCAGAGGTTGCTTTAATCCCTTTTGGCCCTTGAGAAATTACCTCAGGGCCAGCTGTTGGGATTTTTAAAAAGATATTTGCGAGAGTCAGGGACTATATAGTACCTGTCTGGTTTTCTGGGAGCAGGAGGTAGGGCGTCAGAAGTCAAGCTGGATTCAAGGAAAACATAATCCACCACATCCAAGACTGGGGGGATGGTCAAGGGTCTGTGTTGCAGAAGATCTAGGAATTCCCCGAGTCTCTTTTTAGACGGAGGATAGTCCTGACTCTCCAACTGGAAATGCTCCCTTTAAGTATGCAGGGTTTCTCCAAAGGAAAAATCCTCGGGGGGGAGGCTGAAGGAATGGATTCTTCTGCATCAGAATCCTCATAAGTGGAGAGGAGTTGCAAGTCTTCATAGTCAGATGCATCAGATTCATCTGACTCTTGTTCAGACAAAGCTACTGGGGACAGATCTCTTTTCCTTTTTGAGGGGGTACCTTGGCTTCTCCTGATCAGCATGATAAGGTCTTCCGCCATTTTAAGCATTTGAGACTGAGGCAAAGTAGCAGGCGCTTGAGAGTGGGTAGTCAGTTTCTTGGGTGTGGTTCGAACCCTGGGCCTAAAGAACTCAGTTGTTTCTAAAGAATGGTAGTCGCGAAAGAAGACGGTTTGTGTTGAGATTCAGTGGTGCGAATGACTTACTCGGAAGCCGGTGCCTGGTCATTGGCTCCAGACCCAACCAAGGTAGAGACTACCGCAGGATCCTTAGACGAAGAAGAGTTTTGCAGCATACTGGACTCCAAAAGGGTCTAGGTAGCGGCCTGCGAATCAACTGAAGCGGGCATCAGGGGCTTCAAAAGTGCCTCACTGAGTACCGGAAGACTGACGAGTAGCTTAACGGAAGCGTTACCAGTAGGTTTGGAGCTGTGCAGTCTGTCTCTGCCTTTACCATTACGTTTTTCAGAAGATCTGCTGTCAGATGGCTTACCGAAGCCATATTGGAATTAGAGGACTGTAAATGGAAATATCTGGCTACAATAAGGGCCCGGCTATGGATAGCTCTGGCGTTAAAGCACAGAAACAACAACGAGGGACACTGTGCTCTGGGCCTAGACAAGTGACGCAGTAAGAGTGGAAGTCTCGGCGTGGTATTTGCTTTCTACAAGCGAGACAATTATTAACTTTTTCTGACATCGGTTAGTGCAAAAAAAAAGGATCTCCAACAGGGTACTTAGCTTTAGAAGACTTCAACTTCAATTCGTAAACAAAAACTCGGGTAGCAGCCGACAGGCACTCATGCGAACTGCTTCTGCTTCGGGCTCCACGGCAAGAAAGACTGATGTAATGGTGTCAGCTTCCTTACTTTATACCACTGACGATCTGATGTCAGTCCTCAAGCGACAGCAACCAATGCAGAAATACCAAGTCTCTGGTGTTCGGGCCGGCCGAGGGCTACCCTGGCAGGGATAACCCAAATGTGATGACTGCAACAGTGAAACACAAAGAACATCTGCAAAACAAATGGGGAAAATAAGGGACTAGCTCAGGGATAAAAGTCAAAGCCACCTTCAAAGGAGGAGGATCCAGAGCAGGAAAACCAAACCTCAGGAAATGGCTGGAGGAAATCCCCCATACCTAAAGATCTAAAAACAGAGGTAATCCAGAGGGCTGAAGTGAAGTCTTGTATCCCACCTGTGACTCAGAGGGTGACAGGACTAACAAGAAACAGAGTACGACAGATTAGTCCAGATAAGCGGGTGCTTAACTGAATAAAACTACTGGAAATTTCAACAAGGTGTCTTTATTCCTCCCACAGGGAGGGTATCAAAGACAGAGAGAGAAAAAGAGTTAGTCTCCGAGTTCTGCTAGCTTAAGTGATTTTGTCTGGCCTAATCCATCATACTCCATACCTAAAGATCTGGGACTAATCATGCTGAGACCAAGCAAACCGAAAATAGTTTAGCCAATGGATGAACACCAATACAACTAAAATGCTGCCAGAATGGCACATAGGCAAGTTTATCAAATGTAAAGTTCGATTCTTAAGAAGGGGATTTTTTTTTTTCGAATAGGGATGGGACAGAATGGGGAGGGGGGGGCTTCAAATCAAATAAGGAAAGAAAATCAGTACCCTTAAAGGAGATGCTCAACCAGTGAAAAGTGGGCTTCAATTTTTTCCTCTATAAGGAAAAAATGAGAAGGCTTCTCATAAATCCACCCTTAAAACAGAAAACACAAGGATGCCACTTGCAGGCTATATGCTTCTATACAGCTTCAAGCACCCCTGCCACCCTTTCAAAGCCATGGTCAACAAAATCAGGAGGAATACATGAAACAAGTTCTAGCTTGGGCCTTGAAATTAAGAAAATTACCCAAATCATGGAAGAATCACTAAGAAATTTCAGGATGCTTGCTATACCACCAAGGACTGTGAGTCAGAATCCATCTTCCACTCAGCCACTGACAGATGTAAAAAAAATAAGTCTGAGCTTCTAAGCACTACAATTAGTTGTGGAATTACTGGTAGTAATATGAAAGGGAAAAGGAACACCCAAAATCCACAGAAAATGCAACTAAAACACCACAATCCCCACCTTTTAATACCCACAGCAAACTCCTTCAGTGTCCCACCAAGTGCTCACCTCAGGAAACCATGCACTGATGCACCCTCTGAAGCAGGAGATCCAGAAAAAAACTATGGAAATACCTCATCGAGTTAACAACACCATGTTCTCATCTACAACAATGTAAACTGTTGAGTGAAGCCTGAGGTCATACTTAAGTGGTAGACAGTCAACCAATTTGTACAGGAGTTCATAGCATCACTACAGAGTGCATGATTTTCATCTGGTTCTGATCCTTAATGTCCCTGCTGCTCAGCCATTGCTGCCTGAGCCAAAATAGTTACTCTCACTACATTTGGAGAATCCTTTGGGGTCTGTAGATGAATCTTGGGCATCAGTGGAAAGGGTGGAAGAGCATACAGGAACATTCTTGTACAATGCGAATGAGAAAGTATCTGTCTTCCAGACCTGTATGCAAGGAATCCTGGAGCAGAATGTCTAACTGTTGTTTTGAAAGGAAGCAAACATGTCATCTCAGATATTTCCTACAGACGTCTCAATTCTTGCAAGACTCCCAAGTGTAGCTGCCATTCATGAGAGTCTATCATGGTCCTGCTCAGCTTGTAGCAGACAAGCTGACCAGGTCTAGTTTCCATTCTCAAGGGTCTGTCCTGGTCCCGCTCAGCTTACCTGCTGTAATGTTTTGCTCTGGCAGAATGTATAACGTCTGAAGTGTCAAATTGAGCTGAGCTTCTACTCAGTATAGGTGCTGGGAAAATTCTTTCCTAACTTTCAATGTTGTTGGGCCTAGGTTGCCCTTCCTAACCTGACTGTCTCTTCTCACTCTCAGTATGGTTCTCCCTTTAGAACTTTTCCAAATACCTTTTTTTTTTTTTTAAGATCAGTAACTAGCAGAAACTTGGCCAATACCATACAAACTAAAATCAGGCATATTCCCTTTTTTTTAAGGACTTGGCATTACAAGACTGGCTGGGAGTGAAGCTTGATAACCAGCCTTAGGTTGAACCATGCACAGTGTGTGTGTGTGTGGGGAGCTATGTAGATCCACACACAATACAAATGAATGTCTTAAGGATCAGTTTCTCCACACTCTAAAGAATTATTCACTTTCTCAAACTCAGAATCAGACAACTTGCTACAGTAGTGATCAGCAGTACACAGACAAGAAAAGGGTTAATTACTTGAGCTCTGAAAGCAGGCCATAAAAGCCGGATCGACGACACAAATGCAAAATTCACACTTTCTCATACCACAGAACAGCAAGAAAGAACTCAAGATGGCAATGGTCAAAGCCACCTCTGATGAAACAGACATTCTGTAGTCTGGGTTGAAAGTTTCAGCCAAAGCTGGGGGGTGAGTCGCAAGAGAGGTGTAGCGCTTTGGGAAATGGACCATCTGTCAAATACCTGCAGGAAAAACCTCCAAAAAGTGATTATGATGAACATTTGAAGATGGTTTAGGTGAACACCTCCTTTACATCTTTGCTTATAGAAGCAAAATAATCTGTTTCTGCTATACCACACCTATGGATTACGTCCAGGAAGAAGTCTCTGTCCAATATCAATCTGTGAGGCTGTGCAGCAGTCCTGCGTTTTAAAACTAATCCTCCAGGGCATTCTGCTGAGACAGGATGCCTTGAAGCCCTGAGGGGCATACCTGATTCTATCTACAGCTGTGCAGCCAGCCTGTGAAATAGGATAAAACTGGGTCACACCCTCATTTGCATACTAAATCACTATGGTAATGACTGAAGTAAAACCTCTGATTTCCAGACTGACTTCAAAGACTTGAGAGTCAAGCTCACTACCATCACCTCCTTGACTATGATACATCTCTTGATCTTGTCTTGGGTTCCAAGTACCCTGAGGACTTGGACTGTCTGAATGGATTCTTCAAGCAGTTTCCAAGGCACCAATGGACTCAGGTTTAAGCTTCGGGTTCTCTGTCAGGAATACCCAGAGTGACCACAGGTGCTGGCACCACCATGAGATCACTTGCCTCACACAAGGGAGAAAGGGAATGCTCTTCTCCAGGACTGAGAGTGCTGTTGTCAAATACTCCTGATGAGCCCTTTCAGCTTCCTCATGGGCAGTCTCATTAGTGGAGCTATGAGGATGAATGATGACTCATATCTCAAGATACTCAAAATTCTGTTACACACACTCCCCCCAGTTATATTTTCAAAACACTGAAACATGAAGGCAAATATGTCCAGGGAAAGCAAGACCCTCTGTTTATCAAAGTCTGACAGTGCCCCCAAGTAAATCACTGAGCTTGAGGGTTCCAGAATGGACACAAGGAGGTTCAGAGCAAAAATCTAAGGTTGTGGAAACATTTATGCTTCCAGATCTGATGGTACATTCAGCGCGCTCCAAATTAATTGAAACCAATTTGTTGAAAGCCACATCTAGGGAAAACAAAACATTTTGTGGGGGGGGGGGTTTGGAGGTGGCAGGCAACCCCATCCCACACCTCTACATGCATGGGGACACCACTTATACTTAACCTTCTTCCCTGTTGCATTACAGTGGGTAAACAGCAAAATCTACCGACAATGTAATCAGCTTTCGATAAGTCTGACTTGCAAAACTGGCCCTCGCTCTAAGAATGCTAAAAATACTGTCAAGCCCCCCATGGAAACGGTTCACGGTATAACTCAATGTCCTCTAACTCTGCCTGATGCATGCTCATTCTGAAGAAAAAATCATCCAGTTAAGGATACATACATGCATGAATCTCTGGTCCTATAGTAGACTTACTGAGGGCATACATTTTAAGACCCCGAGTGCAACAGAAAACCCAAAGGGTAAGGAGGTAAACTGACAGTGGGACAGTACAGTTGTATAAGAACTTAGAATGAAGACGATGTCCTACTGCTCACTGGTGTAGTACTCGTAACACATGGGTTACACCAAAGCTTTATCATCCAAGTGTCATACTTCTGACATGTGACAGCAACTCACAAACACAAGAAAATACAGGCAAGATGTATGAATGTAGTTCCTCAGACCACCTCCAAGCCAGCTGCCTGAAGACCCCCCCCCCCCGAGAAAGAAAACTGGTCAGCTAGGACAGGCATAGCAGGAAGTAGTACACAAGTCCCATCGGTTCCAGGGTGCTTCCCACGAGACAGGAACTGAGGGAGAAAGACTGCATAAACAGGAATACAAGTATCGAGGGGAAGGAGGGTGGGAAATACTCCACCAATGATAAGTAACACACCTACTGTTATGGTAAGTTCTTGCACAGCTGTTCTATATCCTGACTGAAATCACTGTTGCAGTATTCCTAACACATTGGTAATTCCCAGAGCTAGAGGGGAAAGTAAGAGTGACTGGTTAAAAGGCAGCAGAACTGTCCAAGAGGCCAAATAGGACTGACCTAGGGAAGACAGCTGCGGACCTTGAAGACATCTGTTCTGTAATGTTTAGTGAAAGTGTGAACAGATGATCAGGTAGCAGCTTGCAGTTTGTATCTGCAATCCGCTCTTTTGTAGAAAGTTCCAGTGGCTGCTACTGCTCTGTGTAGAGTGAGCTCGTGGGCATGAGGGCAAGGACTTGCCATGCAGACAGTAACAAAATAAAATGGCCTAAGAGATCCAGCTTGCTTGCAGTGGTTTGCTTGGACACTGGTTGGCCCAGTATACTTAAGAGTCCATCAAAGAAAAACAGCTGATCAGATTTTCAAATGGATTTTGTTCTGTCCAAACAGATTCTTAGCAGTCTGTGAATGTCCAGAGAATGCAGTATCCTTTCTCCTGATTCTTTGGGGTGGGAAAAAAGGTATGTAGGTTTATGGCCTGATTGAGAGCGCAAGCTCATTCACTGCTTCAGGCACACATGAAAGATTAGTCCTAAAGGTCACACCCTGTTTTTGTGAGAAATAAAAAAAGGAGGAATGGCCATGAGTGCTTGAAGCTCTGAACCTCTCATAGTGGAAGTGAAATTCAGAAGTAAGCTAGTTTTTCTAAGTGCAGAATTTGAGGTTTGCTGATGTTGTTGGTTTAAAAGGAGGTAAGGTAAGATTCTCAAAAAGCTGAGGCCCCAATAGGGGTAACGGGCTTTCTAGGTGGTCTAAGACGCAGAAACCCTGTAAGGAACAACTTCACCTCAGATCTGGACATGGGGAGTGAGAGATAAGCAAGCAGAGATGGCTGACAGGTAGGCTTTGATGGAAGCGTAGGCCAGACCTGTATGTCAGAATTCACAGTGATATTTTAGAATGGAAGTTATCTCTGACTGACTGGAGTTCTGCCCATTCCTTTTGCACCAGTAGGAGAATCTCCTCAATTTGTCTATGTAAGATTTTCAAGTGGTGGGTCTCCTGTTTTCTTGGAGAACCTAAACATCCTCAGAAAAATGGTGCCTGTAAGGATTCAGAATGCTATCATCCACAGAGTTAGGTTTAGGAATGATAGAGTGGTATGAAGAAGTAACCCCTTCTGTTGAGTAATGAGTTTGAGGTACTCACCCCTGGCTAGAAGAAAAAGGAGGAGCCACAGCTGTCTTGGTTAAAAGGGGATCACTAACAATATTTTTTTAATTTCTTTTTTAGTCTTTACAAGAGCGCCTGGAATAAGAAGTAGCAGAGGGAATGTCTAGAGGAACTTCTCTGTCCAAAGAAAAGAGAAAACATCTGTCATCCAAGCCAATGGGCAAGACACCCTGGTTCCAAAATAATGGATGCTGTTAACTGGGCTTTGAAGTAAACAGGTCTAAAAGAGGGGTCCCCAGAAGGTGAAGGATGCCCTAGAAAACCTTTCTGTTCAAGGTCTTGCTTAAATGGTGCCAACACACTGTCCTGTAATGGGATGTATATGGCTATAAGCAACATGTTTTTCTGGATGGCAAGGTTCCATGCTTTCTGTGCTAATCTGCACAACTGGTAAGATCTGTTTCCTCCTTGCTTATGTACCACATTAATACTATGTTGGGTTTACTATCATTTGAGTGATTGCACCTTGTGCAAGTTATCGCATTCCAGAACCAAAGAAACGAAAAAAAAAAAAAAAAAAAATAGAACTGCAAAATATATCTAATGCTGAAGTGGAGAATGTCGAATTAGACATGTTTCAAACATTCTCTACACTTCTGCAAGGTGTAGTGTCCTGCAAAACACAGCAAATAATGTTTATTCAGGGGGCAAGCCCCCCCTGCACCCCCCCACACCTTTTGCTACTTATATACACAAACTCTGAGATCGCACTGCAGTGAGGAAAAGCGTACATTTCCCAATCCCGCTGTAGTGCAGTCTGCATTAAAATGTTGAAATTCACAACAGCGAATGCTGTAATGCATTCGCTGCTGTGCATTTCAACATTTTTGTTTTCGTTCTTTCGACATTATCAAATTGGGCATTCAGACTAACATAAATTGAACAAAGTCCAGTCGCCTTTTTGATAGTAAACCGCTATGTTGTCTGTAAATACTCATAGTGTACTTGGTTTCCAGAGATGTTGATACATGCTCTTTAGGTCTTTTCACATCCTTATTAGGTTCATGTTGATGTCTTCTTTTAGTGGCACTGGCTGCCATCTGTCCTGTACTCACTGGGTGCCTGTCCAAGCCCCCCATGCCTTGTACTAGGCATCTGGGTGCATTTCCTGAACTGGGACTGGAGAAGTGAAGCCCTGGGTTGAGTTTCACCTCATCCTTCCACCAAAAGAGTTCCCATACGAGACAGAGTAAAAAGGGAATCACTGTGCCCAGAGGATGAGAGTGCTGAGACCAAACTGCCTTCAGGCACCAATGAATTTTTCTTCATATGCAGTCTAGCTAGGTGGACCATTGGGATAGTTGCTGCTATGAACCCCAGAGCCCTTAGGATCTCCCTTGATGAGCACTGGCTGATGGAGGCAAAGTGGTAGAATTAGTTTGCAAGACTGCATCTTCTCTTGAGGTTTGTAGACCTGCGTTCTTTGTGTGCCTGACCTGTAGCTCAAAATAAAATAGGTCTTGAGATAGCTCCAGGGAGGATTTTTTTTAGTTGAGCGAGAACCCCAACTGAGACAAGAGGCGGGTGGTGTACTGGAGATACTTGAATTTGTTGTGAATAAGCTTGGATTAGCAGGTCATCTAAAAAAAAAAATCTGAATTCGCTAGGTTCAGCATATGGTGATAACGGGTGTGACAGTTTGTGAAAACTCTAGGGCCTGTGTAAAGCTAAAAAGGCAAAACAAGAAACTAAGAGTGAGATGAGCCAGTACAAACCTGAGGAATCTCCTGCAAGGGATCCAAATAGGTATATGGGAGATCAGCATCCTTTAGATCCAGGGATACTAGAAAAGACAAGGGCAAAATAAAAGGTAGCAGTGTGTGCAGAAACAGCATTTTCCAAGTTGAAACATTTAAGGTGGTGTTTAATCGGAGAAAACCAGTATGGGTCTCTACTGCCCTTCCTTCCTTGGCACTAAGAAAAGTCTGGAATAAAATCCTTTTTCCCACAAATTCTTCCAGCACCAACTCTATTGTGCC
This sequence comes from Protopterus annectens, assembly GCF_019279795.1. Taxonomy (NCBI): domain Eukaryota; kingdom Metazoa; phylum Chordata; order Ceratodontiformes; family Protopteridae; genus Protopterus; species Protopterus annectens. The sequence continues at coordinate 1,957,348,335 of NC_056739.1, forward strand.
TTATACCCGTAGTTCCTGTAAAATTGGTGGGAGCAGATGAATCTAATTGTTTGAGGTGGAAGTTTGCCATTTCAGAGGTTCATAGGTATATACTAGGATAATGACCACTAGGGCCATTATAATCCTAGATGTGCAACTCAAATGTGACCCACAAATTTCATTCATATAGGGAGTTGATTTACTAAATGCCTCAATTATCTATCCACTTGTCCAAATTGTTCTTAAGCAGGATTAGGGCGGAACTCTGCTTCACATGGATGGAAAGTCTGTTCCAGAGAATGGGAATTCTGAGAAATTTCTCTCTCCCTCCAACATGTCCTATTTATGTTGCAAGCAAAACTTGGGTCTTTTGATCTAGTAGTACTTCTGATGCTATTTGTTTTGTGGATGTTCAAAAGATTCATCAAAACAGGGTCTAGGGATGCCATGTACTCCAACAAAGATCACCTCTCAGAAGTCTGTATGACACAGAGTAGAGAGACATGGCTTTCAGACGATCAGAGTAGAACATTTTGTTTACTCCCTGTAGTCTTTTTGTAATGAACTTTATGGATGTTCCAGTTGCTGCAGGTTTCTGGTCAGTACATACCAAAGGGAGCATTACACTCCATGAAGGGTCTAATGTGGGCAGAAGAGAATTGGATGATGACCTCTATGGACTTAGATTACATGTCCTTGCTTATAAGCTGAGCAACATAAAATGATTTTCTTATTACTTTAGACACATGCTGGTCGAAGGCTAGGTTGCTATCTACATGAGCTCCCAGATCAGACTAGTGAAATCAACTTTCTGGGGCGTTTTACTGATGACACAGTTACCCATGGTGGCTGGTTTCCCAAAAGGTACAATAATGCATTTCTTGGTACAGAGTTTTAAACTATGGCTTTGGCACCAAACATTTGTCTGTGTTAGACCTTCCTGAAGGGTGTTCTTGCCTTGAGAGGATTCAGTGACTGCTCCCTGTCTGCAATCATCTGTGAACTTGGTCAGCCAGAAGCCCCTGCCATTGGCTTTCACCTCTGAGAAGTAGATGTCAAAGAAGAGCAGATCCAGCATAAAGCCCTGAGAGACTCTATGGTGACCAGCCTCTTTGTTCATTGGTTCACAGGTGATTACATGGGTAATGGCACACAAACTTTTACAAATCTAGTCAATAATACCCAGGATGTGACAACATTATATATCAATTCTCCAGATATGGGATGGGGTAGTATCGGGGTAGTGGGTCTTTTGAGTTGGAACCCTGAGTCATTTTACAGACTGCCTCTGTCCATAAGGGACATTGGCAGTACCCCAGGAGTGCATTTACCATTCCCTCATCCTTTTATGCAAATTCTTTTTGGAGAAAGTGAGAGATGGGCTTTGTTTTACAAAGATGGGAAGCTTATTCCCTAGATGAGCTAGCTTTTGGAATTTGAATCTGTCTTCAGCAAATTCTGACTGGTAAGGTTAAAGACCATAGAAGCATAACCCTCGTATAAATATTCTTGCGGATATGTAGCATTTTCCTCATGGTTAGATCAGAGAATCCATTGTAGGTCAGGCATAAGTCACCTCTCAATAAACAATACAAGGCAGAGTAAAGGGATAGGGGGGCCTTTAGTTAAGGCCACATAAGATGTGTGTCGTATGATTTTTTTTTTTTTCAGTGAGAAACTTCTGCTTCCACTTCATTTGGTGTAGATGCCTGTTTAGGTACATGCAGAAGGGAGTTCTGTACTCAATTATGGGCCTGATGAGGGTCGCGTACAATGACACTATGACTTCCTTTGACCTTGATGGCATGCCTTTGCTTATAAGTTGAGTCACACAGAAGATTTCTTCACTACCGTAGCTAACTGGTAGTCAAAGTTTAGATTACTGTCTTTCTGTGTTCCTAGGTCCCTCATCACTGGCTCTACTTTTAGGGGTGTGTTGTCAATATTATAATTTGCAGGGATAAGCTGACTTACCGAAGGGCAGGATTACACATTTTTTTAGCATTTAGTCATGGACTGTGGTTTTCGCACAGGTCATTTGTCTTTTTTAGGCCTGTCTGTAGGATGTCAACATCATTTGAGGATTCAGTGATTGCTCCCAGCTTACAGTCGGCAACCTGATGGGCCAGAGGCCCTCAACACTGGCCTTCACTTCAGAAAAGTATATACCGAACAAGAGGGCTTCCAAAAATGAGCCCTGTGGGACACTGCTAGTAATAGGTTTCTTATCTGAAGTGGATTTGCACATCTGGACAGCATGTCACCTTGTCAGTGAGCCAGTTTGCTATCCACCTGACGATGTATGGGTTTATCTACGAGACAGAGTAGGGGATTGTGTCGAAAGTTTTGGCCAGGAACAGATAAGCAGTATGTACCATTTTACCCTCATCATGGTGTTGGGGACTTTCTCAAAGCCGTTCACCAGACTGAGCAAGCAAGACCTGCCTTTAACAAAGCCAAATTGGGTCTAGTACAGTGTTTGGAGATTTCCTATGTCGTTACTGATTGGGTCCATGATAACTCTTTACAAAGCCTTGCAGGTAAGACTGGTCTATGGATCAGTTGCCCCCCCCCGTGCAGAGAGAAGACTGCTGGAGTCCTCCATTCGACTGAGACAAAGCCCATCCAGAGGCTGTGATTAAAGAGGGTTTCTAGTGGCCCTGACATATTCTATTTTTAGCTATTTAAGAAGCATCCTGGAATGTTATTGGTACCCATGGAGGCTGTTTTTTTTACTTTAGCAAGCGCAGTAAGAGCCTATTCCCTCAAAGTGACAGGTAGGGTGGATGTTTGCAGGTATTTCTTTAGGTGGTGTTGGAGGTGAGGTGGAAGAAGTTTGAACTGAATTTGTCGGCCAGCAGGTTTCTATAGTTCCAGGCTGGGTGAAAGTGTTGCTATTCGTGATTAACTTGCCATGTTGCTGAGCATTTCCCCAAGGTTACAAACATAATTAAAATCAGCCTTATGGTTATCTTTCAGATGGGAGGCTCTCTCTTCCACATAGTTTGCTTTGACAGATTTGACCAGCTCTCTAATTTGTTGTAGACTGATGTGTTTTTTTTTTTTGCACTGTTTTTGTCTGTTCCTTCTTGGCTTTGGAGAGCTTTTTCCTTTTGCTGAACAGCCTATTTATGCTAGAGTGGTTTATTTGTAATCATAGATTTGACTTGGACAGGCACCACCTCCTCTCTGCAGCTATGAATATGGTTGTACAGGGCTTTTTTTTTTTTATAGAACAGAGTAGGCCTCAGTGCCACCTGGGTTTGGAAAGATTTGGAAGTTTAATAAGCTGTCACTTAGTTTGAAGTAACTAATCTTAGGAAAGTTCTTCACAGGTTGTTTGTGGAGTTTGATGGGGGTTCTAGGTTAGTTTTAATACTAAAGGATATCATTTTGTGGTGAGATATTACCAGGGAGGAATTAATGCATGGTAGCAAGCAGCATACCCTCATGTTCAACAGTACCAGGTCTAGGATATTTTTAACTCTAGTTGGGGAACTAACTAGTTGCTGCAGGGTGTTTGTGTTGACAAACTCCAAAAACCTATGCGCAAGTGAATTATGGGTCATTTAAGTTTCCCAGTTTATGGAGGGATAGTTGAAATTATCCATAAGCAGCTATCAAGGATATGATAGAGGGTCGGACCCTACAGTTATAGTTGGACAAGGAGCAGCTCAAGCAAGTCATGTTGGACCAGTCTAGCTGTGTACTTGTCCTTTATGAGCACTGAGACACCTACTCCCTTTGTTTTATCCTTAGCTGAGGGTGATCAAAATGTAAGAAAGGTATTGCAGCCTTTGATAACTGAGGTCCTCTTCATGGTTCTTGAACCACACTTTCGTGACTGCACATGTATGTGTTCTCCAGAGTGAGGAGTGCTTCCAGGGAAGTGCAGTTTTTTATTTAAATTCCTAGCACTGAACAGCAGTACCTTTAGGTGGTTCTGTGTGATTTTTATGTTGGAGGGTTTAGCAATCTGGCACAGCTCAAAAAAGGCACTATGGGGATAGATAATGTTTTTGCCAGTATCTGGAAGCCAAGTGGTGGCAAGTGCAAACCATCTCCGGCAAAGCATTGTGGTTTTCGATCAAGTCTCCTCAGGCTGACCGATACTGGATCCCTTTGTTGTGACACCATATATATATATATATATATATATATATATATATATATATATATATATATATATATATATATATATAGAGAGAGAGAGAAATGATGGAGTTCTCTGAATGTGTCCCAGGTTGGTATGAATCTAACCTTGAGTAGCATTGTACCCATTGATGCCACAGTACCAGTAAAAAAAATTACTGACTTCAACAGTTGGCTTGATTTCTGGTGTCACAACTATATATATATATATATATATATATATATATATATATATATATATATATATGTCAAATGAGGTCCATCTTAGTATTTTACACCCCACAAGCACTACTGACCATCTCATACTGGTACTTGTGGTTTAAAGACATAAGTGCATGCATGATCTCATGGATCCTAGCTCCAGGCAGACAGCTCACTGTGTTCTTCTCCTTTAGCCTGGTAATGGAGATATCAATATGTCTTACAATGGAATCCCCAACAACAAGAATGTTTGGCTATGTGGTGTGTTGCCTTATAAGCTTGGAAGTGGGGCTGCTATGATTTTCAGAGTTACGTGCTGGGTGAAGCTCTGTCATTTTTGTGTGTGCGCAGGCCCACTAAGACATGCTTTCAGGAGATCTTGGAGATTTGGGTAGATTACATGAAAGTACCTCTGCATACGTGTTTGTTCCTTAGTGTTGGTAGTTTTTGGGTGTTAATGCTGACAACCTGGCTTGCATTTTTCATGTGTGCATGTGACAGCTTTGCCTCTAATGACATTGTGCATCTACATTTCTCACAAACTGTGTTTGTCTATTCTAAAGGGCCCATCTCTATACCGGAAGAATGCAAAGTTCCTGTAATCACGGCTGCACAGGAAAAAAAAAACACTCTCCAAAGCCAAGAACACCGCATCCATGGGACCTGACAACATCCCAGGCTGCGTTCTACATGAACTACAGAATGAACTGGCACCCCATCTAAGCACCATGTTCAATCACAGCCTCACCTCAGGCTTTGTGCCCACTCAATGGAGCAAAGCGATGGCTATCGATCTCCACAAAGGGGGAGCCACCACAGACCCTGGAAACTACTCACCCATTAGCCTAACAAGCCTGGTCTGCAAGGCCATGGAACGTTTCATCGTGGAACTTATAAACAAAGACACTGGTAACCTCCAAACTCTGGACCCCACCCAGTTCGGGTTTGTAAAAGGCAGATCACGTCTCCTGAACCTGATAGACTTCTTTGAAGCAGTTAAAGCCGTAGACGAGGGTAAGGTGGTTCACACAGCCTATCTAGATCTCACCAAGGCTTTTGACACCATCCCCCACTCTGAAATTATAGATAAACTCACTAAACTAAGTATAAATCTCTGTCACAAGATGGGTTGCCAAATGGCTCACTGACAGAACCCACACTGTGAAAGTAGCAGACTCCAAATCCAACTTCAGACCAGTGACAGTCCTGAGTCCTCTCCTGTTTGGTATCTAATTTTCTGAAGTACAGGCTAACACAGAAGGTCTTTGGCTAATGAAGTTCACAGATGACTGAAACTAGGAGCCATAACCGAAACTCCTAACGATGTGGACATCCTACAAAAGGGCCTCACTGAGACAGATGCCTGGTGTCAAAGCCATGGCCTCAAACTCAATGCCAAAAAGTGCATTGTCATCAACTTTGGTAAAAATTCTGTACCCATGAGCTACCACATAGGTGGTAGTCTACTTAACACCGAAAGTGTTAAAAGAGACCTTGGGACACAGGTGGACAGTAGTCTCGCCTTTGATAATCACATCACCACAGTAGTCAGGAAATCCTTCTATGTGGCACACCTCATCATAAAAGGTTTCTCATCCAGGAAAAAAAGAGGTCATTGTTCCCCTCTATTCGTCATTCATTAGACCCATTATAGAGTACAACGCCTCTTTCAGTATGTACCTCACAAGACATCTACAACTGGAAAGGCCGCAGAAATACCTCACAAAGAGGATTACCGGCCTCAAACAGATGCCCTATGCAGACCGTCTCAAAAAACTCCAGCTTTACTCCATCGCATATCGCCTACTCAGGGGCGATTTCTGCCTAACATACAAAGCTATGTCAAACCCAGAGCTGTTGGACATGCTCCACTTAAAGAAATCCCAATCCCTCCGTGCTACACGCTCTAGGGACCTAAACCTTGTCACCACAATAAACAGAACATGCTGACGGAATAGATTCCTGTCCCAGAGACTTCCCATACTCTGGAACAAACTACCTATCTATATCAAACAAAGCTCCTCATAACACTCCAAGAAAAATCTTGATGATTGGATGAGAAATAGGATATTCACCCTGGGGATCACATCTGTGGCTCTGCTCGGCAGGGGCACAGGAAAATAATTTTTCTTGGGTGGCGAAAGACAGGGTACCTTCTTGGCTAGGCCTATATAGGCCCCCTAGGGCCAATAGCCTAGTACCTACCTATGAACCTATAACATTAAGTGGCTGTCAGTGAATATGAGGCAGCTACTACACAGCCTCAGGATGCCCATATTCACCAGGCCAGAAACAGCTATGACAGGGAAGTCAATACCCATTATACCAGATCCTTAGTAGATGGAAAGGCGTACACAATAGGATGTGCTGCCCTCTGTGGAAATTATCAAGCTAAGAAAAGTAGGTGACTACGTTGAGAGTTTCCTATATAGGATTTCAAAATGGAAAGGTTTGCATAGATACAAGGCACAGGTAATGGATTTTGCATGATGCACGAAAATTAAGCTGTTATACCAACAGGGTGAAAGACTTTTACAAAGTTAAGCCCTCAGGCCAATCAGATAAACACACAACATGCCTTCTACCACCAGTTCCCAACTCAGATGGGTTGGATCAGCCCTCTGCTCCCACCAAAGTGTAGAATAAACCCCTATTCATGTAAAACAAACAGGTTTTGAGCTCAAGTGCAGTAACAAATGCTTTCCAACAAAAGGAAGAACTCCTGCAATATTAGAAATCCTTGGAAATACTTTTCACAAACCCTGAGAAATGTTCGCAAATATAGAAAAATGTGTGCAAATGTAGGAAAAGTTCTACAAAGAAAAACTTGGCAAAACTCAAAAACATTTTGGCAAACTCAGAAGAATTGTGGTAAACTGAGAACAGCTTTTGCAGTATAAAAGAAAGTTAGGAAATATCAGAATACTGTTAATCTTAGAGCAGTACAGTAACAAACAGATTGTGTTTCTTCAACAAGTGCAGGCTGAAAAAGATTGATAAATTGAAACAAATCAATAAATGCATCACAGAACTGTTAACCACCACTGACATAGAGCAAGTACAAAAACGAATACTTATATCAGCTTTGTAGGTCCACAAATGGCTTTAAATGCAATCCAAGGGTCATGTAGTCACAGGAATCCAAGCCAGGTACATGGAAGCTGTAGTTAAATGAGCTCCACATAAATTGGTGGAGGTGGCCTCACTGATCCTCAAACTGTTGGGTCCTACCTGTAAGCCAGCTATTTATCCAGCGTATTATAACAGGACTTATGCCTGGTTCTGAGAGTCTGATAACAATACTTAAGCAGAGTATTGTAGCAAATGCTTTTGCCAGATCTAGGTAAGCAGACTGCACCATCTTCCCCTCATCTACTGCCTTAATGACCTTTTCGAAGAAATCCATCAGGTTCAGTAAGCATGACCTGCCTTTGACAAAGGAGAAAGCAAAAAGCTCCTGCAAGTAAGGCAGCTGCCAGGTCCCTTTGACAAAGCCAAACTGGAATGGATCCAGTGTCTGGAAGTCTTCTATGTCCTTGTGGATAATTTCCATAATAATTATTTCCATGGCTTTGCAAATATATCAGACTAATGGGTCTGTAGTTTCCAGGATCCGAAGGTCCTTCCTTATGAAGGGGGATGATCATCGCAGTCCTATACTGCCATGGCACACATCCTGGTTTAAAACTACAGTTAAACAGTAACTTTAGAGGTCCTTAAGTCATATTTTAGACTGTTCAGGCTTCATCCTGGGATGTTATCAGAGCCCACTGAGGCTGTGTTATTTGCTTGAGTGAGCACAGCCAGTACATACTCCCTAGTTATAGCTGGAGGGGTTATGTTTGAAGGTACTTCTTGGCTGGTGGTTGGGGGGGTGAGAGGGAGTAGAGTTGGAATTGAATTTGTCTAACAGGTTCACTATATCTCACCAGGCATGGTGAAAGTGGCACCATTAATCAACATTTCAGCACATGGTGTGTGCTGCCCTTGAGGTTTCTGGCAAATTAAGATGGTCTGATGGTTATCTTATATCTCAGAAGTTAACTTAGACTTAAATCTGGCTTTGTTTAACCCAGGCTGTCCAATCTTTTTTGCTCAGGGGCCACTTACCATACAGTTCAAGGGGGCCCCAATGCCATGTCCAAATTGTATCTGTCAATTAAAAAGAGTTTGCTGCAGGACATACTGAAGGTCAGATCAAATGCTTTGGTTGGCAGGATTGCGGCCCTAGGGCCTCCTGATGGACACCCCTGATTTAACCTAATTAACCCTCTTAGTTGTCCACTTAGTTTGGAGAGAGACAGTTTTTTATCTTTATGGGAATCGCCCTTCCTGATTTTTGCCATCATTTTCTCTCTTTTGTTGTATATTCCATTTGGGAGAGCACCAGGACAGTTTGTTCCTGGGACTAGTTCTGGACTAACTTTTGATAGGTATAGCATGCTCTATGCAGCTGATGACATGGTTGTACAGAATTTCTGAGAGCAATTCAGTGTAGGCTGCTGTGTTCTCAGGGTTTGGAGGGGCATGGAATTTTGACAAACCATCACTTAATGAAAGGTAGTTTGCCTTGGAATAGTTCTACTGGGGTTACAGAGCTGATTTTGATTTCAAAGGAGAAAGCTTTATGGTCAGACCCTACCCAGGGAGGGCCAGACATTGACTGAATGCAGTGCTCAGCTATACTGAGAGTACAATGTCCAGTATGATGGAGCCTCTAGTGAGGGTTTTCGCTGTTTGGTCAATGATGTTTGTGTTTACAAGACCATGAATCACTGTGCCTGCAGACTTGAGGCTGTGCAGGAGTCCCAGTCTATAGAATGGTACAGACTCCCATGAGTATGACTATGATGTTAGGTTACACGTTAAATGTTTCCATTAGGTCCAAGTATGCACTGTGAGCTTCTTGAGGCATGGAGAGGGAAATCGAATCCAAGATGCGATAGCAAAGATTAGGTCAGCCTTTTTGAGATGGGCAGGGTAGGGCTGGGGGAAAGGAGGTTGAAGACAGTTACAGAGATTTGTCTCCAGAGGGAGCCCCCCCCCCCCCCCCCACAGATCAAGCATTTTTCTCTCTGTGGTCTTTCTGGGAGCTTTCTTGTGTTTCACTCTAGGCCTAGGGTCCCTTCTCATAAAAGTGGTAGGTTTTGGTTGAGAATTCCTCTGCTACCTAGGTACACAGATTAACAGAAGCTGCCTAAAGTCCTTTATGGTCCTGCTCTTGAAATCTTTTGAAAAGGCTGGCAGCTTGGGGGCAAACAAGAGCTCCTTATCTAAACAGGAATCCATTATTTTGGCTTTCAAGTCCTCAGGAAAAGGCTGCCTATGCAACCATGCATAGCTGCAGATTACACAGCCAGTAACAGCTGCTCTTGATGAGGCCTCTACAGCATTATAACTGCATTTAATGCTGTGTCTGGGCACTTGTATAGCTTAAGTAAGAAAATGGAGCAGGATACAGGAATAAATAAAATTTATTAAGTGTTTTCGTCAAATATTAGGATTGACTTATTCAGAATACCCAACAGCAAGACCATTCTTTTATACATACAATTAAGCCATTGATTGAAAACAATTAAATAATTGAATAATTAAGCATACAAATGTTTAAAGACATAGACTCCCTTGTTTTCTGAATTGTTTCTTTACCAGTAAATTAAAATAATGTATGCCATTACTTAGTACCACTGTAAAATATGTATGTATGTGGTAAATGTGTCCTCTAACACTAAATTACAAACAATGCCAGCTTGTAGGTATAATATAGCAATAACCCACGCCTGGGTGTGGGTAATGCTGGATTTACCCACGGTTGGCATGGTTTGGTCCCGAGGGCGAAGCCCGAGGGACCAAACAAAGCCAACCGTGGGTAAATACAGCATTACCCACACCCAGAAGTGGGTTATTGCTATTATACCATGACATTATTTAAGAAAATAAACTATTAATTTTCTTAAATAATGCCATAGTATAATGCCTGTTTACTGCCCTTCTGCAGATGTCTGGCATCCGCGGCAGTACATCAGAGCTGTGGGCAAAACGGAGAAAGCAAGATCTCCGTTGCTTTTTTTTTCGCTATGTTAAATGGGTTTAACATAGCGAGACAATTAAAATAAGCAACGGAGATGTCCGTTGCTTATTTTAAACTGTCTCGCTATGTTAAACCCATTTAACATAGCGAAAAAAAAAGCAACGGAGATCTTGCTTTCTCCGTTGCTTTTTAAAACCTGTCGCTATGTTAAATGGGTTTAGCATGGCGAGACAGCTAAAATAAGCAACTGAGATCTCCGTTGCTTATTTTAAAGCTGTCTCGCTATGTTAAACCCATTTAACATAGCGAACAATGTTTAAAGTAGAGTTATACTAATGGAAAAAGTCCAGGTGACCGGACCTTTTTCCATTAGTATAACTCGATTTACAATGTGCACGCTGGCCAATCAGCGTGCACGTTTTGGGGGGGGGGGTCATGGTATAATACAAAACTATCAACTGTTTGTAGAGAAAATATGATCATCATATGTATAAATCTGTGCAACAAGCAATATATACAATAAAATATGTCCAATAAAAACCCAAAATGTCTTGGAACAAACAATAATTAATATCAGTGCTATAAAAAACTTACATAAAAAACAAGGTCACAGTGTACACCTCATTAAAATAAAAAGTTTGCTTTAAATTTTAAATAACTGGTGAGGGACACCATATTGTTCAAACCTGGGCTAGTAGTGGCATTAACTCTGAGTTGCCACATGAGTTCTCTGAATTCAAGAAACCAGTCACTGGGTCCCCCTCGCTCATCCATTACTACCCTTTCCAAAATGATAAACTTGAAATTGTGGTTTGGAAATGTATTAATATGCTTTGCCAGGGCATTTTTGGTGTTACCTTTAGTTACATCATATGTATGCTGATAAACGCGTGTCCTGAAGGCATTTTTGGTCTTGCCACTATAAAACCCAGGACACGCCTGACATATAGCAGCATACACTACTTGTTTACTTGCACAATTACAATTCTGGTTGACTTTTACCCAGCCATAACCTTTAATAAAGATTCTGTTGCACTCTAACATGCATTTGCATTGAGTGCAGTGCCCACATTTTGTCATTTTCCCAATACCAGGTTTTGTGATCTTACCACTGGACTCCAAAAGGTTCTTAATGCTGGAATCCTTTTTGTATATTACAACAGGGGAGTCACCCACCTTCCCTCCTATGGTCTCGTCGCTCATAAGAATGAACCAGTTTCTCACCAATATGTCCCATATCAAAGGGAATTGTAAGTTGTATGTAAGAATAAGCCCATGTTGAAATGGGGCAGTTGTCAAAACCCTACTTTCCGAATGTGCACAGAGTCTAGAAATGTCCAAACCCAACAGTGGGTAGAAATAACTTTCCACTCTCTTTTTGGATATTTCCTCAAGCAAAGGTATCACAAATTCTTCAGGGTACCCCCTGTTGACTAACATACCCAATAAAACATCCTTTTCCTTGTAAAAGTCATCAATTCTGCTGATCATGCAGGCCAATCTCACCCCTTGTCCTTTTATTAAGGATCTTTTTTGATGAAGGGGATGTCCGCTATCAAAATGAAGAAGGGTGTTCGAGTATGTGGGTTTCCTGAAGATGTTAAAAAAAAACTGGTTGTTCTCCAGATCCTTGGAAATCTGTATATCCAGGTAACTAATGGATTCCATATGACTTACCATGGTAAACTCCAGAAAGGTAGTACTGGAGTTGAGAAACAGTAGGAATTCAGACAACTGCTCCTGGTCCCCCCCCCTAGAAAATAAGGACGTCATCTAGGTACCGCCCATAGAATGAACAGTATAACATCCATTCAGATGTGAAAACTTGGGACAATTCCCATCGTGTCAGGACAATATTAGCAAAAACTGGTGCACAGGCCGCCCCCATAGCAATACCTGATTTTTGCTTAGAACGATGCCACTCAAAAATCAGGAAACTGTTTTCCAGGACTAATTCCATTAAAGTCCTAAGTGTAAGAATCCTGGTATGGGAGAATGTAGTCTGTTGGCACAAAAAAATCATAGAACAATTCAATGCCTTCTGAATGTGGGATGACATTGAATAAATCTTTGATGTCAATAGTTAAAAAAAATAATGTTACTGTCAAAAAATTCTTGTCTGATTTTTTTTTAGACAGTCCCAAGAATCTTTTATAATATGGGAAAATGAATTCAGACAGTTTTTTAACTTGTGGTCCAAAAATTTGGCAATACTAATAGTTTTGGAACCTTTCGCATCCACTATGGGCCTTAATGGTGGGTGGGAGATGTTCTTGTGGATTTTTGGGATCCCAAATATCGTTGGGATCCGTGGATGTTTCTGTGTGCAAAAAAAACAATTCTTCTTCAGATATCTGGTTGTTAAGAAATAAATCAGAAAGCACCATGTCTACATGACTATATACAATGTTTAATTCATTGCGTGATATTTGTGCATATCCATCACCAAGAAGATGTTCTAGCATACAGTCAATGTACCTTTCCTGATCCATGACTAGTAAACCACCCCCCTTGTCAGGTTTCATGACTCTGATCGGTCTGTTGTTAGAAATACTGTCCAGAAGGATAGTCTCCTCTTTAGTTAAATTGTACAGTTTACTATTGTCATTCACCCTATTTAAATCCCTGATTTCCTTAGTGCAAATGCCTTGGAACAGTTGTAAAGTGGGATGCAGTGGGGGGGGGTTATACGTGCTTGTTTTTTTGCACCCAACTGGTAACTATTCCCAGTTTCACTTACACAGACACTCAGGTTTAGCTTTCTAGTATAAAGCATGGCGTCTAGGATTGTTTTTTCCATGTTGAATTTCTTATAGGGTACAAAATTTAACCCCTTCTGAAACAAGTTCGCCCAATCTTTTGTAACTTCTATGTTACTTAAATTATAAATTTTGAAGTCCTGATGGTCATTAGAAATAATGGAAATCTCACTGTTGCTGTCTAAAACTTGCCCTGTCTTGTCTGTTGCCAATTCACCCGTCTCCCTCTCCCCCTCCCAGAAAAATTCTGGGGTAAATGGTGTTGGTCCTCCTGGAAACCCACACTGGATTGCCTCCGGTGGGTGTAACCCTGTTTCTGGATCCTCTCCGATCTCCTTAGGGGTTGACCTAAAGGGATGGGACCTGGGTGGTTGTCTTCACTGGGTTGCAAGTCATCAGTAAGTTCATCAAAAACATCATTATTAACATTGTTATGCATTTGTACATTGTTAGCATTTCCATTAGACATTAATGGGTAGGCTACACCTGCTTCATAGTCTTTCGCATCTCTATCTAGTTTTTTACTCTTTCACCTTGATTTTCTCAACAATCTTATCTAGGTTGAAAAACACAGTGTTATACTCCTTATGTTTGTTACAAAAATCAATGTCATTTTTTAACAAAGCATCTAGTTTACTCTCAGAATTTTGCAACAATTCAAATTTCTTATCATTGTCCCTTATTAAAACTTGTAGTAACTCACAACCTTGTCAGTTAAATAGTGAAACCAAGTCTTTATGCAGTTTAGAGCCATTTAAAATCCCATTAGGGAAACACCAGTACCTTAACCCTTTGGGAACTTGTTCCCTTTTCAAACATTCCCTAAGGTACTGGTTTTCTATTTGTAATTTCTTCATTTTCAAACTATCCTTTTCAAGGTTGTTTAAAATGGAACTTACAATACCTTGGTTGAGGTTTCCGGTATCCGTGTGGTGAAACCCGGCCATGTCCCTATTAATCCACTCAGTTAAGATTAAAATCACTGTTTGTATTTAACTGAGGACCCAAATTCTTATGTCTTTGGCTCAGCGTTCCTGTAATTGTGTTTGAAGAGGAAGTCCCAGGTACTGCAACATCATTAGAGTTCATGGCAGTCCTGTTCCCTTTGCTTTTTGGGCTGCCTTGCCCTGGTTGTATGCTGAACAGGGAGTCTGGTGATGAGGAGGTAGAAGTCAAAGAATGGCAGTTCAAATCGCCAGTTAAACCTTCAAGCTTGCTGTCCAAGCCGACTATTTGATTGATGAATACACCAATGAGTTCAGTTAGTTTGTTAATAGCCAAGGTTAATTCCTCTTGTGTGCCTTTAGTATCCCCTCTACTCAGAGTGCTGGAATCCATACCAGAAATTTGAAGAAAAACACGAAGTAACAAAAAGCATGAAAATAGAGCAGGATACAGGAATAAATAAAATTTATTAAGCGCTTTCGTCAAATATTAGGATTGACTTCTTCAGAATACCCAACAGTCACAGCAAGACCATCCTTTTATACATACAACAATTAAGCCATTGATTGAAAACAATTAAATAATTGAATAATTAAGCATACAAATGTTTAAAGACATAGACTCCCTTGCTTTCTGATATTTGAGGAATATTTGACGAAAGCGCTTAATAAATTTTATTTATTCTTGTATCCTGCTCCATTTTCATGCTTTTTGTTACTTAAGTAAGAATAACATTTGTTCAGAGTCCGCATCCTGTAAACTCAGCATTACCTTATTTATTTTTTATTTTATTTTACATTTGTTAACCAGGAAAGTCTGACTGGATACAGGTCCGTTTTCAGCAGAGGCCCAGGGAGAAAAGCTCCAAATGTACAAAAACTAGTATACAGTGAAATTATTACAGTGAGTTATCACAAAACTAAGATTTGTTTAACGGTATGTACACACAGGTACACGTTTTTCTCACATACACACAAAGGTTGGAAGCAAGTAGCTGAGAAAGAAATAGTTAAAGATTTCATCTGAAAAAGGAAAACACATATTATTGAAGGTGGTTATCATACATGGTGTAGTGTTAACGTTAAATCTTTCCAGTAGGTGGGTGATGCACAGAATTTTAAACAGTTAAGAGAGTCAAAGTTTTATTCCTGTAATGAGGTTCTCATTTATGAATTATGTTTGAGTGGGGGTTAGTCAGGGTTTGTACAGGGACAAAGCCACTGCATTTTTATGCATTTCTTAAGGGATTTTTTTGAATTGGGATAAGGAGGGGTCAGTGGTGGGTTCAGCAGGAAGTAGGTTCCAGTTTTTACCAGCAGAGTTGGAGAATAGTGATTCACCAGCTGAATTGTTGGTTTTAACAGTTTGCACTAGCAATTTTTTGGAAGAGTGAAGGGATTTTATGTTACTGTAGGGAGTAATAATATTTTTCAGTATGCGTGTACTGTCTGGATGGTAGAGGATTTTGTGAACAACTATTAGTTGGTTATATTGCAGTTGATAGGGTAGTTCAAGCCAGATTAATGATTGAAGGTTAAGACAGCTGATCCTGTGGCTAATTACCTTAATTATAGACTTGAGAGTATACATAAAGAATTTAATCATCTGGGTTTGGTAATTAGTAGCCATGAATGTCAAAGTAAAGGAGGAACAAACTTTTTTCCCCAGCTATTCATAACACTGCTATTCTTGTCTGAGGGAGGGCACTCATACTAGGGAGGAGTTAAAAAGGCTTATCAGATGAGAGGGAAACTGCAGAAGAGTCGGCCACAGGATGTTTAAACAGAAACTTATCATCAGAGAATTTATAAAATCTCTATCTTTTCAGAGTGGGTGGCTGGAAGTCAGAGACAACAGAAGAAGATTAAAAAGCATCCAAAACGCCTCAAGAACAGGAAGTACAGGGGAAGGGGTTGAAGTGTCCATTTCCAAAAAGTTGTAGCATCTTTCCTGCATATCTGAGATTTGCTTAGACACCCACTCAAAAAGCTTCATCATATTGAAGATGGTATTTCTAAAAGAAGCTTCTTCTTCTGCAGAATCAGGTGAAATGGAGTCGTCATCAAAAGGGACTTGGGCAGGAAGTGCATTTGAGAGGAGTAGGCCAGAAAACAGTCAGAATCAGAAGCCTCCTCACCTTCAGCAGAAGACGACTCAACAGCCATGTTTTGACAGGTGGGGGAGAGGAAAAAGACGGCAGCTTCTGAGCCAAAATGGCCATAAACAAACCTCGAGTTAATCACATCCATTCCTTCTCCCTGGAAGAGGAATGAGGGAAGCAACATATTCAGCTTTCTGAGGCTCATTTCCCCTGTAACACCACGATTAGTTTTCCTGGGATCTCTTCCCTAACCAGGATCAGAGACATGCCCTCTAATATGATGAGTTTCATTTCACCTTTGTCTGCAGAATCCTGAGGAGTCAAGGTCTCTGATGCCAATCTGGGGTTTCGGCAGAGGGCATCTAAGGAGGAATCTGATGCACCATGAATTCTGAAAACTCAGCAGATACAGTGGAGTCAGAAAGAGTTGAATGAGTATCTGGCCTTGGTACTTCCTAATTTTTTCTTAAGCGGTGGAAGTACAACTGGGGAAGCGGAATTCACTATCATGGAGTGGGTCAAGCATCTGAAATGCTGGGTTTCCAGGAAAGTGTTAAGAATGAGCAAATGGGACTGCAAGGTCTTGGGTACAAAGAATTGGCAGATGGAACAATCCTTGTAGTCATGTGCCACTCCTAAGCAAAAGACACAATGGGTATGCAAGTCTTCGTACGGGATTTGATTACCACACTCACTTACCCCTCCTAGCTGACATCTAATACCAGTAAGAAAAAAAATTTAAGAAATAAAGGAAGGATCCCCAATGGGGGCACTTTAATCAGAGTATTTGAAGCAACAGTACCAACAGCCAAACGATAATCAGTCTAGCAGATACAAGACCTGCATTTAAGCTGGCAAGGAATTACACTCATATCTCCACCTAACACCTCTATGTTTGTGAGCCAAGGTCAGATATATGACACTGGGAAGGTAAAGCTTTTGGACCCCGACATAACGGCAAACAGTGATAACCCATGTGTCAGAACACTGCAATAGTGATTTTAACCATGACATCCAACTGCTTTGAATAAGAGAAAAAAACCTATGGTCCCTATGGAAATGTGCAGGTGAGCATCCCCACTAAGGCCTGAGGAAACACTAGGGGCAAGACAGCATGCAAAGAAACTATCTTGCACTCTGGAACCTTTTAGGAGTTTAAGTTTTACATAATAAGGACTAACCTCCAGGAACCATTTTTCTTGGAATTAGAAACGGCCTTGTTCAAAATCCTGTGACCTCCTCCCCTGTGGAACATTTTCTACTGCTCCCAGCTGTAGTAGCCATTCCAGCAGAAGCAGCACCAGATGGCTTTGGTATTTTTAGTTCAAACAGCACTCCTTGACATCCTGTGTTAGGGATAAAGCCCAACTACAACTATGGGATGACATGTTCAATTAGCATTTCTAGCAACTGACAGAGCAACAGGGAGGAAGGGCATGCCTATCCTGAAGGTGGAGAGTTAATGCTGAGTGTCAGATTAAAAGCCATTTCAGTGGCCACGGCTTGTAAGTACAGGATGCCAGCTGGGGTGACCGCAGAGGAAATTAAGTAAGACTGTCCTCCCTATGGCGGTGGGTGTGATACACACTCAGCATGGCCCTCACATGACCTGTTCCAGCCTAAAAAAGAAGTTATGTTCTTACCATAAATTCCATCTGTGTTGTCAATTTTCATCCATTCTTGACTGATGGGTTCAGTTCCGAACCCTCAAAACCAACTTGGCTGTTACACAAAGCTTGTGCCAGCCAAAATCTCTCGAGCCAAGGCTCTACCCATACTGCCTCTCTTCCCATTACCTCAGATCGAGTTTGCCTACCACTAAGAAAAACATGGAAGCTCTGTCCGAGGAACAACCCTATGACAAAACCACAGGACCAGTTCCAAATCTCCAGGAGTGTCTTTGTTGGGGGCAGGAGGGTGGGCTGTCAAGAATGAATGAAAATCGACAACATAGATCAAACATTCTGGTAAGGACATAACTTCTTTATCTGATGTTGTCAAATCTTCATTCATTCTTGACAGATGGGACAGAGTCCCCAGCTACTTTAGATCCCTGGGAGACCCTAAGAAAGGAATATTCCTGAGCATCATAGAGCCAAAGGATGCTCTTCCCGTAGAGACCATGTCTAATCTGTAATAAGTGATAAAGATATGTGGGGTAGCCCAAGTTGCAGCTGCACATATGTCTTCCACAGAAGCTCTGGAATGGAAGACCACTGAAGTGGAAACAGATCTTGTAGAATGAGCGCTAACTTTTGTTGCTATTTTAAGTTTATTCTGGTTGTACGTAAAGGTACTGCAGTCTCAACCATTTTGACGAGGTGAACTTTGACAAGGGTTTGCCCAATCTGGTACCTAAAAAAAAAGATAGAAATAGTTGGTCTGATCTTCTAGAGGATTTTGTTCTGTCCATGTAAAAATGCAATTGTCTGTGGACATCCAACATATGCAAGCAGTACTTTCCTTTGTTTGAAAAATTCGGAAAGATGACTGGCAAGTCTATGGTCTGGTTGATACTGGACTCTGATACAACTTTTGGAAGGAAGGAGAGACTGGTTCTGAATGATATTCTTTCTTTATGTAAGATTATATATGGATGATTCACACACAAAGCCTGTAACACTGAAATTCTCCTAGCAGATGTGATAGCTACTAGGTTGCTGACTCGAAGAGCTGCCAAACTAGGCATTGTAAAACTAAGGTAAAATCCCAAGGCGCTACCAGATCTATGAAAGATGGTTTTAAATGCTGAGCACCTTTCTGAAAAACTTTGCACTGACGAGACATAAATGAATGATCATCAAAACCATTATGAAAATTTGAAATGGCAGCTAGATGAACCTTAACTGTAGAAGCTGAGGCTCCCAACTGAAATAAGGTGGCTAAGTATTCCAGGACCTTATTAACTGGTGTCGACAAAGGATCACTGCCATTTGTACACGTCCAAACATAGAACCTTTCCATTTCTTTAGGTAAATATTTCTGGTAGACTGTTTATGGGAAGCCAGAAGAATCTTCTGCACTGGGGTGGACAAATTGTTCTGCCTGGCAATTACTGGAATTGGAGAAACCAAGCAATGAGCTTGAGATGTTGAAGATTGGGATGCACCAAGCCCTGAGGGTGGGAGAGCAGGTCCGGAGTTGGATCCAGAATCCAGAAGCGGTGAACCACATCAGGCCAAAGAAAGGTAAACCAGACTTGACGGGGCCAATAAGGTGCAATGAGAAATCGCTTTGCTTCACAACCATTGGGCTTTTCTCAGAAACTGTGGAATTGGGAGAATGGTGTACAAAGTCCCAGGGGTCAATCGTGAAGAAGTGCATCTCTCAGGAACTCCCCGTGAGGTGGAATTAGGGCAAAGTAACTGCTGCGTTTGTGGTTTATGGGAAAGATGAACAGACTGCAGCAAGGCTAACCCCACCGTCGAGACATCTTCGTCACTACTTTGGGATTCAGAGACCACTCGTGAGGCAGAAGGATACACCTGCTCAGTTTGCCTGCAATCATATTAGAGTTCCCCACGATATGCACTGCTATCAGAAAGCAGTTGGAGGTGATTGCCCATTGCCAAACTTTTAGGGCTTCCCAACATAGGGGGTAGGATCTGGTTCCCCATTGTTTACTGAAATACTAGACCACAGACATATTGTCTGATTGGACAGCAACTGTCCCTGAAAGAAGGGCAGACTGAAATGCTTGCAATGCTAAAAGCACTCTCTCTAGGACACTGACGTGCAAATTCCCTTCTTCTGGGGACCAAGTGCCTTGGACAGTCTTTCCCAGAAAATGCCCCCCCCCCTCCTGGGAAGTGTCCGTGGTCACTATAGCCTTGGCCAGACAGTGGGAAAGAGGATGACTCCATACATTTTTTTCTGGCTTCATCTACCAAGATAAATCCTTTTTGCAGCAATTTGTTATCAAGACTGGATGGGACATGGGGTGTGTCAGTAGTGACCACTGTAACGCCAACAGCCTCTGAAGCAGCCTCTTGTGAAACCTCGCTAAAGGATCTAATGTTATTGTTGCTGCCATGGATCCAAGAAGTTATAGTACCAGACGAGCAGGAACTTTGTCTTGGGAGAGGATAATTTGTAGTGGCGATCTTAGCTTTAACAACCTGTGATGAGAAAGGAAGGCCACACAGGATACTGTATTTGTCTTGCTCCAATAAATTTCAGATCCTGCATGGGAGACGGCTGTGATTTTTCTTTCTCGACTGAAATGCCTAAAGTTTCGGCAAGATGTACAACAAAGTCTATGGTGCAAACCAGTAGATGACTGGTGGGGGAGGTGAGGAGCCAGTCGTCTAGATATTTATTTATTTATTTATTTAACATTTGTTGACCGGGAATGTCCGACTAGGTTCCACAGAGCCTGTTTTCAGCGGAGGCCCGGGGAGAAACGCACCAGATGCATGTCTTTGGAATGGAAACACACGGAATCCCTGTAGTCTCAAATGAGCTTCTACGACTGCCATGCATTTGGTGAACACCCTGGGGGCTGTGGAGAGGCCAAAAGGCATTGCTTGAAACTAGTAATGACGGCCTCCTAACCAGAAACGGAGATATCTTCTGGAGCACTTGTCCATCTTTATGTGGTAATACATATCCTGAAGATAGAACAGGTGTGTAAAATCTTACCATAACCATAGATGTCCTTCTCTTCCATGTTGCAGTATTCTAGTTGCGGGATTTCCTGTCCTCAAGTGACTGGTACGTCAGCTCCTATACAAAAGCTTCAGCTTGGCTGTTGCAGTGTGAGTGGGACTTCAGACATAAGGCCATAAACCAGTGGCCTTAAATGTGACGTCCCCATGCACAATCCTCAGAACTTGAAGGCCAGCAGGTAGAGAAGGCGGCCCAGCAGGCCGATGCCAGTGGGGACAGGTGTGTGACCTTAGTGTCCTTCAGTATCACAGATAGGACCAGGTCTTAGCTGGGGCTAAAGGAGAAGGAATTGGGGGTAATGGTGGGTGGGAAGGAATACTACAACATGGAAGAGGAGGACATCTATGGTTATGGTAAGATTTTACACAACTATTCTATGTCCTTCTATTCCTATGTTGAAGTATTCTAGTTGTGGGAGAGTACCACAGCTTAGATGGATGAAAGGGTGGTGGATGCTGAAAAGGATTCTACAAAGCCCTGTAGGATTGCCCTGATGAATCCTGCCCGTGCTCTGGAAACTCGGTCAAGTTTGTAATGTTTGGTGAAAGTGTGGATAGTGGACCATGTGGCTGCTTCCATAATGGATGCAGTGTCCAGACCGTTTATGAAAGCCTTGGAGGAGGCCACAGCCCTAATGCCCTTACCAGTGTAAAAACATGTCTCTTGTAATTTGTGTATATACTGATTATGTCTAAATAACTAAATGTGTCTGTAATTTTTCTTTGTGGAGCTTTTCTCCCCGGGCCTCTGCTGAAAAAGGGCCTTTTCGGCTCAGTCAGACACCCCCGGTTAACAAATGTAAAATAAAATAATAATAAATAATGGAATGGGCCTTTACTCCCACTGTTTTTTTTTTCCATGGTGGAAGTAACAGAGACAGACAGTTTTCCTGATCCAGCATGCGATGGTTTGTTTGGAGACTGCCTTGCCCAGGGCTCTGGGGTGAAAGGAGACAAAGAGCTGCTAAGATTTCCCTAATGGTTTTGTCTAGGTAGAGTCTTAGTTGCCTGTGCACATATAAAGAGTGCAGTATTCTTCCCCTTCATTAGTGGGGAAGGGAAAAACTGGTTTAGAGACAAGTCCTTGACCACCATAGGCATAAAGGAGGGATTAGTTCGCAGGGTGACTCTCTTTGTGGAAGGTGGTGTAGGGTGGACAATTCATTAAGGCCTGCAACTCTTGACACCCTTCTGGCTGAAATGATAGCTACTAGGAGGACAGTTTTCCATGTATGCATCTGTAGGGAAGAAGTCCCAGCCAGTTCGAAAGGGTGTTGGGTTAGTTTTTCCAGGATGTAGTTAAGGTCCCAGGGTGGGGGAATACGTTTCTTTGATGGTCTTGTGTGTAAGACCCCTTTAAGGAAGAGCTTTACATCGAGCCTGGCTAGCAAGGTGGGATCAAGGAGTAAGTAAGCTGATATACCAGAAAGGCGTACCTTCACTGAAGAGTACAAAAGTCCGGTTTTAATCAATTGACAAAAAAGTGAGGACAAGTGGGGCATCCACAGAGCAAGGGTCCCCCTCCTTGTCCAGACACCACTTTGTAAATCTTTCCCACTTAGCTAGGTAAGATTTTCTGGAAGTAGGTTTCCTTGCCTCCCTCAGGACTGAAAGCATGTCCTCAGAGTAGTGGTGTCTGAAAGGGATCAAAAGTTTTATCACCCACAGAGTCAGGGATAACATCTTCAGGTGTGGGTGAAGGAGATCTTGTGTCAGTAGGTCCACCGTGTAGGGTAACTTGTAGTGAATGCCCTTGGCTAGATTGAGAAGCAGGGGAACCAGTATTGCCTTGGCCAGTAGGGATTCACTAATAAGATTTTTGGTTTGTCCTTCTGGATTTCAGGACTTTCTGAATCACTGGGAAGGGGGGGGGGGCATAAAGAAACTTCCCCTCCCAAGAGATGTTGAAAGCATCCACTCTCCATGTTAGAGGGGAGTAGGTCTTTGTGCAGAAGGTCTGCAGCTGCCTGTTCTGGGGGGAGGCAAACAGGTCTATTTGTGGAGTACCCCACCGGTGGACTATGTCTAGGAAGAACCCCCTGTCAAGCATCCATTTGTGCTGTGGAGAGAAGCCCTGCTTAGGAGATTTGCTTGCTTGCTGTCCTACGAGGGGATGTAAGTCACCTGCAGGACCAAGCTGTGGTGACAGGCTAGGTCTCATATCAGCAGTGTCAGCCTGCACAGCTGGTAGGCCTTTGTTCCTCCCTGTTTGTTGAGGTACCACATGGCAGTGGTATTGTCGGTCACTATCAGGAGCACCCCTGGTACAAGAAGGGGAATAAAGGTCTTTAGAGCTAGGAAGACTGCTGTCATTTCCCTGACAATGATGTGCTTGGATTGCAGAGAATGTTGCCACTTTTCTTGGACCCTGTAGGATGCCAGTATTGCTCCCCAACCTGAATCTGAGGCATTTGTATGCACTGTTTGGGTTGGGGTGGGGGTTGCAATGGGAGTCCCGGGTTTAGTTGGACCTGCTGGATCCACCAGCTAATTTCTGTCTTTAGACAGGAAAGGAGGGGAATAACCTGTTCTAAGTGATGTAGGTGTTGGGACCAAATGTTTTTGAGGGACCACTGTAGCTTGCACATGTGCATTCTGGCCAGTGGTAGCATAGGGATGGTTGCTGCCATTAAGACAAGCCAATGTAAGTGCAGCAAACCAAACAATCCAGAAAAACACACAAAGGCTGGAAACCAGGATTACATAGGTAGGTACTAGGCTACTGGCCCAAGGGCCTATGTAAACCTAGCCAACAAGGTTCCCTGGCTTACGCCACTCAAGAAAGATATTTTCCTGTGCCACTGTTGAGCAGAGACACAGAAGTGATCCCCGGGGTGTATTTCCTATTTCCCATCCACTCAAGATTTTTCTTGAAGAGTGTTAATGAAGAACTTTGCTTGACATAGATGGGTAGCCTGTTCCAGAGTATGGGAAGTCTCTGGGACAGGAATCTATCCCTCCAGCATGTCATGTTTATTGTGGTGACAAGGTTTAGGTCCCTAGAGCACGTAGCTTGGAGGAATTGGGATTTCTTTAGGTGTAGCATGTCCAACAGCTCTGGGTTTGACATAGCTTTACATGTTAAGCAGAGATCACCTCGGAGTAGGCGATATGCTACGGAGTAAAGCTGGAGTTTTTTGAGGTCAGTAATCTTCTTTGCGAGGTACTTCTGTGGCCTTTCAACTGCTGCAGATGTCTTGTGAGGTACATTCCAAAAGGGGCATTGTACTCTATAATGGGTCTAATGTGTGTCGAGTAGAGGGGAACAATGACCTCTTTTTTTCCTGGATGAGAACCCTTTTATGATGAGGTGTGCCATGTAGAAAGACTTCGGGACTACTGGGGCAATGTGACTATCAAAGGAGAGACTACAGTCCACCTGGGTCCCAAGGTCTCATCCCACATTCGGTGTTAAGTAGATTGCTGCCTATGTGGGAGTTCATGGGTACAGAGTTTTTACCAAAGAGGATGACAGTGCACTTTTTGGCATTGAGCTTGAGGCCATGGCTCTGACACCAGGCATCTGTCTCAGCGAGGTCCTTCTGTAGGATGTCCACATCATTTGGGGACTTGACTATAGCTCCTAGTTTGCAGTCACCTGCGAACTTCATTAGCCAGAGGCCTTCTTTGTTTGCCTGTACTTCAGAGAAGTAGATACCAAACAGTAGAGTTCCCAGGACGTAACCCTGTGATACTCCACTTGTCACTGCTTTGAGATAAGATTTGGAGTCTGCACCTTTTACAGTGTGGGTTCTGTCAGTGAGCCAGTTGGCAACCTATCTTGTGATGTAGGGATTTATACCTAGTTTAGTGAGTTTAGCTATAATTCCAGAATGGGGGATGATGTTGAAAGCCTTGGCGAGGTCAAGATAGGCTCCGTGAACCACCTTACCCTCATCTACGGCTTTGGTGACTGCCTCAAAGTTGTAGATCAGGTTCAGGAGGCATGATCGGCCTTTCACAAACCCGAACTGGGTGGGATCCAGAGTTTGGAGGTTACCAATATCTTTGTCTGCGTACCATGATGATACGTTCCATGGGCTTGCAGACCAGGCTAATAGGTCGATACTTCCCAGGATCAGTAGTGGCTCCCCCTTTGTGGAGTGGGATAACTGTTGCTGTGCGCCATTCAGTGGGCACAAAGCCTGATGCGAGGTTATTATTGAACATGGTGCTCAAGTGAGGAGCCAGTTCGTACTGAAATTCGTGTAAAACGCAGCCTGGGATGTTGTCTGGTCCCATGGATGCTGTGTTTTTGGCTTTAGAGAGCGCAGCTTTTACCTGTGTAGTTGTGATTACAGGGACTCTTCATTCTTCCTGTATAAATTTGGGCCCTTTAAGGGGTGAGGGGGGTAAAGTTAGCACTGAACCTATCTACCACGATGTTGGGAATATCAGTTGGTTCTGTAATTTTCATGCCGTTGTGCTGTAACTCAGAGCAGATCTGGGTGTTGCCATTGAGATTCCCGACATAGCTATAGAATGCTTTGTGGTTGTCCTTAGAATTAGTGGCGATTTTGTTTTCGTAGCTAGCTTTGGAGGATCTTATAAGGGATCTCAATTTCTTACTGAGGCTGACCAGGAAGCTCCTCCACTCATGGGATTTTACTTTCTTTTTGCAACAGTTTCTTCCTTCTGTTGTACAGTTTGTTTATGGCAGGGGACCACCACATTGGCTTGCTTTTTTTGGAGGTTAGCGTCTTGGTTCTGTTTGGGATAGCACGATACATGCACTTCTGTAAGTGCTTATAGAGTGCATTTGTGTAGGATTCAGTAGTTGTAAAAAGAAGTTATGTACTCACCATAACGTTCCATCTGAGTAGGTAACTTCATTTGTCAGCAACCTGTGGGTATCGGATCCGAATCGGATCCGAGCCGGCAGCTTTCCAAGCACAAAGATCCAAGCTCCTCCCCTTACCCATAATGCCCTGCTACCTCGCTCTAGTCGATGAAAAATCCAAACCCAAAAAACAAACCAGAAAGAGAACTGAAACAAATGGACACGCCCTCACTGCACCACTTCTGTTAAAACAATCCAAATGGTATCAATATCCACCTTCAATGGACCAAGCAAAAAGTACAGTTTTGTACCTACCATAAATGTAGATGTTCGAGTGCTAATACAGCTGCAGTAATCGCATATGGGTTCTCTGCCGTCAGGCAGTCCCCTCAGTCGGCCGAATTCCAAAGTCTTGGTCCGGCGTCGGTTGTTGTCGCTTTCTTTCCTGACGTCAGTGCGACAGGGGTATATAAGACACAGCCGACGCCATTTTCTTCAGTCTTTCTTGCCCCAGATGTCAGGTGCCCCCAAAAGGAAGGCAATACATAAATTATAAATATAATCATGCAATGCAATGTAATCACAAATCAGTAGTTGCAAGCAAATACACCATTGAAGGATAACCCAGACAGGTTGTATGAAGAGGTGTTAGTCACTAGGCCTTTACCAAGAGGGGAAGGAGGGAGGGAAACCTGTACTGCAGCTGTATTAGCACTCGAACATCTACATTTATGGTAGGTACAAAACTGTACTATGTTCATCGTGCATACAGCTGCAGTAATCACATATGGGTAGAATCCCAAAGCTACGCACAGGGTGGTAGGCACTAGGTTGAACTGGGAGGAGCCAGAATGCCCTGCAACACAGCAGTGGCAAAGCCTGCTCTAGTTTTGGAGTATAAAGGCAGGTGGTAGTGTTTTGTGAAGGTATGCACAGAACTCCAACTGGCTGCCTCCAAAATATCTTTGGTAGGGACTCCTCTGAGGAAAGCTGTAGAGGTAGCTGTGGTCCTTGTGGAGTGGGATCTGATGCCTGTAGGAACAGATTTGCCATGAAAGGAGTAACAAAACCGTATGCAGTGGCCTATCCATTTTGAAATTGTCTGTTTGGAAATTGGCTTCCCTTGAGCTCCTACAGCATAGGTCACAAAGAGTTGTTCTGATTCCCTGAAAGGCTTTGTTCTGTCCAAATAGTAACGTAGCTGTCTATGGATGTCTAAAGAATGTAGCAGCCTTTCCCCTTTGTTTTGAGGATTGGGGTAAAAGGTAGGTAAGTGTATGGCCTGATTTAAAGCTACCCTGGATACTACCTTAGGCATAAATGACGGGTTGGTTCGTATGGAAACCCTGTCCTGATGGAAGATGAGAAAGGGCTGCACAGCCATGAGGGCTTGCAGTTCCGAAACCCTACGAGCTGAGGTAATGGCCAGAAGGAAAGCTGTTTTCCAGGACAAATATTGCAAATGTGCTCAGGCAGCTGGTTCAAAGGGAGGCAATGTTAATTTTTCTAGAATGTAATTAAGATCCCAGGCTGGTATTGGTTGTTTCCTTGGAGGTCTTATATTCTTAGCCCCTCTGAAGAACTGTCTTAAGAGTGGGTGAGAGAATAAGGGTGGACCAGTGTTGTATTCTGCAGAAATGGCTGAGGCATGAATTTTGATGGAGGAAAATGAAAGTCCACTGTTCAACAGCTCAGCTAGATACTGCAATATCTGAGGTAAATTCAGTTTTCTAGGATCCTGGCCTTTTTTCTCATTCCAAGCGCAAAACCGTTTCCATTTAGCGGAGTAAGCCTTTCTAGTAGATGGCCTTCTGGCCTCCAAAATGACTTCCTGCACCTCTTTGGAGAGTAGGATCTGTTGTGGTGTTAAGGAATTTTCCATGCAGCCAGATTGAGTGTTTTCAGCTGACTGTGAAGAGTTTTGTAGCTGTGCTGAGTCAATAGAAGAGGCATTAGAGGTAGGGTCCAGGGAGGAGTATGTGTTAGGCTCCTCAGTAGTGGGTACCAGTGTTGTCTTGGCCAGTCTGGTGCAATCAGTATCATCTTCAGTCTGTCTGCTCTTGCTTTCAACAGCACCTTGGGCAGAAGAGGCAAAGGTGGGAAGGCGTAAACTGTCCGTGCTGCCCAACTGAAAGAAAGGGCGTCCACTCTCCAGGCCTTTGGATGGAAGGTCCTTGAGCAGAACTTTGTCAATTGATGATTCCTGTGGGAGGCAAAGAGATCTATGTCTGGCCTTCCCCACACTTGGACTATCTTTGTAAACACTTGAGGATGCAACTTCCATTCGTGTGGGTCTGTCATATTTCTGCTGCCAGCGTGTTTTCCAATTCTGGCAAGTACTGTGCTTGAAGTTCGATTTGCCATTCCAGAGCCAGGTTCCAAAGTGACATGGCTAGCCTGCACAGGGGGTATGAATGTGTTCCTCCTTGTTTGTTTATGTACCACATTACTGTGGTGTTGTCTGTTCTTATCAATAATTGTCCTGGATGCAGGAGGTCCTTGAAAGCTGTAATTGCATTTATCACTGCTAGCATTTCCTTTTGATTTATGTGAAGGTGATTTTCCTTTTGGGACCATTTGCCCTGAATGCACCTGTCATGTGTGCCCCCCAGGCGTAGTCTGAGGCGTCTGTTGTGATGACTTGATTTGCTTGAGGCTTGCAAAATGGTAGACCTGTGTTTGTTTGACATGTTTGGGCCCACCATAGAAATTCCTTTTGCAAACATGGAATTATTGGTATTATTGTTTCCAAACTGTGGCTGTGTTGAGACCATAGGTTTTTTAGGTACCATTGAAGTTTCCTCATATGCAACTTTGCACATGGGATTAGAAGAATGCAAGATGCCATGAAGCCCAGAGTCTGCAGGATTTTCCTTGCAGTTAGCCTGGTACAATTTGCTAGTATTTTGAAGTACTGAGTTAGTTGCCCTTGTTTTTCTGGCGTAAGATAGGCCATCTGGGTGTTTGTGTCCAAGTTGGCACCCAGGAAAGTTATTTTCTGAGATGGTGTTAGCCTGGATTTCTCTTTGTTGACTGTGTATCCCAGAGAATTCAATAACCGTGTTACATAAGCCAGATGTTCCAGAAGTATGTGCTTGCTGTCCGCTTGGATCAGGCAATCGTCCAAATAAGGGTAAATTTGTATCCCTTGAAGTCTGCAGTAGGCAATTACTGATGCCAGGCATTTCGTGAATACTCTGGGCGCGGTAGATAAGCCAAAGGGCAATGCAGAGAACTGATAGTGGATTGAACCTGCAAGAAATCTGAGGTATCTTTTGCAGCTTTGTCTGATTGGGACATGCAGGTATGCCTCCTTGAGGTCCAATGATACCAGCCAAAACTCCTTGCCCAGCATGGGAAGAAGCTGCTGTAAGGTGAGCATCTTGAATTTTGGTACGAGTAGAAATGTGTTTAGGATGGATAAGTCCAAAATGGGCCTCCAGTCGGTTCCTTTCCTTGGTACCAGGAATAGTCTGGAATAAAAACCTTGACCTTGCTTGTGAGTAGGTACCTCTTGAATAGCTTTCACGTCCATGAGCTTTGAAATTTGTATTTGAGCCTCTGCCCTTTGATTGTGTGGCAGGTTCGGCATGCCTCTCATTTTTGGAAGAGTGTGAAAATGAAATCTGTAGCCTCTGTTTATAATGTCCAGGATCCATTTGTCTGTTGTGATAATATGCCAATTTCTTGTAAATAATGCCAGTTTTCCTCCCAAGGGTGCTGCCAGCTGAGACTTGTTTGGCATGAAAAGGGGGAAGTCATTGGGTTTGTTTCCTGTATTGTTGTGCACTGTCTTCGCCACCTCTTGGTGGTGGAGTTTGCCAATGTCTGCCTCTATATGATCCTTGAGATTGTCCTCTGCCCCTTGTGCATCTGTATCTACCTCTTTGGGGCTTGTCCGTGGCTGGAAAGGACCAGTTTTTTGAAGGCCAATTTCTGCTAAAACGTGGTGGTTGAACCTGTAGAAAAGCCTTGACAGTTTGCATAGATTTAGCTTTTTCTTCCATTTTCCGTAATATCTCCTCAACATTAGTACCAAATAATACATCCTTTTGTAAAGGAGCATCTAGTAGTTTAGCTTTAACATGATCAGGCAAGGTTTGTTCCCTAAGCCAGGCATGCCTACGAATTACTGATCCTGTAACAGCAGCTCTACTTGAGGCCTCTAGAGCATCATAGCCACATTGTAAGGTGTGTTTACCCACTTGTTCTGCACTATGCATCATATCCTGCAACTCCTTCAAATCTGGTTGTTCAGGTTGTGACATTTTATTCCTTAATTGTGATAACAGAAACTGCTGATATTTAAGCATATGGAACTGACAATTTAAGGCCCTCATGGCTAGGGTGGTCGAGGTATATACCCTTTTCCCCCACCTTTCTAAGTATCTAGACTCTCTTTCGGAAGGTAGTGGATTCTTAGCAGTAGAGGCCTTCATTCCCTTGGGGCCTTGAGAAATGGTTTCAGGGTCAGCATTATGGCCTTTGTAAAGAAATTGGTGAGAGTTAGGAACTCTGTAGTACCTATCAGGCTTGACTGGGGCAGGAGGCAGGGAATCCGGATTAAGGCAAGCCTCCGAATAATCATCATCAAGTATGTCCAAGACAGGAGGTATCGCCAGAGGTCTGTGCTGAGGTAACAAAAGAAATTCCCCAAGTCTTTTCTTGGAATCAGAAAAGTCTTGGCCTTCCCAATGGAAGTGTTCCCTCAAGGTGTGCAAGGTTTCCCCAAAAGAAAAATCCTCTGGGGGAGATACAGAAGGAATGGACTGCTCTGCATCCAAATCTTCATAAGGGGAGTACGAGTGTTCCTCTTCATCAGGAAGTTCTGAAATAATGGAGCCCTGGTGAGTAGAGGGAAAATCTTCCTCCACTCTGGGTCTCTTGTCTGGAGGGGGTTGGGAACCCCTGATAAGAATAATTAAATCCTCAGCCATTTTTAGCATCTGCTTTTTAGGCATGGGGCCTGGAGATGGGCCCTGTGCAACAGGCCTCTTGGGATGCATGGCTGATTTGGACTTAGTAAAGGCCTTAATGGAAAAGGAAGATGAGGGTCTAAAGACACCATGGGTGGAAGTGGACCTGTCCACATTAGGAGGCTCAACACTCACAGTGGCTTCGGTGGTTGAAGTCTGGGTATGGGCCGAGGTACCTGCGGTCTCGGGTACAGAAGACACCGCCAAAGAAGTGTCGTCGGTAGTCAAGGACTGCATAGGGGTCTCGCTGAGAACCGGACCACGTGTAGCCGGTTTTGGCGTGGTGTCGGTGGAGACCGCAGACCTCACGTGTCGGTCCTTGTCCTTGCGTTTTTTGGACAAAACGGCAGTCGGAGTCTCTGACAACATTTTATAATCAAAGGCTGTACCAAAATAGTGTTGGGCGAACTCCGCCCGACGCTTAATAGTTCTTTTATTGAAAGTAGCGCAAAAGCGACAGCCCGAGACGTCGTGGTCTGGGCCTAAAGAAGGTATGCAGAGGGAATGGAAATCCTTATGTGGTATTTGCTTCCCACAAGAAATACAATTGTTAACTTTTTCTGACATCGGTCTGAGGCAAGAAAAATTTCCCCAACGGGGTACTTAGCTTTAAAGAAGACTTTGGTTTCCAATTAATCGTAAATTCAGGAGCTGGCCGACCGGCACTTGCGAACTGCTTCTGCTTCGGGCACCGCGCAGCAAAAAAGAATGAAGAAAATGGCGTCGGCTGTATCTTATATACCCCTGTCGCACTGACGTCAGGAAAAAAAGCGACAACAACCAACGCCGGACCAAGACTTTGGAATTCGGCCAACCGAGGGACCGCCTGACGGCAGAGAACCCATATGTGATTACTGCAGCTGTATGCACGATGAACATCATGAAAGTTTAAAAAGTAAAGCCTTCACTTTTAATTTCCGCTTTTCGTCCTGCTCCTAGCAGGACTTCTTCAGACAAACAACAAGAATCAACAGACTTCCACTTTTTAAAAATAAAATCACATTTCAATTACAGTGGAAATCACATTTCAATTAAAATGCGTGATTCCCTGCAACGGGATTTTAAAAGTCCAACCCCCCCAAGTAAAAGACACTGCACATTTTATACTTTCAATAGTATCTGACTTTGTAAATAAAAAATAAAAAATAAGAAAATAAAAACAAAAAGCAGCAGAAATAAATAATCCTTCTATATTGACAAGTAGCCAAAAGTATCGTTCAAACATACAAAAAGTGCAAAAATAACACACAGTCCCTGCCTGTGTGTTTGTTTACCTCTTTTTTCACTTATTCCTGATGTATTAAACTTACTTGTTCACCTAGAAGGGCTCTTCAATGATCCTTACTTATAAAATTACACTAAGCAACTTCTCCTGTTTGTATAAATACTGAGAAACATCACTCACTAAGCTGACTTGTATACAAATACATAAAAGTTCCATAACCCATGTCCACATTTAAACCTGTGTCCTTATATTTCCAAAACTCACCTTTTATAATGTGAATACGTGTCAATGTGACCCAAAGTTGTTTGAGGTATTTCACCTCACTCTTTTGCCACATTAGAAACACTAGTGTGGTGGAAAAGGAACACTATACACCCAATAAAGCTCCACTGTTACTCCATGCTTTAAACAACTTCCATAGTTGTCTGCCAATTCATCTTGTTGAAGCTTCAATGATTCTTTGCTTGAGTAGTTACCCTAAAGCACCACCTAGTGGTGTTTGTTGGTATATACCTAACCAAGCTGCAATGGCTTGAAATGTTATGCAACACAAATAAACATTCCAAAGGGAGATTTTGTGAAGGGGGGGGCATGTCCAATCATATGCAAAATGACCTGGTCTATGAGGCCATGTTATTATATATATGTGAATGGACATTCTTCCTAAAATAAAAAATAGAGGAACGCAATATTTTACCTCATGAGGCTTTTGAGCTTCAGTATACAAGAAACAGAATGAATTTCATTCAAGCCCCGGATGGCAACAGGCTCTAGTTTGGAGTTGCCATAACAACTCCCTTTTCTCCAACAATAAAGAGGTTGGACCACCCCTCAGGTCCCAGGTTTGATCATCTATGGCTTTAAATTTAAAGGAATGCTGTGGAAAACTTTCCACATGTCTGGCCAATGCATTTTCCTTTTTTAACGTTTTAATACTGTATAAGTGTTCATAGATTCTCTCCCTCAGTTTCCTGTCTGTTTTGCCTATATAAAAGACAGGACAGGTGTTACGCTGAGCGAGATAGACCACTCCCTTTGAATTACAGTCAAACTTCTTGTTGATTTTGTAGCTGACATCCCTAATTGTAAAATTTTGGCCAACTTCTACCTGTGGACAATATGGACACATGTTACATTCCCCCATTCCATTTCTACCCGTTGGGTTTAAAGGTTTCCAACTTTTTTGTAGTACACTTTTTAAGTTGGCACCTCTTCTAAAGGTGACTCTAGGCACGTCTCTCCATATAGAGGACAGGCTATAGTCAGATTTTACTAGTTCCCAATTTTTATAAATAATAGACCTAATTTCATATCCATCCATGCTAAAAGTAGTTATGAAATTTGATGAATGAATTTCCCTCTCCACACTGGTGCTAGGATGAACCTCAGTAGAATAACTGTGAAGACTGTCTGCTCCTCCTACTGAGCCTCCCAAAATAGGTTGATAAACCCCTCTTGTTCTCTTTTCCTTCACCTCACTTATAAGATCTAATACTAAGGTGGATGGATAACCTCTCTTAACAAACATATCCTCCAACCTACTACACTCCATGTTGAAGTCCACGTCAGTGGTCACCATTCGGGCTGCCCTAACCAGTTGACCCGTGACCACTGATCATTTCTGGAAGAGTGGGTGGTTGCTGGTGAAGTGAAGTAAGGCATTGGAGTAGGTCTCTTTTCTATAGATCTTTGCAATACAACATTTGTTTGTATGGTCTTTACTAAGGTCTACATCTAGGTATGCTATTCTTTCCTTTTCAAACATGTATGTATTTAAAAAAAATTAGTAGTATTATTCAAGTAAGTTACTAACTTGGATGCTTCCTGTTCTTCACCTTCCACTAACATGAATATATCGTCCAAAAAACGTGTGTAAAAGAATATTTTCCCTTGGATGTCAGGCCTCCTTAAAATATACTCCCTCTCCCAATATGCCATCACCAAGTTAGCAACACTGGCTCCGCAGGGGGACCCCATCGCCACCCCTGTTTTCTGTATATACAACTTGTTGTTCAGTGTAAGATAGTTGTTAGTTAACACTATGTCCAAAAGTTCACATAATAAAGTGATTTGGGGGAGTGGGGCCCCCAATTCCCCCAACAATAACCTAATCGATTCTATTCCTTCATCCTGTGGAATGGAAATGTATAAATCTTTGACGTCAATTGTAAGGAAATTAAGGTAATTTCTAAAGCCTATTTTTTGCATGTTTGCCAGAAATGACCAAGAATCCTTACATATTTGGATCTGCTGTTGTACATATTTTTTAAGGTAGAAGTCTACGAATTTCGCTAAGGGGTATGTTATGCTATTCCTAGCATCGACCAATGGTCTCATGGGAGGGTCTTCAATGGATTTATGTATCTTAGGTATCCCAAATAATATTGGGAGCCTAGGTGAAAGCATATTGAAAAAATTATATATATTCAAGTCTATTTTGGCTTCAAAAAGCAGTTCTTCAAGGTGGGAATGTATTCTACTGTATGCTATATTTAATTGGTTTCTTGATACTTTCTCATAAGTTACAGACGTAACTATTTTTTCCATTCTTTCCATATAGTCATCAACGTCCATGATGACTAATCCACCCCCTTGTCTGGTTGCATGACTCTAACATGTTCCTCCCTGACAAGGAGGAGGGCCTGCTTTTCTTCACTAGTAATATTGTATAAATTATTCCTAGTTTGTCTTTGTGACAGAAGTTGAAACAAATCTAGTTCACAAACACGTTCAAACCCAAAGTATGATGCATTGGTGGATAATATGTACTAGAAACATGAAATGGATCATTTGTTGGATTATTTGGGCCAAAATTATAGCCAAGATTAAGTTTTCTAGTAAACAACTTCAAGTCCAGAATTGTTTCAGCAAATGACACCCTTCTCGATGGTACAAAAGTTTGTCCTTTTGCTAGTAAATCTGCCAACAAGGTGTCAATAGTTAATGAAGAAAAATAAAAAATTTTAAAATCACCTTTAGAGTTATAAATGAGTCTCTCAGCCTCAGGCCTAAACTCCGTTGTTTCCTCTACTGATATATCTGGGCAGGTGTCTTGTAGGAGACATGTGGTAGACCTTGCCTCAGGTTGTATCCTGAGGCTTGTTGCCAAACATTTCGGTTAGATTTGGCTCCATTCCACCGTGATTGGTGGTCATTTTCACTGCCTCTGTTGGATGGTTGGTTATTATTATCTCCCTCAGAATGTTCATTACAATGGTTTTCCTGGTGGCTGCCATGAGCTCTGTTATAATCCATTTGGACGCCTGGTTGGTTGTCTCTTCTATTGACTGGTTCCTTCCGTTGGTCCGATGTTCCAGTTTGGGAGACAGGAGGTTTAGGATATGCTGTTCCTGTTTGATATGCCTCCCTGTCTCTATTTAGCTTCTTCACTTTAGTACTCTTCAATTTACCCAAATATGAATTGATGCTAGAAAAGCATCTGTCATATTCATATTTGTACCGGTTAAAGTCCAAGTCACCTTTTATTTTTTCATCCAACACAGTGATTTATTTTATTAGGATGTCCGCTGCCAACTGGTAATGTTTAATTCCCGTTGCAGGGAATCAAGCATTTTAATTGAAATGTGATTTCCACTGTAATTGAAATGTGATATTATTTTAAAAAGTGGAAGTTTGTTGATTCTTGTTGTTTGTCTGAAGAAGTCTAGCTAGGAGCAGGACGAAAAGTGGAAATTAAAAGTGAAGGCTTTACTTTTTAAACTTTCATGTTTTGCTTGGTCCATTGAAAGTGGATATTGATACCATTTGGATTGTTTTAACAGAAGTGGTGCAGTGAGGGCATGTCCATTTGTTTCAGACCTCCCTCTAGTCCTCAGATCGAGTTTGCCATTGTACACGTAACAGTGTGATAACCTACAGAGGATAGAAAACCATCAGAATATCCTAACCTGATGTCATCTAAATACAAAAATCTCTGAAGACGAAACTACAGGTCAGGGGGACGGAGGGAGGGTTGGTTGCTGACAAATGAAGTTACCTACTTAGATGGAATGTTATGGTGAGTATATACCTTCTTTATCTGAAGTAGTTAACTTCATTTGCTCAGCAACCTGTGAGACAGAGTCCCCAGCTACCAACAACTTGGGAGGTCCTTGTGGAAGGATATTCCAGAGCACTGCGGAACCAAAGGACGCTCTTCCTCTGGATATCAGATCCAGCTTATAATGAGTAATGAAAGTATGAAATGAGGCCCAAGTAGCTGCAGAGCAAATGTCGTCCAAAGAAACCCTCGACCAAAAGGCAGTATAAGTAGCCACAGCACGAGTAGAATGAGCTCGTACCCGAAGAGGCTCAGCTTTGCCCGAACTTTTGTATGCAAGAAGAATGCATTGTGAAATCCATCTAGCCAGGGATACCTTTGTCACTGGTTTACCCAAACAGGATTTAGCAAAGGAAACAAAGAGTTGATCTGATTTTCGAAAAGTAGCTGTTCTGTGCAAATAAAAACGCAATTGTCTATGCACATCCTAACAATGAAGCTACTAACGGGTTCAGAGAATACTCGTGGGAAGAGAGGATAGTCCGACTCAGCTTGTCTGCAAGAATGTTTGACCGACCCGGAATGTGCGTTGCTACCAAAAAGCAGTTGGTGGAAATCGCCCAATCCGACACTCTCATGGCCTCTCGGCAAAGTGGGTAAGACCCTGGTTTGCCCCTGTTTGTTGATGTACCAGACAACTGACATATTGTCCGTCTGAATTACAATCGTCCCTAGAGGAAGAAGGGCATGAAGAGCCTGCAACGCCAGAAGCACCGCCCTCATCTCTAGAACATTGATATGTAAAGAGGTCTCTGTGTGAGTCCACGTGCCTTGGACGGTTCTGCCCATAGAATGCCCCCCCACCCGAGGCGAGACGCGTCCGTCGTCACCGTGGTTTGGGGTGGGGACATGTAAAAGGGGTGCCCATTTCCAAGATCTTTGGCGTGGAGCCACCAAAACAGAGGTTCCCTGCAAACCCTGCTGAGGCGGATCGGATAAGACAGAGGATGACGCCAGATAGACCACTGGACCTGCAGGGTCCACTGGAGTATCCTCATATTCAAGCGTGCAAGCGGGATCAGATTGATGGCCGCTGCCATGGAACCCAGAGCCCTCAGGACTAATTCTGCTGGAGAGATCGACGATTGTAGGAAGGCTAGAATGTGTAAATTCAGATTGCGTAATCTGTCCATTGTTAAATAGACTTTGGACTGAATTGTGTTTATCTTGGCCCCTATGAAATCCAAGACCTGGGTGGGCTGTAGGAAGGATTTCTTATGGTTGATCGTGATCCCCAAAAGGTGGGCTAAATGAAGGTAGTAGTCCCTGGCAGAACAAAGTAGATGCCTGGTGGGGGCAGCTAAGAGCCAGTCATTCAGGTACGGGAAGACCGGAATCCCCAAAAGCCTCAGGTGGGCCGCTACAACTGCCATGACCTTGGTGAACACCCTGGGGGCTGTGGTGAGACCGAAGGGTAGGACCCTGAATTGATAATGGCTGGCTCCCAGCCGAAAGCATTGAAACTTCCTGGATCGCCTGTCCATCAGAATGTGGTAGTACGCATCCTTGAGGTCTATGGAGCACATCCAGTCGTTCTCCTGTAATAGGGGAAGAATGGATTGAATGGTCACCATCTGGAATATTTCTTTGGGGATTGACAGGTTCAGAGAAGAAAGGTCGAGAATCGGACGCAAGTCCTCCGTCTTTTTTGGCGCCAAAAAAAACCTGGAGTAAAAGCCCAATCCGGATTTACCGTGGGGGACGTGCTGGATGGCTCTTTCTTAGCAGCTCCTTTATCTCGATGGCTAAAATCTCACTCTGATTTGGTGGGACATCCGGGAGGCGCCCCGACCAGGGAGGTGAACTTAGAAATGGGATTGAATAACCTCTGGATATCATTCGGAGCACCCAGCAATCTGTTGTTATGGACTCCCGATATGCTAGATGCTCCAACAAGCATCCCCCGATTGCCTCCAGAGAGGAGCAGCCGGGTAACCCCTCAGGGTTGCTGCACGGGTCGATCCGAGAAAGGTTCCCTCAACCCGAAATTTTTAGGCCCCCCCTCTGCCTCTGGGCCGGCGTCCACCCTGTCCTCCTCTGCATCTGAAGGACGAGGTATCCGGAGCGAAACGGGATTGTTGGGATTTCCGGAACCACATCTTCTTCCGTCCCCTTTGGTTCCTGGAAAAAGACCTCTGGGGAGCAGAGAAGCAGATCCCAACAGCAGACAACGTCTTCCCATCCTTCTCGCTCTGGAGAAGCGTATCGCGGACGGTCTTACCGAAAAGGGTAGAACCGTCAAAAGGGGTGTTTGCGAAGGACGCCTTGCAGGGTTCTGCAAAATCGCAGACACGAAGCCAGGCCTGCCATCGTAAAACGATACCTGTTCCACCAGCTTTAGCAGCTCCCTCCATGGCATGGGAGAGAAGCCGCATAGAGGTGTTGGTGATAGACTTAAGAGTAGCCAGCCATTCGAGCCAAGAAGGTGCGTTTGTCCTCGGCTGACATGGACTCTGGAGGCGACCCAGCGTACTCTTTAATTAGGTCTCGCTGGAGTCGAATGACGTGTGCCATATAGTTCAGGGACCTTACTGAGAAGGTCGCTGAAGCAAACATCCACTTTCCGAGGCGGTCCATCAACCGAGACTCCTCATTTGGAGGATGCACCGAGGAACTCTCCTGTACCTGTTCCTTTTTGGTGGCAGCCGCCACCACCACGGCATCTACAGGGTTACCCTTGCTCCAAAAAGATTTGTCCGTGGGAGGGCTGAGAATTTTGTCGGGTCTCTTGGGAATGGGTTCCCCAGTGTCCGGCTCCGTCCATGCCCTGGTAGTAATGAGGTCTACTAAAGGGTCAGCGGGAGGAGACACCCAAGAGATAGATGGGCCTGCGTCAAATGCCTCCAAAAACACAGACTCATCTGAGGAAGGCTTTTGGGCAGACCACCCCCTCTAATACGAAGCATTTCCATAATGTCTCCAAAGGAGACGTCCTCGGGGGTGACCTTGGGGAACCTTCCCCTTCCTCTAAGTCTGTGTCCTCAGTGAGGGACTTGAGGGAGTCCAAGTGCCTCTTCTTGCACTTGCGTTTGTGAGGAACCTCCTCGGGGGGGGGGGCTGTCCGAAGAGGCCTCACCAAACAAATCCTGTTCCTCTACAGGAACCATCTAGGACGTAGGCGCAGGCTGTCCCTGGGGCCGGATGATGGAGGAGAGGCCTGTCTGAGAGGGAGTGATGGGTGGACCGGTAGCAGGACCCTGGGGCCTCGAATCCCTCGAAAGAACCCTCTCCACAACATCAAATGCCGAGGGTGAACTGCTCTCTCTAGGATCCGAAAGCAGCCCCCTCGGATCCGACGGGCGGATTGATGCCGGAGCTGACACGATCGGATCCGAAGTGTCAGTGTGCTCCGACCGAGACTGAGCTGAAGAAACACCGACTCCCTCGGATCCGAGGCTCAGCTCACAGCCCGAGAGCTCGGATCCGAAAAGGGACCAGACAGACTCAAGGGTGAAGTCGGCGCCGAAGAAGGGAGTATTGTCGGTGCCGAACCACCCACGGCCCCGATGCTACCTGTATCCGACAACTCCGAACCCGGGAACTGGGTTGGAGGAAGAGCAATTGGGGCAAAAAATGGGGTCGAGTTCCCCCTCAGAGGAGGGGAGAGGCAAGAGCACTCCCATCTGCATATAGGCCTGAAGAAATCGACGCATTATCCGGTCCATATCAGCGTCCGATAAACTTCTGGTGGTACTCGAAAAGGCCGCCGAGGCGGGCCGGGAGGGCTGCCTCGACGACCTCGAAGGTGACCGGATATCCTCCTCCGGCTCCAGACAAAAACATGAAGAACGGAGTCCAGAGGGGGAAGGACCGGACGCCTTATGGGAGGCTAACTGCTTGGACTGCGGTGCCGAGGAGGCTGATTCAGCCCGCTGTTTGTGGCTACAGTGCCTATCACGGTCCTTTTTCTCCCTTCTCCTGGCATCCCTCTCCTCCTGAACCATAGCGGGAGGTTGAGTCCCGGTCAGGGGAGCAGGGACAGAAGGTGGAGCAGCCGCAGCTAGAGCCACAGAGGAAGAAGCCGAATCTGGGGGCAGAAGGCCGGCAAGAATCAGCTTCGCCCTCCGGTCCCTCAAGTCCCTAGGGTTAAAGGCTGCACAAATAGTGCAGCCCGAGGTAAGGTGGTCTACACCTAAACAGATAACACACCGAGTGTGGCCATCAGCGGGGGACAGCTTATGACCACACTTGGTTCACGGAAAAAAATCGCCTTTGGGCCTTCAGACATACTGAAGAAAAAAGGGCGGCCCACGCGCACACACCTTCACACACACAGAAAAGAGGGGGAGAGGAACTAGAAACTAACACCACTACACTAACAGATGACTAACTACAGGGATATAGAAAGAGAAACGCTTTCACACAGAAATGGTGTTATAAAAAATTTTAGAAAGAGTTTTGAAAAAACTATAAAATAGCCAACTCATGAAATCTTCGCTCAGAGCTCGTTCTAACGTACTTAATTCAGCTGCGGCAAACGAGATCTGAGGACTAGAGGGAGGTAGCAGGGCATTATGGGTAAGGGGGAGGAGCTTGGAGCTCGGATCTTTGTGCTTGGAAAGCTGCCGGCTCGGATCCGATTCGGATCCGATACCCACAGGTTATTGAGCAAATGAAGTTAACTACTTCAGATCTGTATTGTCCATCTGCAAGGGGGTCATGAAGTTCACCACTTTTGTCTTAAGAAGCATGAAGTTGGCTTTGGAGAAATGTTTTACATTGGTTTCCTTAATGGGGGGGGTGGGGGTGGGATGTGGATATCAAGAGTGATTAGCTTATGGTTGGATCGGACCAACGAGGAGTTGACTTCAGGTGTGTAACACCAGTCACTCATGTTGGCAATGACTAGGTCTAGGATATTGTTGCCCCTGGTGTGGGTGTGGATAAGTTGATCCAGGGCAACTAGCCTGGAGGTGTGGATATCCTTAATGAATATGTACACACCTCCGCCTTTGGTGTTCCGGTCCAGGTTACATGGCCGAAAAGTGTGGTATGAGTTATAGCCTGGTTGTGCAGGGGTGCTCTCTGGAGCCTTGAACCAGGTCTCAGTCACTGCACAGATATCGATGTTCTCCATTTTAAGGAGTGCCTCGAGTGAGTGCATTTGAGATTTAGACTTCTAGCATTGAGTAGCATTACCCTCAGTTTTTGCTTGCCTATTCCTGTTACGGTGGTGAATTTGTTATTTGAACCTTGCCTAAAAAAGGCACTACAGGGGCAAGAAAGAGCATTAGCCAGTATCCGGAATCCCAGTGGCGACAGGTGCAGGCCATCTGTGGCAAAGCATTGTGGTCTGTCATCCCAAGCAGAGAGTTATTGGATCCCCTTAGAATGACACTAGAAGCTTAGCCAATTGTTGAAGTCAATCATTTTGTCCTTGTACTGCGGTATCATTCTGGGCGATGGCAGAATACTGCTCAGGGCTAGGGTCATACCTGCCTGAGCTATAAGATCGGAGAGCTCTTCCATGTCTCTTTTCATATAGTCCAGGGAGGTACGTCTCAGGTCATTCACACCAACATGGACAATGGCAGTCATATTTGTACTTGTTGTGAAGTGACCTGAGTGTGTGGGTTATGCGGCGGATCCTGGCACCCGACGGGCAGCTGACAGTAACCTTCTCCTTGTTTAGCCTGGTGAGTGGGACATCAGTGTGCCTGACTATAGAGTCACCTATGACTAGTGTGTTGTGTACACTGTTTTGCCTTACTGGCTGTGGTTGAGTGGCACACTGAGTCTGTGGGCTATGTGTCATTTGGGTTGTGTTGGGGGATGGAGGTTGCTTGCGTTTCTGCTTTGGAGGTCTCTGTTGCTTAGACAGATTATTATTGAGAGTCTCTGCGAATGTTTTGTGTTACTATGTGTGGATTTTGGTGGTCTAGATTTAATGAGACTATGTGATGAGTGTGGTGTGGTGCAAATGTTTACCTTCTCCTCATGACTGTCAAGTAGAGTCTTGGTTGGAGAGAGCTTTACCTCCAGTTTGGCTAGATAAGTGCATCTCTCACAGGCTGTAGTGTTGGGTGGTAGGAGGAGAGGGTTGTCTGTGTACATGAGGCAATTTCTACATTGCCTCAAGATGCCCAGATTCATCAGATAGACAGGAGAGAACACTGGGAGCTGACCCCTGGACATAACTGAATAAAAAAAATGTCCTCTAGATAAGTGAGGAAAGTAAGTACAAGAGCTGTTTTACTCTAAGCAAGTGAGAAAAGTAAGTACAAAAACTGTTTTCCTCTAGGTAATGAGGAAGGCTGAGTGCTATAGTAATTAGTAGCTTATTTAGTACTTATAAGTTCTGAACAAGTGCTGAGCACGAATAAGCAAATTTAAGTGCTAAAACTAAGAATATGTATCTGCACTAGAGTTACAGGACAGAAACAAGTGCAAATGCAGGCTTTCAAATCGGAAAGTTGAGAAAGATGGAAGAGATTGCCCTAACGGTCAATAACCACAATATTTGGGCCAGAACCACTCCTGATGTGGTAGACAGGTTACCTAGTGCTTACCACTCCCACTGATAAGCTAGGCGGCTTCCCTCCAACACAGAAAGGCTTGGGGGGCTCAGAAGCTTACATATAGTCCTGGATACAGCAAATCTGTATCTGGAACACTAGTTACAGGAAAAGTAGGAAACAGGCTTACAGTTTTTTTTTTTTTTTTTACAGAAAAGTAACAAATCAGTAGTAAAATAATTCACATGCAGTGCAACCTAGCACACTTGAGTATGTAGCAATATTAGACCAAACACAGTTTAAAAAATGCAATTAAATTAAAAAGGACAAAATGCAA
Source organism: Protopterus annectens (assembly GCF_019279795.1). Classification (NCBI taxonomy): domain Eukaryota; kingdom Metazoa; phylum Chordata; order Ceratodontiformes; family Protopteridae; genus Protopterus; species Protopterus annectens. Next base: position 1,957,391,003 of record NC_056739.1, read on the forward strand.
GTACAGAAAGAGTTTATAAGGTAGAATGTGGTAAAGAGATGGGACTGGGGGAGTGTCCCAGATCAAATCTACAGTGGGGCGGGCAACTTCAAAAGCCACCAAATTTAAACTACAAGACATGAATAGGGAGGGTGGGTGAGCCAAACCAGAGATCTAAGCAACAACTAACAGTACAAACTCTAAAACAAAAAATATATACTCAGCTCTGTATATTTGCAGATAGATTGGAAAGCAGTCTCTCAGAACAGAGACAACAGTTTCAACAGAGATCTAAGAACTAAACTCTACAAATAAAAATATATATACTCAGCTCTGTATATTTGCAGATAGATTGGAAAGCAGTCTCTCAGAACACAGGTTCCAGCAATTAAATGCAGGCTGTTACTAACGGGTCTACTTTTATGCAAGCCAAACTATTTATTAAAACACTGATAAGTGCTTTCGTCTGGTGACCATCACCAGACTTCTTCAGACAAATTAAAACATCACAATTAAAAACTTTTATACATATCCTAAATTAGATATTTAATTACTGAACTAGTTAATTACAAACACAAGCTAGCATAATGAATTCATGAAATATAAAATTAATGACAATTAATGAAAATTAGTAGCAGAAGCAGCCCAGAAAGTACAGTTGTGTACCTACCATAAATGTAGATGTTCGAGTGTATTCACTGTTGCAGTCATTACACTTGGGTTATCCTGCTGGCAGGCTACCCGCAGTCGGCCTGAATTCCAAAGTCCCAGTCCGGCGTCGGTTGCTGTCGCCTCTTCCCTGACATCAGTGCGCCAGGGGTATAAAAGATGCAGCCGACTCCATTTTCTGCAGTTTTTCTTGCCCCAGATGTCAGATGCCCCCAAAAAGGGTAGGCTAACAATAATGCCAATAGAAATGCATACACTAACATAAACATTACCTGTATCTACAAGCAAATACACCACAAAGGTTGTATAGGATACAGAAGTACAGGTAAGTCCCAGAAATAAAGGGGGATGGAGGGAGGGTAACCTGGACTGCAACAGTGAATACACTCAAACATCTACATTTATGGCAGGTACACAATTGTACTATGTTCATCGTGTTTCACTGTTGCAGTCATTACACTTGGGTTGAATCCCAAAGCTGAGGAAGGGTGGCTGGACCTAAATAGAAATAGGAGAGGCTATGAGGCCCTACAGGACTGCAGTGGCAAAGCCTGCTCTGGATTTAGAATAAAGAGGTAAGTGGTAGTGCTTAGTAAAAGTGTGCACTGAAGTCCAAGTTACAGCCTCCAAAATGTCCTTGGTTGGTACTCCTCTGAGGAAGGCTGCTGAAGTGGCTGCTGCTCTGGTTGAATGTGGCCTAATGCCCTTAGGCACTGATTTGCCATGTTGTGAATAGCAGAAACGGATGCAGTGGCCTATCCATTTTGAAATAGTCTGCTTCGAGATAGCTTTTCCTTGTGATCCTGCAGCATAAGCCACTAGAAGTTGCTCAATCTTTCTGAACGCTTTAGTTCTGTCCAAGTAGAAGCGTAGCTGTCTGTGTATGTCCAAAGAATGCAAAAGTCTCTCCCCCTTATTCTGTGGGTTTGGGTAAAAGGTAGGAAAATGAATGGTTTGGTTAAGAGACACGCTGGACACTACCTTAGGCATAAATGTTGCATTAGTCCTCAGGGAAACCCTGTCTGGATGGAAAATTATAAAAGGTTCCACAGCCATTAGTGCCTGTAGCTCTGAGACTCTTCTAGCCAAAGTTATTGCTAGGAGCAGAGCTGTTTTCCATGATAAGAACTTTATCTCAGCTGTATTGGCTGGCTCAAAAGGAGATAGTGTGAGTTTTTCCAAGACAAAATTGAGGTCCCATGCAGGTATTGGTGCTCTCCTTGGAGTTCTTATGTTTTTGGCCCCTCTGAGGTACTGCCTTAGCAGTGGATGTGAGAAAATAGGTGGGTCTGTACTGCAATGGGCTGAAATGGCAGAGGCATGGATCTTAATTGATGAAAAAGATAGGCCTTTGTCCAACATCTCAGTTAGGCATTGTAAAATCTGAGGAATATTTGGTACAAGCATGTCAATTCCTTGTGCCTGGTTCCAAGCAAAATATCTCTTCCATTTTTCTGCATAAGATTTTCTTGTGCTGGGCCTCCTGGCCTCCAAAATAACATCCATAACTGCTTTAGAGACAGGCATGTTCTGGATGGTTACATTATTTGCTATGCTGCCAGATTTAGAGTTCTGAGTTGGCTGTGCAGGATCTGATTGTTCTGTTCGGTCAGTAAATGAGGAATTAGAGGTAATGTCCAGGCTGGGCCTTGAGACAAGCTCTTGAGGATTGGGTACCAGTGCTGGCGGGGCCAGTCTGGGGCAATCAGTATCATTTTTGTCTTCTCTTGTCTGACCTTTAGGAGTACCTTGGGGAGGAAAGGCATATACTGTAAGGGTTTTCCAAGAGCATCCACTTTCCATGCTTGCTTGTGATAAGTCCTTGTGCAGAATTTCTGTAATTGGCAGTTGTGACGGAGGCAAATAGATCTATGTCTGGGCATCCCCATTTCCTTGTTATCATGGTGAAGATTTGTGGGTCTAGTTTCCACTCGTGAGGATCCATGAGGTTTCTGCTTAGCTTGTCTGCCAGCATATTTGTCTTTCCTGGCAGGAATTGCGCTTGCAGGTGTACTTGATAAGTCAATGCTGTGTTCCACAAAGTCATGGCTTGTCTGCATAAGGGGTAGGAATGTGTGCTTCCCTGCTTGTTTATGTACCCCATGACTGTTGTATTGTCTGTCTTTATCAGCAGTTGTCCAAGATGAAGTAGGTCCTTGAAGGCTGTCAGGGCATTCTGAACAGCTAGCATCTCCTTTTGATCGATATGAAGATGCATTTGGTTTGCGGACCATGTGCCCTGAAATACATTTTCCTGCCACGTGGGCCCCCCAGGCATAATCTGATGCATCTGTTTGTCTGCCTGGCTGGGGAAAGTGTGAATGGCAGTCCCTTGTTGTGGTGACAAGCCTGTGCCCACCATCGAAACTCCTGTAGTAGGCAGGAAATGATGGTAATTAATGTCTCCAGGCTGTGGCAATGTTGAGTCCAAACGCTTTTTAGATACCATTGTAGTTTCCTCATATGCAGTCTTCAATATGTAATTAGCAGAATGCAGGACGCCATGAAGCCCAAGGCCTACAGAATATTTCTTGCAGATAACTGGGTCTTTGTTGCCAACATTTTGAAGTAAGAAGTCAGTAGCCTTTGTTTGTCTGGCATGAGATAAGCCATCTGGGCAGTTGTATTTAAGCTTGCACCCAGGAATATTATCTCGAGAAGGTACCAGTTTTGATTTCTTTTCGTTTAGTGTGTACCCTAGGTAAATTAGTAATCTTTTTACAAACGCCAGATGTTTTAGTAGAATGTCCTTGTTCTCTGCTTGAATGAGGCAGTCGTCCAAGTAAGGATAAATTTGAATTCCTTTGTCTGCAAAAAGCAATTACTGGTGCCAGGCATTTTGTGAAGACTCTGGGCGCAGTACACAAGCCAAAGGGCAGTGCAGAGAATTGGTAGTGCATTGAACCAGCTATGAATCTGAGGTATCTTCTGCAAGATTATCTGATTGGGACATGCAGGTATGCCTCTTTTAGGTCCAAAGTTATAGCCAAGCCTTCTTGCCCAGCATGGGCAGAAGCTGCTGCAGAGTCAACATTTTGAATTTTGGAAAGTCCAGAAAAGTGTTTATTGTACACAGGTCCAGTATTGGTCTCCAGGCGTTGTCCTTTCTGGGTACCAAGAAAAGCCGTGAGTAAAATCCTTGTCCCTGCTCTTGCTGAGGTATTTGCTGAATGGCCCTCATGTCCATGAGGGATGAAACTTGCTTTTGTGCCTCTGCCCACTGATTGTGTGGCAGGTCTGGTATACCTTTTGCCTTTGGCAGGGTGTGAAAGTGGAACCTGTAGCCCTGAGACACTATATTCAAGACCCGTTTGTCCTGGGTGATTGTGCTCCAATTTTGTGAGAAAAGTGCTAGTTTTCCCCCTATGGGGGCAGCCAAAATATAAGTGCTTGGAACTGGTAGAGGAAAGTCATGGTGACTGTTTTCCTACATGGCTGTGCTTTGCCTTCTCCGCCTTTGGTATAAGCACTCCATTGTTTAGACCTGTATGAGCCCTGGAGGAGGGATCTGCCTCTAGGGCGTCTGTATCTGCCTCTTTGTGGCCTGTCTGACGCTGGAAAGGACCAATTCTTTGTAGGCCAGTTCCTGCTAAATCTGGGTGGTTGTACCTGTAAGAAATCTTTAACTGTCTGCATAGATTTTGCTTTATCCTCCATTTTCTTCAGCACCTCTTCTGCCTTAACACCAAACAAAGTATCATGCTGTAATGGAGCATCCAATAATTTTGCTTTAACATGATCAGGCAGATTCTGTTCCTTTAACCAAGCATGCCTCCTAATGACAGAACCCGTAACAGCAGCCCTGCAAGAGGCCTCCAAAGAATCAAAACCACATTGCAAAGTATGCTTTCCCACTTGTTCAGCTGAACGCAATAAATCCTATAACTGCTTGTTTTCTGGACATTCAGAAATAGTCAATATTTTCTGTTTTAACAGTGACATTAAGTATTGCTGATATTTAAACATATGAAACTGACAATTTAAAGCCCTTACAGCCAAGGCAGCCGAAGTGTAAACTCCCCCCCCCCATCTGTCCAGTGCCCTTGAATCCCTATCAGAGGGGATAGGGTTCTTTGCAGTGGAAGCCTTGACTCCTTTGGGACCCTGAGAAATAGTTTCTGGATCTGCAGCAGGGTTTTTATATAAACATTTCTGAGAATCTGGAACCCTGTATTATCTGTCTGGTTTAGCAGGAGCAAGGGGTAAAGAGTCAGGGGACAGGCTGGACTCTGAAAAAACATCATCTACAATGTCTAGAACAGGGGGAATAGCAAGAGGTCTATGCTGAGGGAGTAAAAGAAAATCCCTGAGCCTTTTCTTAGATTCTGAGTAATCTAGGCTCTCCCAGTGAAAGTGCTCCCTCACGGTATGCAGGGTTTTCCAAAAGGAATAATCCTCAGGAGGGGAGGCTGAAGGGATAGATTCTTCAGCATCAGAATCCTCATAAGGAGGGAGAGCGTATTCCTGTTCAGGAGAGCAGTCAAAGGAAATGGAAAACTGATCTGAAGATTCATAAACTGTCTCTTGCCTAGGCCTCTTATCAGGAGGAGGATGGGAACCCCTGATCAAAGTAGGTCTTCGGCCATTTTAAACATCTGTTTTTTAGGCATGGAAGTCTGCCCAGGAGAATGCTGTACTTGTTTCTTTATCTTTAGAGCAGCTTTTGTTTTTACCTTTGAGACTGAAGTTGGCTTTACATATAACTGTGTAGGCCTGAAAACCCCCTCAGAAGCCGATACCTGCTCAGCGGCTCCTGACCTATCTGAGGGAATAGTTTCCGAGTGTCCAATACCTTGAGTTTCCAGAGGCCTAGCTGGCTCCACGTGGGAGTCGGATGCAGCCTGTGGCTCTGAGGTAGCGAACGTCAGGGGCTGCGAAAGCACCTCACTGAGAACCGGCGACTGGCTTAGCGGAAGCCTCGTCGTCGGTTTTGGACCTCGGATGTCTGTCCTTTTCTTTATCCTTGCGCTTTTTATAAACTCCGGTCATCAGTTATTCCGACGGAATTATATAACTGAATCTTCGGCTGAAGTAATGAAAGGCAAAATCGTACTGACGCTTAATAGTGCGTTGGTAAATCTAGCACAAAACCGACAGCTAGCAAAGTCGTGATCAGGGCCTAGGCAAGGAATACATTAAGAATGAAAATCCTTATGAGGTATTTGCTTCTCACAAGAAATACAATTGTATTTCTGACATCGGTCTAGAGCAAGAAAAAAGTTTCCCCAATGGGGTACTTAGCTTTAATGAAGACTTCGGATCTGAAATTCGATTTGAAAATCTCAGGAGTCGGCCAACCGGCACTTGCGAACTGCTTTTGCTTTGGGCACCACGCGGCAAGAAAGACTGAAGAAAATGGCGTTGGCTGCATCTTTTATACTCCTGGCGCACTGACGTCAGGGAAGAAGCGACAGCAACCGACGCCAGACCAAGACTTTGGAATTCAGGCCGACTCTGGGTAGCCTGCCAGCAGGATAACCCAAGTGTAATGACTGCAACAGTGAAACACGAACATCAAACCATCAAAGTAGACACATCCACTTTCAATTATATATGATCACATTCCCTAAAACATATATATTATAAAACACAGAATAAATACTTATAAATTAACATAATTTAGACTACTTTCTTCATCTATCAAATACTTTAATTTAAGCTTACTAGAAATTGATATCACATCATTAAGTCCTGGTGGAAAATAAGCATTTAAAAAACTTGCCACCAGGCTTCCTTTTCTTCAAGGTGTAGTTTCCAATGTCCCCCCTAGCCTCACACTTCACTTGTTGCATAACCAAAAATTTGAATGTGTGATTAGGAAATCTCTTTAAATGTCTATCTATAAGGCATTTTTTTCATCCTGTTGACAGATCTCATAAAAATCTTCATAAATACCCTGGGCAAGTTTACGTTGTGTTTTCCCAATATAAATAGCTGGACACCGGGAACAAACAGCAGCGTAAACAACTGCATGAGTGTGACAATTAAATCTACCCTTAATCACAATTTTTTTATCATGAATGTTAATAACTGATGTTCTCAGTATGCACCTACATTTATGGCACATACCACAGGGTACCATACAACCCTTAGTCTCAATAATTAAAGTCTTTTCAACCAAACATTTTATATTCCTACCCTTCCGAAATATTACCTGTTCACGCATAAGAATGGCCCAATTATTTCAGACGATGTCCTGCACTATGTAACTATCACTGGAATATGTACAAACAAAGGGGCATACAATCCCCTTATTATTGTTAGTAATTTTTTGTGATTGCCCTTGATGACTTGTTTCTGGCATGGACTGGACCCTTAGATGATATACCTGAATTTACTGAATATCTTAATAAAAGTACAGATTTCCTTAAATTTACTCATATAGTAGAAAGGGAAAAGATTTCCTATTTAGATGTATTAATTACAAAAATAGGAGACGAGTATATAAAATCAACAGTTTTCAGGAAGCCCACATATTTGAACAGTATCTGTCATTTTTCTAGTAGCCATCCTATGCATGTCAAGCGTGGGATAATCAAGGGCCAATTTGTTAGATCTGCCCAGATGGTCTCACTGTTTAATGATTTTCTATTGGAATGTGATTTTATGAGCAAAAATGTTTCTTGATAGGGAATATCCTGCTGGATTGGTATACAACATCAAACATGAGGTCATTAACAAACGGAGTAATGGTTTTGATGTTCCTATATTGTGCAAAGTGTGGACACGATTAGACATGATCAATATTTTACGCCTTTCAGTATTAACAATCATAATACTAATTGTGGAGAAAATACATTTATTGATGGGCAACCACAAAAAATTACTAACGATAAGGGGATTGTATGCCCCTTTGTTTGTACATATTCTAGTGATAGTTATATAGTGCAGGACATCGTCCAAAAAAACTGGGCCATTCTTACAACAGGTAATGTTAGATACATTTGGAAGACATCCCAATTTTGTATTTCGGAAGGGTAGGAATATAAAATGTTTGCTTGAAAAGCCTTTGATTATTGAGACTAAGGGTTGTATGGTACATACTGAGAACATCAGTTATTAACATTCGTGATAAAAAAAAATTGTGATTAAGTGTAGATTTAATTGTCACAGTCATGCAGTTGTTTATGCTGCTGTTTGTTCCCAATGTCCAGCTTTTAATATTGGGAAAACACAATGTAAACTTGCCCAGCTTACTTATGAACATTTTTATGAGATCCGTCAACAGGATGAAAAAAATGCCTTATATAGACATTTAAAGAAATTCCCTAATCACACTCTCAAATTTTTGGTTATACAACAAGTAAAGTGTAAGGCTAGGGGGGGGGGGCCTTGGAAACTACACCTTGAAGAAAAGGAAGCCTGGTGGCAAGTTTTTTTAAATGCTTATTTTCCACCAGGACTTAATGATGTGATATTCATTTCTAGCAAGTTTAAATTGAAAGTATTTGATGGATGAATAAAAGTACTCTAAATTATATTAATTTATAAGTATGTATTCTATGTTTTATAATATATATGTTTTAGGGAATGTGATCATATATAATTGTTTGAAAGTGGATGTGTCTACTTTGGTGGTTTGTTCTGGGTGCTTCTACTACTAATTTTCATTAATTTTATATTTCATGAATTAATTATGCTAGCTTGTGTTTGTAATTAACTAGTTCAATAATTAATTATCTGATTTAGGATATGTACAAATGTTTTTAATTGTGATGTTTTATTTTGTCTGAAGTCTGGTGAAGGTCACGAAATGAAAGCGCTTACCAGTGTTTCAATAAACAGTTTGGCTGTATTCCTGGTTTCCAGCCTTAGTGTGCTTTTCTGGATTGTTTGGTTTGCTGCCATTAAGCCCAGGAGATGAAGAAATTGCCTTGCCATCACCTTCTGGGAGTGAATGATTTCCTGGAAGTGGGAAGTCAAGGATATATAGCCTTGTCCTCTGGGAGAAAGGCCTTCATTTTGTCCGTTTTGATTCTGCAGCCTAGGAAAATCTTGTCCTGACCTAGGTTCAAGGAGGACTTTGGGAGGTTGATGGTAAACCTTAGATTTTGCAGAAGGGACATGGTGAAGTGCAGATGCCTTGAGAGGGTATCTTGGGACTGTGCTAATATTAGGATGTCATCCAGATATGGGTAAATCTGGATTCCCTGAGTTCTGCAGAAGGCAATGGCTGGGGCTAGGCACTTTGTAAAGACTCTGGGAACAGTGGATAAACCAAAGAGCAAGACAGTAAATTGGAAATGACAGGAAGGTCCAGAGGAACACAGGAATTATCTGTGGGAAGTCCTTATGGAAATGTGCAAGTAGGCTTCTTTTAGGTCCACGGTGGCCATAAAGGCCTTTGCTGGGATTAGAGACAAAAGAGTGGGGAGTGACAGCTTTATGAAGGAGGGTACCTGAAGGTGTAGATTTACAAAGGAGAGATCCAGGATGGGTCTCCAGGGGCCATCTTTTTTGGGGACCAGGAAGAGACGGGAGTAGAACCTCTTTCCTTCCTCTCCTGATGGAACAGGTTCTATGGAGCCTAGTTTTATTAGGTCTGACAAAACTTGTGGTAGGAAATTAATTTGTTTTTTTTTGGGCAAAGGAATACCTTTCCTGGGAGGTTTTTCTTTCCAGGAGAGGAAGTACCCTTTTTGGATAGGACCCATTGGTCTGTGGTGATGGACTGCCAGAGGGGTAGACCGTGGGGAAGACGTGCCGAGAGTGGTAAGTGGGCAATGCAGTCACGCATTATTGGGACCTCCTCTGTCCTGAAAGGGTTGTCTGGGCTGCGAAGGTAATGCAGTAGGTCTGGACGTTGTAGGTCTTCTTGCCCCTCTTCTAGATCTGGAAGAGGAAGCAGCTGTCTGAGGAGGGTTAAGCCTTACAAAACTGGTTTTAGCAGAGTAGTTCCTGTAATACTTGGGAATAGGGGACACCAGCAGATGTTTGATGTCCTGTAATTCTTTACTTTTTTCCTGCAGATTCTTGAAGAGGTCAGCAGATTGATTCCCATAAAGGAAATTGTGATCCAGGAGGGTGTCCAAGATTTTGGACTTGAAATCTTCAGGTAGATTCTGTAGTCTCAGCCAGGAGTATCTCCTGGGGACAGAAACAGATGCTGCAGAGCAGGCAGATGCTTTTGCAGCATCTTAACTGCATCTGATGGAGTGCCTGGCTACTTGCTGGGCCAAGGACATTTTGGAGGCAATGTTAGCCTTAATGGGACTGTCAGGAATAGAAGTCAGCATGGAGGAGGCTTGAGACACTAAGTCTAGAGCATACTTAGTCATGTGGGTCTGATAATTTATGGTGGGTCTGATAATTTACGGCTCTGAAAGCCAAAGTGGAGGATGTGTACACCCTTCTTTCTCATCCTATCCATATATTTGCTATCTTTATCTGTGGGTAGGAGGGAGGCGGAAGGCAACATTCTAGACTGTTTAGCAGTGGCAACAACAGCAGGGTCCACCAAGGGGAGATTAACTAGGAATTTCTGCTCTTCTGGCACTTTATAGAAGCAGTCGGGGTGCTTAGGGGCTGGAGGCTGGGAGTCTGGGGCCTCACAGGCTGAATTAAAGGCATCCAAGAAAGCAGGTAGCACTGGAGGGACAGCTGAAGGGAAGGGCGATTCCACTTGAAGTAGCTCAAAGTACCTCTTTTGGGTGTCAATCATTTGGGAAATATCCCATATGAAGTCATCTTTCATCTTGGTGATGGTCTCACCAAAGGTAATATCCTCAAGGGGAGAATTCTCCTACCATAGATTCCTCATCAGGAGAATAATACTCCTGGGGAGAAGCAATCTGAGATGCATATGAAATAGAGTCCTCTGAGGAAGAAAAGGAAGAATCATGCTCTTCCTCCCTAACTTGAGAGGTCATGGATGGGAGGGAAGAGGCAGATGCAGGCCTAGGGCTCAACAAAGGCAGAGTTGTGGGGGCTGAGGCTGAAGGCCTAAGGGCCATAAAGGCCTGCATGAGAGAGGAAGTAAAAGCCTGCCAATCTGGTATGGCTTCTGGAGAGGAGGAGGTATGCTTGTTTTTTTTGTTTCTTTTTTGGCCGGGGTAGAGGTAGGAACCAGCATGGCATCAGGTTTTGAAGTTAATATTGTCAAAGTCTGGATCCCTGTCGGCAGTACCACAAAAACTGGTTCTCCCTTGACATCGACGGTAGTCAGTGTCTGGGTAAGCTCCGAGGAAGTGCCGGACGTCAGCTGTGCAACTGGTTCCTCAAAGTGAGTCGTTGAAGTCGAGCATGCAACTCCTAGATCTGCAGTTGGTGGGGTGTCGGGAAGCGGAGCGGCAGGAGAGGAAGGCCTAGGAGTCTTGGCCTTCTTTCACGGAGGATCGGATGTGGCCTCCAATGTGGGATCCATTCTAAGGGCTAACCATTTAAGGTGGTGATTTTCTAGGTAGAGGTTTAAAGCGGCTGCGTAGGGTCTTCGGCACAATGATTGACAAATTGAGCAGGAGGAATGGTCGTGTTCCCGGCCTAAGCAAAAAACACACCTATCATGGGTGTCTTTATGAGGTATCTGGTGCCCGCACTGGCACTTTCCCTTTTTACCTGGCATCAGCTAAAGGCTACAACAACCAAGTCCAAGCAATAATCGGTAAAACAAGAAAAAATAGAAACCCAACGGGTTACTTAGCTTTACTGATGTGATGTCTGTGAAAGCGTGATCGTAGGTCATCTGCAGCTGAAAAGTTCTGAGGATTGTGCACACGGACGTCACATTTAAGGCCCCTGGATTATGGCCTTACATCTGACGGTCCAACGCACGCTGCAACAGCCAAGCTGAAACTTTTGTATAGAAGCCGACATACCAGTCGCTTAAGGGCAAGAAATCCAACAACTAGAATACTGCGACATAGGAATAGGAGGACATCTACAGACCACATCCAATCGTCCTTCTCTAGAAAGGAAAGGATAGACTGAACCATGACCATACAGAATTTTGTCTGTTGAATAAATTTGTTTAACAGGCGGAGATCCAACATTGGCCTCCAGTCCCCTGTCTTTTTTGGCACAAAAAAGGAATCGAGTAAAATCGGATCCCATCAGGTCTGGTGGGACTGCTTGGATGACTTTTTTGAAGCAGCTTTACAACTTCTAGTTCTGCTAGATCCCTCTGACTGGGTGGAATATCGGGGATTCACCACTGGGATTTGGAGAAAAGATTGAAGGGAACGTGATAACCTCTGTCAATTATTGCCTGCACCCTGGAATCTGATGTTATTGTGAGCCAGGCTGAATGGTGCAGAGAAAATCTTCCCATGACTGCTTCCAGAGGTAAGCAATCGGGCCTCTGCTCAGGAGCGCTGGTAGAGTTGTCTGGAAAAGGAATCTCTGCAGCCCTGGTTACGCAGACCTCCTCTGTGATGGGAGGGGCGTCTTCCAGAGTTCCTCCGTCTGCCCCAGGAAGAATATTTGCCACCCATGTCCCAAAAAGGCCCTTGGATCTTCTTGAACCACATTTTTCCACTCCTATGATTGCTGGAGTAAGGTCGTTGTGGAATGAAAAAATGCATGCACACAGTAGAAAAGGTCTTCCCATTCTTTTCGCACCTGGCTAATGTGTGTCTAACTTTAGGGCCAAACAATGAGGTAGCCTCAACAGGAGCGCTGACAAAGGAAGACTTGAAGGGGTCAGCAAAATCAAACAAGCGCATCCAGGCATGGTGCCTAATGGCAATGCCTGTACCCACTGCTTTAGATTTTCCTTCGGCTGTATGGGCAATAAGCCACATAGGCGAATTTGAGATAGACTCCAGGGTGGCAAACTGAGAGGCAACCTTGTCTTGAACCTCATAAAACACTGTTCCTGCAAGAATGTCTGAAAGCTCAGTTATGAGATCCCTTTGGAGTCTAGTAAAGTGTGCCAAGAAGTTTAAGGACCAAATAGCAAAGGTCGTTGAAGCAAAGACCCACTTCACGAATATGTCCATTGGCCAGGACTCTCGGTTTGGAGGATGGAAAGATGGACTCTCTTCGGTGAGTTTCTTTTTGGTGACCACCACCACTACCATGGCATCTACTGCTAGACCCTTAGACCAATAGGGCTGATAGGATCTTGTCCGGTCTCTGAGGAATAGCCTCTAAGGTGTCAGGTGGCTCCCATGCATGCTGAACAATCAATTTGATTAGTCAGTGGCGGGGTCACCCAAGAAGTAAATGTACAGGCACAAAAAGTTTGCAAGAAAACAGATTCCTCAGAGGATAGGTATGAAGGCTTCCAATTACTCATCTGTTTTAATATTTCCAGGATGTCTCTAAAAGACGCATCTTCAGGGGGTGACCATGGGGACCCTTCCCTTCAGTGACTGATCCTTCTGAAGAATCTAGGTGCTTCCTCTTCCAAGATCTCTTATGAGGTGGCCCCTCAGGGGGGAAGTTCTGAGGAGAAATCTGAAGAGGGGGGACCCTGAGCTAGGGTAACTTGCTGTTCTTGTGCCCACTGTCCAAATGTAGCAGACTGTGGCAGCTGTGAAGCAGACAGAACAAAAATCTGGGGAACTGACAGGGATGGAACCAACTGGGGGCCTGCTGAGGCTAAAGCTCTCTCCATAATATGGAAGGCAGGCCCCACCTGAAGAGGGATGGAAGCCCAGAACAGAGAAAGACAACATCGGAACTGGGGTCACACACCACTCCGATAACCCCCCCCCCCCCAAGTAGCAGTCAAGACAGGACTTAAAACTACCATGGTACTGAGAGCCACAGACAGGGCCATAGAAAAAAATCGTAGCCAAACCAAGGATCCCAGAACTGTCAGCCAAATCATGGTCTGCTGGGTGCGATGGTTCTGAAGGAGCCGAAGACCACAAAGTAGATTCCAGTGCCGAGGTGAGATCCACAGGCGGCACAGAGGCAGTTGGTACTGGCAGCGTCCAAGTAATGGACTCCAACACCTGGGGAGAGGTTGAAGGAAAAATTTATGTCAGAGTCCTGGGAGAGTATGCCTCAGCTCCAGGAAGGAGGGAGATCCAAGAGGGTGCAAGGAGGCCTCTGGTTGCCATGAGCTGATCCAATAATCTGATTACATCCAATTCTGATAGACTCCTGGAAGAAAAGTTGTGTAAAATTTTACCATAACCACAAATGTCCCTCTCTTCCATGTTGCAGTATTCTGTACATATGGGGTTTTTCCCTCTTGCTTCTTGGACATCTGGCCAGTATACAAAAGATTTTGGTCACTGTTTACTGTGTGGGACGTCTGACATGGCCAGCAGAATGTGGGCCATAAAAGTGACGTTTGCGAGCACCAAACCTCAAAACTAAGCGTCCCAGTCAGAAGCAGTCCCAGAGAAGGTAACTCAAGTCCTGTGTCATCCAAAAAGGGAAATGCCAGACAAATGTAGGGGTAGGTGGGAGGGAAGGAATACTGCAACATGGAAGAGAAGGACATCTATAGTTATGGTAAGATTTTACACAACTTTTCTATGTCCTTCTATTCACATGTTGTAGTATTCTGTACATATGGGCGAGTGTCAAAGCTCACTGCAAATAAAGGAGAGGAGGACTCCAGGAATCCATGAAGGATAACACTGGTAAATCTGGCCCTGGACCTGGAAATCTGGTCCATCTTGTAATCCTTTGTGAAGGTGTGCACAGAAGACCAAATGGTTCCTTCAAGAATAGTCAAAGTGTCTGAGCCTTTGAAGAAGGCTCCAGAAGAAGCCATTGCCCTGGTGGAATGTGCTTTAACACTGCCTTGCAAGGGTTTCCCATGGTGTTTGTACCAATGAAATAATCTGCTTAGATACTGTTTTTCCTAGGAGCTCTGGGATGTAAAGAGATAAACAGTTTGTCAGCCTGTCTGACGGGCTTGGTTTTGTGCAGACAGAATCTGAGGTGTCTATGCACATACAGGGAATGTTGTACTCTCTCACCATCTCCCTGTGGGCTGGGAAAGAAAGTGGGTGGCTTGGTTTAAAGAAAGGTCATTGATCACCTCGGGCATGGAGGATGGATTGGTTCTAAGGGTTACCTCATCTCTGTGTAATAGGTTCATAGGTTCGTACTAGGCTATCTGCCCTAGGGCATTTATAAGCCTAGCCAGAGTGTGTTTGGCTTTCGCCACCCATTTTAAATTAATTTTGCTATGCCCTTTTTCGAGGTTAGTATACTGTGCCTCTGTCTAACAGTGGCACAGAAGTGATACCCGGGGTAAACCTACGATCTCCCATCCACTCATCAAGATTCCTCTTGAAGAGAGTCAATGAGGGGACTCTGCCTAACATGGACTGGGATTTTATTCCAGAGTGAAGGGAGCCTCTGGGTTATGAATCTGTCCCTCCAGCTTGTCCTATTTATTTCAGTGCTGAGGTTTAACTCTCTCGAGCGCGTAGCTCGATGGGATTTGGATTTTCTGAAGTGCAGCATGTCCATTAATTCCGAGTTGGACATGGCTTTATACGTCAGGCACAGATCGCCTCTGAGCAGGCGGTATGCCACTGAGTAGAGCTGGAGTTTCTTTAACCGGGTAGCATATGGCATCTGTTTGAGCCCTTTGATCTTCTTGGTGAGGTACTTTTGGGGTCTTTCCAGTTGCTGCAGGTGTCTGGTAAGGTACATCCCAAAAGGGGCACTGTACTCAATTATGGGCCTGATGAGGGATGAGTAAAGAGGCACAATGACCTCCCCTGATCTAGATGTGAATCCCTTCATGATTAGGTGGGCTATATAAAATGTTCTTCTAACCACTGTGGCCACGTGGTTGTCAAATGAGAGATTGCTATCAACTTGGGTCCCCAGGTCCCTAATTACTTCTTCTGTACTTAATAGATTACCACCTATGTGGTAATTTGTGGGCACTTTGTTTTTGCCAAAGGGGATGACTATACACATTTTGGCGTTTAGCTTGAGGCCATGGCTCTGGCACCAGTTGTCTGTTTCTATGAGGCCCTTTTGGAGGATGCTTGTGTCAGCTGAAGAGTCGATTATGGCACCCAGTTTGCAGTCATCTGCGAACTTGGTCAGCCACAGTCCTTCCTTGTTGGCCTGTACCTCCGAGAAATATATTCTGAACAAGAGAGGTCCCAGGACTGAGCCTTGTGGGACGCCACTTGTAACTGGTTTGGAGTCTGACATGGCTCCAGCAATTCTAACCATGTGGGTTCTGTCCTTGAGCCAGTTTGCAACCCATCTAGTGACATAGGGGTTTATACTTAAGTTGGTGAGCTTATCTATAATGCTCGAGTGGGGTACTGTATCAAAGGCTTTTGCGAGGTCCAGGTAGGCTGTGTGGACCACCTTCCCCTCGTCAATGGCCTTGGTGACTGTTTCAAAGAAATCGACCAGGTTTAAGAGGAAGGATCTGCCCTTAACAAAGCCGAACTGGGTAGGATCCAGTGTCTGTAAGTCCCCAATATCTATTTATGAGGTCCATAATGATCCTTTCCATAGCTTTGCAAACCAAGCTAGTCAGGCTTATGGGGCGATAGGTTTCCAGGATCCACTGAGGCACCACCTTTGTGGAGAGGGACCACTGTTGCTGTACGCCACTCTTTGGGTACATATCCTGTAGTAAGGCTGAGATTGAACAGAAGTTTTATGATTGGGTTTAGCTCTTCTTGGAGTTCATGTAGGACGCAGCCTGGGACACCGTCTGGTCCCACCGATGCTGTGTTTTTTGCTTTGGAGAGGCCGTCTCTTACCTGAGCATCTGAGATGTCAGGGGGGTAAGCACTCTGCTGGGATAGATATTTGCCCTTTTGGTGGGGGGGGGAGAGTTTGCACTGAACCTGTCAGCTAGGATGTTGGCAATGTCTGTGGGTTCGGTGTATTTTTTGTCATTTTGGACTAATTCTGAGCATATCTAGGAATTCCCACCCAGGTTCCTAACATAACTAAAGAAAGCCTTGTGATTATTCTTAGTGTCCTGTGCAATTTTTCTCTCAAAGCTGGCCTTAGACGATTTTATGAGTGCCTGTAGTTTTTTGCTAATACTGATCAGAGATGCCTTCCCTTTCTGGGATTTTACTCTATCATGTAGTAGCTTTCTCCTTCTATTGTATAGTTTTGTTTATGGCTGGGGTCCACCAGACAGGACGTCTGCCTTTGGAGGATTGGGTCTTGGTTTTATTTGGGATTGCATGATCCATGCATTCCTGAAGGTGTTCATAGAATGCATTTATAAAGGATTCTGCGGTCTGGGCCGTATTTTCCACAGGCCCAGGGGCTTTGAAGGATTCCACCTCAGTTTTGAGGAGTGTGAAATTTGCTTTAGAGAAGTTTTTCACTGTGGTTTTCTGGGCAGGGGGTGGGGTCGGGATGTGAATATCCAGTGAGATTAGTTTATGGTCTTATCTTACCAGTGAGGGATACACTTCTGGTCTGGAGCATAGAGTCCCCATGTTGGTGATGATCAGGTCCAGTATGTTTTCCCCTCTTGTGGGAGTGGTAACAAGTTATTCCATAGCATTTGAGTTTATAAATTCTAGGAGCCTTTAGGCTAGGGTGTTGGAGCTAGAGTAATGCTCCCAGTCTATGTTTGGGTAGTTGAAGTCGTCCAATATAATGGTGTTTGGAGAGACCTTCATATTTTCCAGTGTTCTCAGGAAGGCCGAGTGGGGTTCCTGGGTTTGGGAGGGTGGTCTGAGCCTCTGCCCATTGATTTTGCGGCGGGTCTGGACAGCCGTTTGGAAATGGCAAAGTATGGAAATAAAATCTGTACCCCTGGAATACTATGTTTAAAACCCACTTGTCCTGGGTAATTTACTGCCAATTTTGAGCATGAAGTGCTAATTTTCCCCCCAATGGGGCTGCCAAAAGATAAGTGCTTGGTGATGGTAGAGGAAAGTCATTGAGACTTCTTACTGTATGGTTGTGCTTTACCTCCAGATTTGGAGGTAGAAGCACCCCATTGCTTTGACCTCTAAGAACCCTGTGCTTGGTATCTAGAGCCTTTTGAGCGCCTGGATTTGCCTTGTGAGGCCCTGTCGGGCACAGGAAAGGACCAATTTTTTGTAGGCCAGTGCCTACTGAATCTGGGTGGCTGCACTTGTAAGAAATCTTTTACAGTTTGCAAAGATTTAGCCTCGTCTTCCATTTTCTTTAAAACTTCCTCTGCCTTATTATCGAAGTATCATGCTGTAAAGGTGCATCCAACACTTTACCCTTGACATGATCAAGCAGATTTTGGTCTTTTAGCCAGGCATGCCTCCTAATCACAGATCCAGTAACTGTGGCCCTGCAAGAGGCCTCCAAGGAATCAAAACCACATTCCAAAGTATGCTTTCCAACCTGTTCTGCTGCATGCAATAATTCCTGTAATTCTTTACTTTCCGCACAATCAGAAATCAACATTTTCTGTTTCAATAAGCCCATAACATGCTGTTGATATTTAAGCATAATAAACTGGCAGTTTAAGGCCCTAATTGCCAAGGTTGCAGATGTGCAAACCTTCCAGCTCCCTGGAGTCTCTATCAGAAGGGGTAGGATTTTTGGCTGTAGAGGCCTTTACACCTTTGGGACCCTGTGAAATAATTTCAGGATAAGCAACAGGATTTTTGAATAAAATTTTGTGGGAATCAGGAACCCTGTAATATCTGTCTAGCTTACTAGGAGCCGGAGGTAGGGAATCAGGAGCCAAGCTTGATTCCAAAAACACATCATCAGCAATGTCTAATACAGGAGGTATAGCCATAGGCCTATGCTGAGGAAGAAGAAGAAGAAAATCCCTAAGCCTCTTTTTTGATTCAGAGAAATCCTGACTCTCCCAATGAAAATGCTCCCTCAAAGTATGTAGAGTTTTTCCAAAAGAATAATCCTCAGGAGCGGATGCAGATGGGATGGATTGTACTGCATCTGAATCCTCATAGGGAGGTATAGAAAATTCCTGGTCAGAAGAAATAGAAACCTGATCTGAAGATTCATAATCAGTGCCTTGCCTAGGCCTCTTAGCAGGGGGGGATGGGAACCCCTGATCAAGGTAATTAAATCCTCAGCCATTTTGACCATCTGTTTTTTAGGCATATGGGCCTGAGCACGTGGCTCATGCATCGTTTTTTTAGACTTAGAAGGTGTTTTTGTCTTTGTTTTTGAAGCTGGCGTCGGTTTTATATAGAAATGTTGAGGCCTGAAAACACCTTCAGAAGCCGGTGCCAGCTCAGCAGCTCCGGACCCATCCGAGAGAGAGAGAGAGACATCCGCGGGTACCATACTCTGAAAATCTCGCGGCATACCGGACTCCACATGGGTCTCGGTAGAGGCCTGCAACTCAAAAGTAATGGGTATCAGGGGCTATGAAAGCACCTCACTGAGTACTGGCGAATCGGCGACTGGCTTAGGAAAAGCTTCGTCGTCGGTTTTGGACCTCAACGGTCTGTCTCTTGTCTTTTTCTTTGCACTTCTTGTGAAATCCGGTAGTCGAATTACCCTCCAATGACATTCCAGGATAATTAAATCTGGATCCAAAATATTTTGGAGCAAAAATATACAGACGCTTAATAGTGCATTGGTTCAATCTAGCACAAACCCGACAGCAAGGCACTTTATGATCTGGGCCTAGGCAAGGAATACATTACAAATGAAAATCCTTATGAGGTATTTGCTTTCCAAAGTAATGCAATTATTAACTTTTACTGACATCAGTAAGGAGCAAGAAAAAGTTTCCCCAATGGGGTAATTAGTTTTAATAGAAGAATTTGGTTCTGAAACTCAAATGCGAAAATTTCAGTCGTCGGTAGACCGGCACTTGCAAACTGCATCTGCTTCGGGCACCGCGCGGCAAGAAAGACTGATTAAAATGGCGTCAGCTGCATGTTTTATACCCCTGACGTTATGGAAGAGGAGCCAGCAACCGACGCAGGACCCAAGACTTTGTTATTCAGGCCGACTGAGGGCAACCTGCCAGCAGATTACCCAAAAGTGATGACTGCAACAGTGAAACACGAAGAACATCTGTACTATGTTCTTCATGTTTCACTGTTGGTCATTACCATTTGGGTATATTCCCAAAGCAATGGATGGGAGGATGGAATTATAAAGCATTAGGACTAGCAATAAGGCCCAGCAGGACAGCAGTGGCAAAACCATTCCTGGATTTAGAGTAGAGAGCAAAATGGTAATGCTTGGTGAAAGTATGGACTGAGCTCCAGGTGGCAGCTTCAAGAATGTCCCTGGTAGGAAGACCTCTGAGAAAGCCTGCAGTGGTTGATGCAACCTTGGTGGAATGGGATCTGACCCCCTTGGGGGACAGGTTTTCCATGATGTGTATAACAGAAGCGAATGCAATGGCTGATTCATTTGGAAATGGTTTGCTTTGAAATGGCCTTTCCCTCTGCTCCTGCAGCAGAAAGCCACCAGCAGTTGTTCAGATTTTCAATGAGGTTTTGTTCTGCTTAAGTAAAATCTAAGTTGTCTGTGCACATCCAATGAGTGCAGAATCCGCTCCCCCTTGTTCTGTGGAATGGGGAAGAAGGCTGGCAAATGAATGGTCTGATTGAGAGCCAGACTGGATACCACCTTAGGCATGAAGGATGGATTGGTTCTAAGGGATACTCTGTCCACATGAAAAATGGTGTAAGGCTCCGCTGTCAAAGGGCCTGAAGCTCTGAAATCCTTCTAGCTGAGGTGACAGCTAAGAGGAAAGCTGTTTTTCCAGGAAAGAAATTTTAAGTCTGCCATTGCAGCTGGCTCAAAAGGAGGGAGAGTGAGTTTTTCTAACACAAAATTGAGGTCCCATGCAGGGGCAGGTGGTCTCCTGGGTGGCCTCAAGTTTTTGGCCCCTCTGAGGTACTGTTTTAGCAATGGATGTGAGAAGAGGGGAGGATCTGTGATGTAATGAGCTGAAATAGCTGAGGCGTGGATTTTAATTGAAGAAAAAGACAGGCCCTTGTGGAGATCTCAGTCAAACATTGCAGAATCCTAGGCATGTTGGGCACTGCTGGGCTTAAACCGTGTGCTTGGTTCCAAGCACAGAATCTTTTCCACTTATCAGCATAAGATTTTCTAGTACTAGGCCTTCTGGCCTCCAAAATGACATCCAACACAGGTTTGCTGAGGGATGCTAATTGTGGATTCAGTTTATTATTCACGTTGCAAGGTTCAAGGTTTGGAGCCGAGAGTGCAGAATTTGGTTCTACTGACAAAGCAGGGCAGGTGCCACGGGGGAAGGTGTGACACATTGTGCACGAGTGGGTACCAGTGTTGTCGAGGCCAGTCTGGAGCAATCAAAATCATTTTTGGTTGTTCTTGTTTTACTTTTATTAGAACTTTGGGGAGCAGAGACAGAGGGGGAAAGGCATAGACTGATAGGTTTATCCAGCTGAAGGATAGAGCATCCACTTTCCTAGCTTTTTGGTGATTCCTTGTGCAAAATTTGTCCAGCTGATGGTTCTGGGGAGAGGCAAATAGATCTATGTCCAGGCTTCCCCATTTGTGAGTTAATATTTTGAATATCTGTGGTTCCAGCTTCCATTCGTGTGGGTCCACAAGATTTCTGCTTAGTTGGTCTGCCAGTGCATTCATCTTTCCTGGCAGGAATTGAGCTTGTAGTTGTACTTGAAAGGCTAAGGCTGTGTTCCACAGCATTATGGCTAGTCTGCATAGGGTGGAGGAGTGAGTTCCCCCCTCCTTGTTTATGTACCACATAACTGTGGTGTTGTCCGTCTTTACCATTAACTGTCCTGGAATTAGGTAGTCCTTGAAGGCTGTCAGAGCATTCTGTACAGCTAGCATCTCTCTTAGATTGATGTGAAGGTGCATTTGACTTGGACTCCATTTGCCCTGAATGCACTTCCCTGCCAGATGTGTCCCCCATGCATAGTCTAAAGCATCTGTAGTCAGGGTTTGGGTGGCAGGAGGTGTTGTGAAAGGTAATCGTTTGTTTTGGTGGCAGGCCTTTGCCCACCATAGGAACTCCTGTTGCAAGCAAGAAATGATAGGAATCATTGATGTTCATCGTGTTTCACTGTTGCAGTCATCACTCTTAGGTAATCCTGCTGGCAGGTGCCCTAGACTGGCCTGATTTCCAAAGTCTTGGTCCTGTGTCGGTTGCTGTCACCTCTTCCCTGACATCAGGGCATCAGGGGTATAAAACATGCATCCGACGCCATTTTCTTCAGTCTTTCTTGCCGCACGGTGCCCGAAGCAAAAGCAGTTCGCAAGTGCCAGTCGGCAGACTCCTGAGATTTTCATGTTGGAATTTCAGACCGAAGTCTTCAATAAAGCTAAGTACCCCGTTGGGGAAGCATTTTTTCTTTTCTTGCTCCAGACCGATGTCAGAAAAAGTGAATAATTGTATTTCTTGTGGGAAGCAAATACCTCATAAGAACTTTCACTCTTACTCTATTCCTTGCCTAGGCCCTGATCACGACTTTGCTGGTTAACAAACATACTATTAAGCGCAGATACAGTTTTGCACAGCATGATTTTGGTAATGATTTCAATTATCCAGAAATGTCGTCGGATAGCCATCCGACTACCGCAATTTACAAAAAACGCAAAGAAAAAGAATGGGAAAGGCAACCGAGGCCCAAACCGGATGACGAATCAGCTCCAAAGCTAGTCACCGGTGTGCCGGTCCTCAGTGAGGAGCTTTTGCAGCCCCTGACGCCCGCTACCTCAGAGCCACAGGCCGCAATTGAAACCCACGTGGAGTTGGCCTTGCAGCAAGCAGCTCTAGGTGTTGGAGCCTCGGAAATCATTCCTTCAGTTGGGTCCAGAGCCGGTGAGCAGGCACCGGCTTCTGAGGGTGTATTCAGGCCTAAACATTTTTATGTGAAACCTTCATACAAAGCTAAGGCTAAAACGCCAACCAAGGAGAAAAGATCAAGTCAAGAACCATGTGCACAGGCCTCAATGCCTAAAAAACAGATGCTCAAAATGGCCGAAGACCTAATTACTTTAATCAGGGGCTCCCAGCCCCCTCCAGATAAGAGGCCTAGGAAAGACCCAGATTATGATGCTTCTGTCCAAGCTTCTATTTCTTCTGATTCTTCCTCTGACCCAGGGTACTCCTTACCCCCCTATGAGGACTCTGATGCTGAGGATTCCATTCCTTCAGCCTCTCCTCCTGAGGATTACTCTTTTGGGGAAACCCTTCATTCAATGAGAGAACTTTTCCATTGGGAAGGCCAAGACTTCTCAGATTCCAAAAAGAGACTCAGAGATTTCCTGCTGCTGCCACAGCACAGGCCTTTGGCCATCCCACCTGTTTTGGACATTGTGGATGATGTATTTTCGGAGTCTTGCTTGTCTCCAGATTCCTTACCGCCTGCCCCGTTTTAAGCCTGACAGATATTACAGGGTCCCTGACGCGCATAAATTCTTCTTTAAAAACCCTGTAGCTGATCCTGAAACTATTTCACAGGGTCCCAAGGGTGTTAAGGCTTCTACTGCCAGAAATCCCACTCCCTCTGACAGGGATTCTAGGGCATTTGATAGATGGGGAAATAAAGTCTACACTTCTACAACTTTGGCTATTAGGGCATTAAATTGCCAGTTCCATATGATTAAATTTCACCAACACCTCATGGGGTTACTGAAACAAATGATGAATGCTTCTGAAAGTGCTGCAAATAAGGAAATGCAGGATTTATTGCATACAGCCGAACAAGTCAGTAAACATACTTTGCAATGTGGTTTTGATTCTCTGGAGGCTTCTTGCAGGGCCACAGTTACTAGTGCTGTTATTAGGCGGCATGCTTGGTTAATGGAACAAAATCTTCCTGATCATGTTAAAGCAAAATTAATAGATTGACCCTTGCAACCTTAGAATTTGTTTGGTCCCAAGGCAGAAGAGGTTTTAAAGAAAATGGAGGATAAAGCTAAATCTATGCAAACGGTGAAAGATTTTATGCAGGTTCAGCCACCTAGGTTTAGCAGGAACTGGCCCACAAAGGATTGGTCCTTTCCACTGCCAGACAGATCATAAAGGGGCAGAGCCAGACGCTCCAGAGGGTCAATCGCAGCCTCAATCTTACTTCAGATCTAAGCAGTGGGGAGCCTCCACCTCCAAGGGAGGAGGAGAAAAACCTCAACCTTTCAGAAAACAAACACAATGACTTTCCACTGCCCGCCCCAAGCACCTATCTCTTGACAGCTCCCCTAGGGGGAAAACTAGCTCTTTTTGCTCAAAATTGGCACATTATAACCCAAGACAAGTGGGTTCTAAAGATTGTGGCCAAGGCTACAAATTCCATTTCCATACTTTGCCCAAGGCAAAAGGGTGGCCAGATCTGCCAAAGAATCAATGGGCAGAGGCTCAAAGACAAGTTTCATCCCTCATGGACATGAGGGCCATTCAACAGGTACCAGACAAAGAAGTGGGGCAGGGTTTTTATTCAAGACTTTTCCTGGTACCCAGAAAAGACAAGAAATGGGAGGCCAATACTGGATTTATCTACTCTGAATACATACCTGGAAATTCCAAAATTCAAAATGTTAACTATGCAGCAACTACTGCCCATGCTGGGCAGGGAGGCCTGGCTGGTAACTCTGGACCTAAAAGAAGCATACCTGCATGTTCCCATAAGACAATCATGCAGACGATACCTCAGGTTCAAAGCAGGTTCAAAGCACTACCAATTCTCTGCAATGCCCTTTGGCTTATCTACTGCGCCCACGGTCTTTACAAAGTGCCTGGCACCAGTAATTGCATTCTGCAGACAGAGGGGAATTCAAATATACCCTTACTTGGACGACTGCCTTATTCAAGCAGAGGACAAACACACTCTACTCCGACATATGGCTTTTGTGGAGAGGTTGTTAACAGGCCTAGGGTACACAGTCAACAAAGAAAAATCAAACTTAGTACCCTCTCAAGAGATAATATTCCTGGGTGCAAGCTTAAATACAACTGCCCAGATGGCTTATCTCACACCAGATAAACAACAACAGCTGACTGCCTACTTCAAAAAGTTGGAAACAAAGACCCAGTTATCTGCAAGGAAAATTCTGCAGGCCTTGGGCTTTATGGCTTCCTGCATCCTGTTAATTCCATATGCAAGGCTGCATATGAGGAAACTACAATGGTATCTAAAAAGTGTGTGGAATCAACATGGCTACAGTCTAGAGGCAGTTATATATATTCTTCCATGCCTCCAACATGAGTTTCAATGGTGGGCGAAAGCTTGTCACGAAAACAAAGGACAACCATTCACTCTCCCACTAGCTAGGCAGACAATAACAACAGACTCATCAGAATATGCCTGGGGGGCCCACATGGACGGAAAATGCATCCAGGGTGTAAGGCCTCTAAAACAACGAAAATTACATATCAATCTAAAGGAAATGCTAGCTGTTCAAAACGCTCTAACAGCTTTCAAGGACTTGCTTCATCCAGGACAATTACTGATAAAAACAGACACCACCACGGTCATGTGGTATATAAACAAACAAGGGGGAACACATTCTTATCCCCTTTGCAGACTAGCTATGACTCTGTGGGACTCAGCTCTGGCACTCCAGATACATATGCAGGCACAGTTCCTGCCAGGGAAAAAGAACACTCTGGCAGACGACCTCCGCAGAAAAATTATGGATCCCTGGGAATGGAAACTGGATCCAGAAATCTTCAGCATGATAACAGGGAATTGGGGGTGATCGGAGTTAGATCACTTCGCTTCCCCTCACAATCATCAGTTACAGATATTTTGCACAAGGACTTACCCACAAGCAAGCTTGGAAAGTTGATGCTCTCTCCTTCAGATGGGAACATCTGTCAGTATATGCCTTCCCTCCTCTACCTCTCTTACCCAAGGTACTCCAGAAGGTCAGACAGGAAAAGCCAAGGATGATTTTGATTGCTCCAGACTGGCAACGTCAGTACTGGTATCCAACACTGAGGAATCTGTCCAGATACCCACCATGGATATTGCCCCAGATTCCTCATCTGCTATCCCAACAAAACAAGCAGATCCTGCACAGCCAGCTCAAGACCTTAAACTTGGCAGCGTGGCAGATAGTGTAACTACATACAGTGCACCCCTCAGTAAAGCAGTGATGGATGTCATTTTGGAGGCTAGAAGGCCCAGTACTAGAAAATCTTATGATGGAAAATGGAAAAGATTTTGTGCTTGGAACCAAACAAAAGGAATGGATGCAAAGGCCCCTAATAATCCTCAGATATTGCAATACTTAACTGAGATGCTACACAAGGGCCAATCTTTCTCATCAATCAAGATTCATGCTTCAGCAATCTCGGCTCACTACAGCACGGAGCCACCCATCTTCTCTCATCCACTAGTTAAGCAATTCCACAGAGGGGCAAAGAACTTAAGGCCTCCAAGGAGATCACCAGTACCAGCATGGGACCTCAACTATGTCCTGGAAAAGCTCACCCTTCCACCTTTTGAACCTGCTGCCTCAGCTGATATAAAATTTCTAACCTGGAAGACAGCTTTACTTCTAGCTATTACCTCTGCTAGGCAAGTATCTGAGCTATAAGCTCTCATGGCTGTGGAGCCCTTCATCATCTTTCATCAGGATAATTCACTAAGGACCAACCCTACCTTTCTGCCAAAAGTAGTTTTCAGAGAAGGGTTCTCTGGACCCAAAGTTCCTAGGCACCCCTCTGCCTCTAGGACGGCGACCTCCCTGTCCTCCTCTGCCACGGAAGGACTGGTTGTCCGGAGCAGGTTGGGATTGCTGCGATTTCCGGAACCACATCTTCTTCTGTCCCTTTTGGTTCTTCGAGAAGGACCTCTGGGGAGCTGAGAAGTGGACTCCGACGGCAGACAGCGTCTTCCCGTCCTTTTCACTCTGGACCAGCGTTACGCGAACCGTTTTGCCAAAAAGGGCAGAACCATCGAAGGGGGCATTCGCGAAGGTCGCTTTGAAGGGCCCCGCAAAGTCACAGTGGCGGAGCCAGGCCTGGCGTCTCATAACAAGGCCCGATCTGCTACCTCTAGCGGCTCCCTCTGTTGCGTGAGATAAGAGCCGCATAGAAGTATTAGACACCGCTCTGAGAGTGGCCATACGGGTGGAGTACACTTGTTTGTCCTCCGCCGAAATGGACTCTGGGGGAGATGCAGCGTATTCCTTAATCAGGTCTCGCTGCATCCTGATCACGTGTGCCATATAGTTCAGCGCCCTCAGGGAGAAGGTTGCTGAACTAAAGACTTGCTTCCCAATGCGATCCATCGAGCGGGATTCCTTGCTTGTGGGATACATAGAGGGACTCTCCTGAGCCAATTCCCTCTTTGTGGCTGCAGCCATCAGCATGGCATCTACTGGGGGTCCCTTGCTCCAATGTGTACGGTCCGATGGGGGACTAAGAATCCGGTCCGGACGTTTGGGAACAGGCTCTATGGTGTCCGGGTCCTTCCACGCTCTGGTGGCAATAAGGTCCACCAGAGGGTCGGCAGGAGGAGACACCCAAGAGGTACACGGGCCCGCCTCAAATGCCTCCAAGAACACAGACTCGTCCGAGGAGGCCTTGGGGGCAGACCACCCCCCCCGATCCTTAACATTTCCATAATGTCTCCAAAGGAGGCATCTTCTGGGGGTGATCTTGGGGAGCCCTCCCCTTCCTCCAAGTCCGTGTCTTCAGTAATAGACTCGGGGGAGTCCATGTGCCTCCTCTTACACTTATGCTTACGAGGCACTTCCTCGGGGGGACTGTCCGAGGAGTCCTTGCCAGCAACCAGTTGTTCCAAAGGAACTACTTGGGACATTGAGGCGGGCTGTCCCTGAGACCGGCTGATGGGAGCCTGGCCCAGCTGCGAGGGAGTGCGGGATGGAGCCGAGACAGGGACCAGGGGTCCGGATATCCTCGACAGAACCCTCTCCACAACGTCAAAGGCCGAGGGGGAGCCGACTTCTCTAAGACCCGAGAGCCGACCCCCACTCGGATCCGACGAATGGATCAGAACTGGAGCCGAGACCGTCGGATCCGAGAGACCGGTGCGCTCTGACCTAGATGGAGTCGAAGAGACACCGGCTCCCTCGGATCCGAAGCTAGGCCCACGGCTCCAAGAGGTCGGGTCCGAAGTACCCGAAGCACTCAAGGCAGGAATCGGATCCGAGGTGCGCCGACCAGTCGGATCCGACCCACCCCCGGGTCCGAAGCTGCCCGGCTCCGAAAGCTCCAAACCCGGGAGTCGGGTCAGAGAAGGAGCTATGGGGGCGAAAAAAGGGGTCGAGGCCCCTCCCAGATGGGGGGGGGGGCCAGGAGCACTCCCATCTACATCTGGGCCTGGATGAATCGCCTCATCATCCGGTCCATATCAGCGTCCGACCTAGAAAAGGTTAACCTCGACGAGGCCACCGAGGCAGATCTAGAGTGTCGCCTCAATGACCTCAACGAAGGTCTAGTCTCCACCTCCTCGGGTCCGGGAGAGAACCGATGGGATCTGAGCCGAGGAGGAGGAGATTTAGAAGCCAGAGGGGAGGCACTCTTAGGCAGGGGGGGCAGAGACAGAGGTCTCGGCCCGCCGCTTATGGTGCCCCTCCCTGTGCCTCTCCTTTTCCCTCCTGGTCTCCCTATCCTCCGGTTTCTTGGCGGGAGATTGAGTCCCTGCCGGAGGAAGGGAGACCGAAGTAGCCACTGGTGGCTGCTGGATAGCAGGGGCCGAGGCCGAAGCCGATTCAGAAGGGAGAAGTCCCGCCAGAACCAACTTCGACCTCCGCTCCCTTAAAGCCCGGGGGTTGAACCCTGCACAAATGGTACAACCAGAAGAAAGGTATTCAACCCCCAGGCATTTAACGCACCGAGTGTGGCCACCAGCCGGGGAAAGCTTATGGCCACACTCGGTACATTTAGAAAATATAGCCTTGGGGGCTTCAGACATGGCTACGCCCTAAAAGGCCCTAACAAAAAAACACACACATGACTAACGTACACCGACGAAAAACCCGAGAAAAGTTAACTAAAAATAGGGAGGAAGGCCTAGACAAACGCACACTAATTTCAGTTAAAGTATAAAAGGGAAATATAGACAAAAATATTTCACCAAATCTCTGTCGCTAAGGAGCTCGAAAAATCCCGTCAGCTACTGAACGCGACAAACAAAATCTGAGGTCAGTCAGGGCTTAGCAGGGGATTATGGGTAAAGGGAGGAGCTAGGAGCTCGGATCCTAAAGCTTATGAATTGTCGGATCCGAATCCCACAGGTTGCAGACAAATTAAGTCTTCCTACTTCAGATCAGACTATTTCTAAATGGGTGGGTAACTGTATCCGCTTCTGCTACTTACAGCATGGAAGACAAGCCCCAGTAGGCATTAGAACTCACTCTACCAGAGCTGCGGCCACCTCTGCAGCCTTCCTCAGGGGTGTGCCCAACCAGGGAGATTTTAGAGGCAGCCACTTGGACCTCAGTCCACACGTTCACAAAACACTACAATCTGCCTCTATACTCTAAATCTAAGGCAGGCTTCACCACTGCAGTACTGCAGGGCCTCTTAGTCTCCCCAGCTGTAGTTTAAACCTACCTCCCTTACCTCAGCTTTGGGACTCTACCCAAGAGTGATGACTGCAACAGTGAAAGACGATGAACACAGTACAGTTCTGTACACTTACCATAAATGTAGATGTTTGAG
Source organism: Protopterus annectens (assembly GCF_019279795.1). Taxonomy (NCBI): domain Eukaryota; kingdom Metazoa; phylum Chordata; order Ceratodontiformes; family Protopteridae; genus Protopterus; species Protopterus annectens. The sequence goes on from NC_056739.1 coordinate 1,957,420,128, forward strand.
TGTATTCACTGTTGCAGTCCAGGTTACCCACCCTCCATCCCCCTTTTCTTTCTCTGAAACTGTCTCTTCCTATTCTCAGCCTATACGGTGTATTTGCTTATGCACATAAGTAAATTGTCTTTTGTAGATGTATGCTCTGCATATATATATATATATATATATATATATATATATATATAAATATATATATAAATATATATATATATAAATTTATATATAAATATATATATATATATATATGAATATACATAATATATATATATATATGAATACATATGAATATATATATATATGAATATATAAATATATATATATATATGAATATATAAATATATATATATATATATATAAATATATATATATATATATATATATATATATACATACACATGTATAGAATGTTTTTTCAGCCTAATCTTTTTAGGGGCACCTGACATCTGGGGCAAGAAAAACTGAAGAAAATGGCATCGGATGCATGTTTTATACCCCTAAAGCCCTGACATCAGGGAAGAGGCGACAGCAACCGATGCAGGACCAAGACTTTGGAAATCAGGCCAGTCTATGGCACCTGCCAGCATGATTACCCAAGAGTGATGACTGCAACAGTGAATACACTCGAACATCTACATTTATGTAAGTGTACACAACTGTACTTTTCCAGACTTAGACAATGCTGACTCCATAGATTTTTTAAGTACAACTGTAGTTTCCTCATATGCAGTCTTGCACATGGAATTAAAAGAATGCAAGAGGCCATGAACCCCAAGGCTTGCAGTATTTGCCTTGCAGAAAGCATGGTTTTTGTGGCCATCTGTTTGAAGTACGTCACCAAATGAGTTTGTTTCTCTGGCGTAAGAAAAGTCATCTGGGCAGTTGTATTCAAGCTTACAACCAGGAATGTAATGTTCTGAGAGGATACCAGTTGTGATTTATTTTCGTTTATAGTGTACCCTAGACAGCTTAGAACCCTTTTTACAAATGCCAGATGTTGTAGAAGAATGTCCTTGTCTTCTGCGTGTATTAGACAATCATCCAGGTAGGGATATATTTGAATGTTTCTTTGTCTGCAAAATGAAATTACTGGAGCCAGGTATTTTGTAAAGACCCTGGTCGCAGTAGATAAGCCAAAGGGCAGTGCAGAGAACTGGTAATGCAAGTAGCCTGCCTTGAAGCGGAGGTATCTTCTGCAGGACTCCCTTGACAGGGATATGCAGGTATGCCTCCTTTAGGTCCAGAGTTGCCAGCCAGGCATCTTTGCCTAGCATAGGAAGTAACTGTTGCAGGGACAGCATCTTGAATTTTGGAATGTCCAGAAAGGTGTTTAGAGTTGATAAGTCCAGGATTGGACACCAAGTCTGGTCTTTTCTGGGTACCAGGAAAAGCCTTAAATAGAAATCTTGTCCCTTTTCCTCTTCTGGAACTGGCTGTATAGCTCCCATGCTCATGAGGGAAAGTACCTGCTTCTTGGCCTCTGCCTACTGATTTTGGGGCAGGTCTGGCCATCTGCTTGGAATTAGCAGGGTGTGAAAATGGAATCTGTACCCTTGGGATACTATATTTAAAACCCATTTGTCCTGGGTTATAAGTTGCCAGTTTTTTGCATGAAGTGCCAGCTTTCCAACCAAAGGGGCGGTTAACTGGTAAGTGCTTGGAAGATGCAAATGAAAGTCATTGAGACTGCTTACTGTAGGGGGGGTGTCTTGGTGTTTCCAGATTTGGTAAAGGCAGCACCCCATTGCGTTGCTCTATAAAATCCTTGTAATTGAAACAGAGTGCCTTTGGAATGCCTGGATTTGGCTTGAGGGGCTCTGGTTTGAACTGGAAAGGAACAGTTCTTAGTAGGCCGGTGCCTGCTGAATCTTGGTGGTTGTACCTGCAGGAAATCTTTCACAGTTTGCATACATTTAGCTTTATCTTCCATCTTTTTTAAAACTTCTTCAGCCTTTGCACCAAAAAGACAGTCCTGCTGTAAAGGAGCATCCAGCAATTTTGCTTTAACATGATCAGGTAAGGTTTGCTCTTTGAGCCAAGCATGCCTTCTTAGCACAGAGCCAGTAACAGCAGCCCTGCAGGAGGCCTCTAAAGAATCAAATCCACACTGCAAAGTATGTTTTCCAACTTGTTCAGCTGAATACAATAATTCCTGTAATTCTTTATTTCCCACACAATCAGATATCAACATCATTTTCTGTTTAAGCAGCCCCATGAAATGCTGCTGATATTTAAGCATATGAAACTGACAGTTTAAAGCTCAAATTGCCAAAGTTGCTGAAGTATAAACTTTCTTATCCCATCAACCCAGCGCCCTGGAGTCTCTATTAGAAGGGGTAGGATTTTTAGCAGAGGAGGCCTTAATACCTCTGGGACCCTGAGAAATGGTTTCAGGGTCAACAGTAGGGTTTTTGAAAAGGAATTTGTGGGAATTGGGAACCCTGTAATATCTATTTGGTTTAACAGGGGCCGGAAGCAGAGAATCTGGTGACATACTAGATTCTGTAAAAACATCATCCACAATGTCTAGCACAGGAGGAATAGCCAAAGGCCTATGCTGAGGAAGAAGAAAATCCCTAAGCCTCTTTTTAGATTCAGAAAAATCCTGACTTTCCCAATAGAAATGTTCCCTTAAAGCATGCAAAGTTGCTCCAAAGGAAAAATCTTCTGGGGGAGAAGCAGAAGGAATGGAGTCTTCTGCATCAGAATCCTCATAAGATGGAATAGACAAATCCAGTTCATTAGAAGAATCTGAAGAAATAGATTCATGTTCAGAAGAATCATAATCAATGTCTTGCCTAGGCCTCTTAGGAGGGTGGATGGGTACACCTGATCAGAGTAATTAAATCTTCAGCCATTTTGAGCATCTGTTTTTTAGGCATAGCGGCTTGCATACGTGGCTTAGTCATTGGTTTCTTAGACATAGACTTTGATTTAGATCCTACTTTTGAAGGAGGAGTCAGTTTGATGTAAAAATCCTTAGGTCTGAAAACACCCTCATTAGCCGGTGCCTGCACAGCAGCTCCAGACCCATCCAAGAGAGAGACATCCGTGGGTTCCAAAGTTGAAGCGTCTTGCGGCATACCGGACTCCGAATGGGTCTCAGTAGAGGCCTGCGAATTAGAATTAGCGGGTATCAGGGGCTGTGAAAGCGTCTCACTGAGTACCAGCAACATGCTTAAGAGAATTTGGTTTTGTTCGGTTTTGGACCTTGACGGTCTATCTCTGTCTTTCTTTGCGTTTTTTATGAATTCCGGTTGTCGGATTGCTAAGAGACGACATTTATGGATAGTTGAAACGTGAGCCAAAGTAATGAGAGGCAAAAGAATACCGACACTTAATAGTGCGTTGATTAAATTTAGCACAAAACCGACAGCCAGGCACGTTGTGATCAGGGCCTAGGCAAGGAATATAGTACAAGTAAAAATCCTTATGAGGTATTTGCTTCCCACAAGTAATGCAATTATTAACTTTTACTGACATCGGTAAGGAACAAGAAAACATTTCCCCAATGGGGTACTTAGTTTTTTAATTGAAGACTTCGGATCTGAATCTCGAAAATGAAAATTTCAGGAGTCGGCCAACCGGCACTTGCGAACTGCTTCTGCTTCGGGCACCGCGTGCCAAGAAAGACTGGTGTAATGGCGCCGGCTGCATGTTTTATACCCCTGACGTCATGGAAGAAGGAATAGCAACCAACGCAGGACCCAAAACTTTGTTAATCAGGCCGACTGAGGGAAACCTGCCAGGAGATTACCCAAATGTAATGAATGCAACAGTGAAACACTAACATCACCATCCATTTCCATGAAATTGAAAAGGCATCTGTTGCCATCGCCAGTGGTTCTGGCAGTCTGGTGAGAAGAAGGGAAGTTGCCTGTTGATGGCAGAGGCAAACAGGTCTATTTGAGGTGTACCCCATCGATGGACCAGGTCCAGGAAGACCTCTAAGTGTAGCATCCATTCGTGGGCCATAGTTATGGAGCTGCTGAGGGAATCTGCCTGAGAATTCTGTTGGGAAGATATGCATACCGCCTGTAGACTAACTCCCTGACTGGTGGCCAGTTCACACACCAGGAGAGCTAGTCTGCAAAGTAAGAAAGATTTGGTTCCCCCTTGCTTGTTGAGATACCACAGCACTGTGGTATCGTCTGTAAACAGCTTCAGGGGTCCTTATTTTAGTCTGGTTCGGAAGGCCCACAGGGCCAATAGTATTGTCCTCATTTCTCTCACACTGATGTGCTCTTTCCTGTGTGATACTGGCCACACTCCCTGCACTTTTAGATGCCCCAGAGTCATGCCCAACAGAGGTCTGAGGTGTTTGTGTACATAATCAGTTTCGGTGTAGAGGATTGCAGTGGAAGACCCAGGTTGAGTTTCACCTGATTCACTCACCAATGTATCTCCTGCTTCAGGCAGGGCAGGAGGGGCACCCTGTACTCTAGGGGGTTGGAATGTGTCCAAACAGACCTGAGGCACCACTGCACTTTCCTCATGTGAATACTTGATAAAGGCAACACAGGTATAGTGGAAGCCATGTAGCCCAGGAGCCAGAGGTATTGCCTTGCAGTCATTTCTTTGGTGTGACGAACCAAAAGCAGACAATGTGTCAAGCTTTCCACCTTTTGGGAAGAAAGATAAGCTTTCATGATTGTTCGAATCCTGCATCTCAGGAAAACAGTCTTGTGCAGGTTCCATTTGAGACTTTGGGTAACTTATCTGAATCCCAAGGGACTGTAGGAGTGCAATGGTTTTGTGCAACTGTAGCAGGAGGGACTGTTTGCAGTCAGCCTGAATGAGCAGGTCATTAAAATACAGGAATATTTGGATCCCTTGTCTCCTGCAGAAATCAATCACTGGTGTCAGACATTTGGTGAAGACTCTAGGTGCAGTGGAAAGATCAAAGGGCAAGGCAAAGAATAGAAAGTGAGAGGAGACCTGGCTTTAGCAGGAGTGAATTGCTTCCTGGTGGTTTTCCTAGGCCTAGAAGAGGGAGTAGGCCGTGAGTGCTTTCTGATTAACTGAGTTTTTGAAAGATAACTTCATTGAAACTTTGGAATTGGGGATATCAACAGATGCTTTAAATATTGCATCTCTTTCCCCTTTTGTTGCAAGGACTTGAACAAGTCTGCAACCTTTGCTCAAAATACAGCTGAGTTGTCCAAAGGAGCATCTACCAGCTTAGCCCTAAAATCATCTGGTAGGGGGTGAAAGCGTAACCAGGAGTACCTTCTTAGGGCAGACTCTGATGCTGTTAACCTGGCTGAGACCTCAGCAGCATTACAGCTGTACTTGATAAAACTACCTGGTAACCTGAGAACTCAGGAAAACAAGGGAGCACAGTTGAGCTTTGGCTGCTGAGTCTGTGGAGTCAGAGAGTTGTTTGGAAATATTCCCCAAAAGGGATAAAGCACAGACATTTGTGTTTGGTGATTGACTAGAGTTGCAGATGTGCACATTTTCTTCTCCAAATGCTCGGTGATTTTGCTGCCTTTGTCAGCAAGGAGGAGGGTAGCAGAAGGCAGTAGTTTTGAAGCCTTGTCAGTGGAGAGAGAAATGGTGGCTGGGTCTGCAGCTGGGCATTTTACTAGACATTTTGCTGTCTCAGGGACTTTATAAAACCTATTAGATGTGCATGGAGCTGGGGGTTGGTAGTCTGGGTTCAAAGGATGCTGCTGAAAAAGCATCCAGAAAAACTGGAAGAATGGGAGTAACAGCAGTAGGGGCTGGGGAGTCCATCTGGATGAGGTCATAATACATGTTTTGAACCTCAGTCATTTCAGATGACTCCCACTTAAAATGTTCCCTCATTTTAGCTACAGTTTCCCCAAAGGGTAGATCTGCGGGGGAATCTGCACCACCACAGTCTTGCTCTGGAGAACCATATCCAAGTGGGGAAGGGAGCTGAGAGGTGTAGGAGCGAGATTATTCAGAAGAACAATCAGAGTATTCTTCCTCTTCCACCTGAAAGGGTTCTGATGCCTGCGGCCTAGGGCTCAGAATTTGAGGAGGGATTGTGGAAGTCTCAGGTGCAGTAAGCCGCAGGGTCATAAAGACATTAAACAGGCTTTGAGAGAAAGCCAGCCAATCTGGTAGACTTTCTTTAGCAGGGGATACATGCTTCCTCTTCTCCTCCTTTTTTAGTGACGGCCTAGCGGACATCTGAACAGAGGAAGGCCTAGGGTCAGACAACTGCAAAGGGACACAGGGATCTGACTGTCCTGCTGAGAGCCCGGGTTCCCCCCTCGATGTTCCAAGGCCAACATCCACAAAGCCTCCATGGACGTGCCTTCCACGCAGGATTGTGCAGGTTCCAAAGAGGTACCAGCTATATCCAGGCTGGCAAAGCCTGAATGTTCAACCAGGCCGATGTCACCCACAAGGTGTGCGCCGGATGCTGGAGGCACAACGATAGTAGTAGGCCTTGTGGTGTTATCCTTCTTCTTTGGTGTTGCGGCAGGCAAGTCAGAAGAAAGGAAAGTTGTGTAAAATCTTACCATAATCATAGATGCACTTTTCTTCCATGCAGCAGTATTCACTAGGGGGTTTACCCTTCTTCCAATCAGCTTGTCCGTCCAGATTTCCAAAACGTTTCTAGTCCCAGATGGTCCAGACATCTGACATGTTGGTAGGTACATGGGCCATAAATGTGACGTCTGCGCGCACCGGCCCTCAGAACCAAGGAAGCCCCAGACGGAGCCAGTCCTGATGGCCTAGCCTGTACAGAAGCTGAGGAGAGCAAGTGCAAGGATAAAAGGGCGATGGCAGGAGGGAAGGAATACTGCAACATGGAAGAGAAGGACATCTATGGTTATGGTAAAATTTTACACAACTTTCCTATGTCCTCCTATTCCAATGTTGAAGTATTCACTAGTGGGCAAGTACAAAAGCTCACTGTTGGCTGGAAGGAGGTCTGGGTGAGGATTCCAGGAACCCATGCAGGATAAATGTGGTCCAATTTATAGTGTCTGGTGAAAGTGTGTACAAAGGACCTGGTAGCTGCTTCCAGAATGGAGTTGGTATCTAGGCCTTTGAAAAAGGCTCCAGAGGAAGGCCATGGCTCCTGTGTAATAGGCTCTGACATTGCCTGACAGTGTCTTCCCATGGTGTGTGCAACAAAAGGAAATGGCTGTAGCAATCCAAGAAGAAATGGTTTGTGTTTCCACCGATTTCCCCAGAGCCCTGGGTTGGAAGGAAACAAACAGCTGGTCTGATTTGTGTAAGGGCTTGGTCTTATACAAATAGAATCTAAATTGCCTGTGGACATTCAGGTTGTGTAGGACCCTCTCACTGTCTCCCTGAGGGTTAGGAAAAAAGGTGGGTATGTGAATAGTCTGATTCACAGAAAGGTCACTGACCACCTTGGGGATGAAGGAGGAATTAATCCTGAGGGTGGGGGAGCCATAAGGGCTTGGAGCTCCAAGACCCTCCTGGGTGATGTCAGAGCTACTAGTAGTACTGTCTTCCAAGTGCAAAATTTCAAGTCAGCCTTGTCAGCTGGTCCAAAGGGTGGCAGAGTAAGTTTTTCTAGGACATAGTTAAGGTAACAGGAAGGAGGGGTCGGTTTTCTTGGGAGGGGAGCGTCTTAACTGTAAAACACCCTTTAGGACTAGCTTTGCTGGGAGTCTGGAAGCTAGCGGAGGTTCCATATGCAAGCAGGCAGAAATGACAGACAGGTGTGCTTTTAAAGAGGAGTAAGACAAGCCTTTCTTCAGGAGTTCACACAGGTAGGACAGAATCCGAGGCAGGTCGCTATCCAGCGGCTCCATCTGTCTTCTGTGACACCAGATAGAAAGCCTTCTCCATTTCGAGAGATAAGATTTTCTTGTGTTAGGTTACCTAGCCTCCTGCAGGATTGAGAGTACATCCTCGTTGTACAGGTGTCTGAAGGGAATTAGAATCCTATCAGTCACAGGAAGAGGTGCGGGGGTCTCCAATGTGGGTGAATCTGTGTCCCCTGGTGCTGTGTGAGTAGATCCACTAAGGGGGGTAACTTGTGGTGACTGCCCTTGGAGAGAAGAAGAAGAGGAGGGAACTAGTGCTGCCTTGGCCAGCAGGGTTACCGACAAGACTTTTGGGAAGTCCTGCTGAATTTTCAGTAGGACACTCTGGATCAGAGGAAAGGGGAGGAGGCGTACAGGAATCTCTCCTTCCAAGACATTAAGAAGGCATCTGTTTGCAGTGCCTTTGGCTCATGAGCTCTGGAGTTGCCTGTTTGTGGAGGAGGCGAACAGGTCTATCTGTGGAATACCCTACCTGTGGATCAGATCTAGGAAAACATCTTTTGACAGCATCCAGTTGTGACAGTCTGAGGTGGTTCTGCTTAGGGAGTGTGCCTGACAATTTTGTTGGGATGGGATGTAGGCTGCCTGGCGGGTGATCCCCTGGTAATAGCCAAATCCCATACCTGTAGAGCTAGCCTGCCAAGGAGGTAGGACTTCATCCCTCCTTGCCTGTTGAAGTACCACATCACTGTGGTATTGTCTGTAAAGATCTTCAGGGTGCCCTGTGTGAGGAAGGGCTGGAAGGCCTGCAGGGCAAGAAGAATGTCTAACATTTTCTTAATGTTGATGTGCCAGTGTTTGTTTTTGTCTGTCCACAAACCTTGTACCATTCTTGGGTCCAGAGTCGCTCCCCAGCCCAGATCTGATAAGTCTGTGCATGATTTGGGAAGGGGAGGGCATTTGCAGAAGGAGGCCAGGATTCTGGGCAACCTGGGCCAGCCACCACTTCAGTTCTTGGTGGAGGCAGGGGAGGAGTGGGATCCTGAATTCGACGGGGTGGGAGTGCTGTGTCCAAACTGAGCGCAAATGCCATTGCATTTTCCTCATATGAAGCCTTGTCAGGGGTAGCATGGGATAGTGGCTGCCATGTACCCAAGGAGTGTGAGCAATTCCCCTCGCAGTCAGGATGGGTGAGAGGAGGGCAGACTATAGATGGTGGCTCAAGGAAAGTACTTTTTCCTCCAGTACGAAGGCCATCCTGAGCTCTGTCCTGATTCTGCATCCTAGGAATACAATTTCTCGTGTAGGATTTAGTTGGGACTTGGGGAAATTTATGAGGAACCCTAGAGACTGCAGCAGGAGCTCCTTTGTGTGAGTGAGGAGGGTTTGCCTGTCTGCTGCTTGAACGAGAAGGTTGTCTAGGTATGGGAAAATCTGAATTCCCCTTGTCCTGCAATAAGCAATGACTGGGGCTAGGTATTTTGTAAATACCTTTGGTGCAGTGGAAAGTCCAAAAGGCAAGCACAGTATTGAAAATGAGAGGAACCTGCTTTGAATCTGAAGAATTTCCTGGAGGATGGTTTTATGGCAATGTGCAGTTAGTCCTCTTTGATGTCCAGGGTCACCATGAAGGCCTGAGGGAGGAGGAGGGGAAAAAGAATGGGAGGGATTATCATCCTGAAGGAGGGGTCCTTCAAGAAGAGGTTTATATGGCAAAGTTCAAGGATGGGTGTCCATGGTCCTTCCTTCCTGGACACCAGAAAAATTCTGGAGTAGAAGCCTTTCCCTCGAGCTGAGGGGGGACTACTACTTTGGTGCCTTGGAGTAACAGCTTGTTTAGGAGCTCGAGTAGGAGGGACCCTTGGGGGGGGGGGGTGGAAGAGGGATAGGTAGTTTTGGAGGGCGAGAGATCCAAGACATGAAGTAACCCTCCTTCAGGATTGTCAAAACCCATTTGTTGGATGTCACTAGGGTCCATGCAGGGAGGCAGTGAGAGTGACTGGAAGATAGAGGTATGGCGGGAGGAGGTGGAGGAAGAAAGGGAGATCTCTGGGCAGTTGTATGAGGAGTCCTGGGCTGAGTAGATGGCTCCTGTGGGATTTTCTAGACCTGGAGGGGTCCATGGGCCTAGAAGTTTTCCTTATGAACAGTGTCTTACCTGGGTAGTTTCGCTGGAACTTTGGGACTGGAGAGACAAGGAGATGCTTTAAGTCTTGGAGTGCTTTCCCTTTTTGTTGGAGCGACTTGAAAAGGTCAGCCACCTTGGTGCCAAAAAGGGCAGAGTGATCCAAGGGTGCATCCAAGAGTATGGCCTTGAAGTCATCCGGGAGGGGCTGTAGACGCAGCCAGGAGTATCTCCTCAACGCAGAAGCAGATGCAGCTGACCTGCCAGAGGCCTCAGCTGCATCATAGGCAAATCTGACAGAGTGCTTATTAACTTGAAAGATGAGCCCAAGAAAGGAAGACAGGGATGCCTTTGCAGCACAGTCTGGGATATCATGGATATCCTTACAGGCTTTGTTTAGTAAAGTCAAGGAGTATTTGACCATGTGTGATTAGTAATTCGTAGCGCTAAAAGTCAGGGTAGCAGAAGTGTAAATCTTCTTTCCCCACCTCTCCATGGCCTTGCTGTTTTTACTTGCAGGCAGAACAGTGGTAGTAGGGAGAAGTTTGGTAGCCCTGTTAGAAGCAATAGAAATAGTATCAGGGTCTGCTGGAGGGCACTTGAAAAGGAATTTCTCTGCATCAGGAACACTGTATAATCAGTCTGTCCTCCTAGGGTCAGGTGGCTGGGAATCTGGATTCAAGCATGCTGCAGCAAAAGCATCCAAGAAGGCAGGCTGGAATAGTGGAAAAGGAGCCTGGTTAGGAGATTCCATCTGGATCAAGTCATGGAATCTTTTTTGAGCCTCCGACATGTCTGAGCAATCCCATTTAAAATGTTCTTTCATAAAGTTGACTGTGACCCCCAAGGTAAGGTCTTCCACCGGGGGGCCGGGTTCTGCAGAGGCTTCTTCTGGGGATCCATACTCCAGAGGGAAAGAAATCTGTGAATAGGACAAGGAGTCCTCTGAGGAGTCTGATATTTCCTCCTCTACAGGGTGGCTAGGTGTTCTCTCAGGCGGTAGAGGCCTTGGGCTGAGAAGAGGTGGAGCAGCCGAAGGAAGATCTGTAGTAGGCCTAAGGGCCAGAAAGGTTTTGTAGAGGCTCTGGATAAAGGCCTGTCAGTTGGATAAGGCTTCTGGGGTTGGCAGAATATGCCTCTTTTGTTTCTTCTTGGTAGGCCTGAAGTCACAGAAGAAACGGTGGAGGCCTGGGTCCAATGTGCCCATATCAGTTACTTGTTTCCCCCTGGCGTCTGAATCAGGCACCAGGATATCCTCGCTGGACATGTCCGCTCTGGATTGTGCAGCCTCCAGATAGGTACACACTTCATCCAAAGTGGTGGACGCCAATTCCTCTGTCAATCTGACGATGGCTACATGCTGAGAAAAGGCAGAGGGAGGTACAATGGAAGTAGACGGCTGCATGGACTTGACCCTCTTCCTGGGTGGTTCGGATGGGGCGTTGGAGGCGGCTACCAGACAGAGAGATCTGTCTAAGGCATTGGTTTTCAAGGTATAAGTCTAGGGCCTGTAGTCAGCGACAAAGGATCATAGGGACGAACGGCTTACAAATAGCACAGTTTTTATAATAGTGATCCCTACCCAAACAAAAGAGATAGTGGTCGTGGGTATCTTTATGGGAATTTGGCGATCACAGTTGCACTTGCTCTTACTGTACATTAACAGACTATACTACTACAAAAAAAGGACTGAAAAATCCTCAATGGGGTACCTATCTTGATGCAAAAACTTATCTGACATCAGCGAGTAGCAGGAACAACTGGCGTACGGCTAGTGGCTGAAAAGTTCTGAGGGCCAGTAAATGCAGACATCACATTTGTGGCCCACGTACCTGCCAACACGTCAGATGTCCCGACGCACCATCTAGTACTGGAAAAGCTTTGGAAACCTGAACGGACAAGCTGATCAGAAGAAGGGTAAACCCACTAGTGCATACTGCAACAATGGAATAGAAGGACACCCCTCCATACCTAGCGCTCTTTAAGAGGTTGGTTCTCTAAGTATAAGTTTAGCAAGTGGAGCCGGCGATGTAGAGTTTTGGGAACAAAAGCCTGGCAGATAGGGCAGGCCTTGTAGTCATTCGATTTACCAAAACAAAACAAGCAAAGATCGCGGGCATCTCTGTGTGGTATTTGACAGCCACACTTACACTTGCCCTTTCTGGATGACATGAACAAGCATTAGAAAACAATGACTGAAAAGAAGGTTCCCCAATGGGGTACTTATCTGCATTCTCGAGAATCCGATGGCCGGGAAGGCAGGAACACCTGACGTTCGACTGGCGGCTGAGAAGTTCCGAGGTCTGGTGTGTGCAGATAATCACTTTTATGGCCTAAGTACCATACAGTGACTGAAACCTTTCGTATACTGGCCAGACGTCCGGGTAGCAAGAGGAGAAAACCCATATGTACAGAATATCACCACAGGGAAATAGGAGGACACTGGGTCAGCATTCCCAAAGGAGATTCAGGTCTTTTCACAAAGGGACTCAGCTGCTGACCCAAAAATGGGTCTACTGAAGGGGAATATCTAGTCCAGGGGGTACTTGTAACATCGACCTTCGGCACTATGGTCTGCTGAATAGAGGGAGAAAATGGAACCGAAGGAGTAGATGTAATGATTGTTGGTACCAGAGAGGTTGTCGATGAAGTGGTTTGTGTAAGATCAATAGCAGATGGCACCGACACTTATTTTGTTGTTTTTCGTACCAGAGCAGAAAGCAATGACATTTTTGGAACTTTTGCCTTCGGTTCCGAAGAAACTGTCGGAACCTGGGAATTTTGATATTTGGAGTCATGTACCTTAGGGGAATACGGTACCAAATGACTCAGTTTTTTTGTCTCAGACTTTGGAGATTTTGGAGTCTCTACCTCAGAAAGAGCTTCACCAAAGGGACACTTCAATAAGCCTTTGGAATTAACTTACTTAGTCTCTCTGCACGAGTTCAGGCACTAAAGCCCTTACAGATATCAGGAGGAGCTTGAACTTCCAAATGAGGGACACCCAGACAGTAGACACAAGTAAAATGCCCATCGGAATTAGGCATTTTTCTGTCACAGTCCTTACACTGTTTAAACCTGGAAGCTCTTTTTGTTTCCCTGCCTTGTCCAGTCAAAATACACAGTATACATGCACACACACACTTGCTCGTAGTGAAAAAAGAGGAACTATATCAGTTTGGAAAAGTAAAAATCCTCTTTTTTTTTTTTGTATTATATACCAACTATGGTACATACAGAATACCCACGCGGGTAAGGAAAGGAAAGAAGCAGGAGAAAAAACACCAATGATGGCAATAAAAGTTACCAACAGTAAGAGGGAAGGAGAGGCCTAATACCACCAATGGTAAAAGAGAAATACCCTGAGGTAAAAATGGGGGTAGAAAGCTTCAGAGTTCACTCACATGAAAAAGACAAATGACAGTAAGTATTAAAGAGTTCTGAAGTAGTACAATTAGGCAAATAAGAAAAATTTTAAGCTCTTAGCTGACAGCATCGGCTGACGCGTCCAATTTTCTACGAACCAAATGAGATCAGATGTAATGGGAAGAGAAGCAGTACGGGTAGAGTCTTAGCTCAAGAGATTTTGGCTGGCGTGAGCTTTGTAAAACGGCCAAGTTGGTTCCGGGGGTTCAGAACCTATCAGTCAAGAATGAATGAAAATCAACATCAGAGTCAAGGTTATGCTGGCATTTGGAGAGGAGGAGTACGGATATCAGGCCAACAGAAACAGTCCTTCATTGGAGAGGTGACAGTCCATCTAAAATGCTCATCCCATCTGCATACCTGGTGGGAAATCTAGGTCCATAAGCCTGCACAAGGAACTGGAGCCTCTTTAGGGAAAGTAAAAGGATAAAAGGAAGACATAGGATGTGTGTGGGTAGAGACGTACAGATAGTGACACTGAGACAGCAAGTGGGCTTGATGGCCAGCCACTGGGGATGAAAAAAAACAGAAAAGAGGGGAAAAGACTGCATTCTGGGACAGATAACTGCAGCCTACATTCCAGAAGTAAAACTTGCAGCACATTTTCTTTCTTTTTTCCTACAGACAGCTCTAGATCTCCTCCAATCCTGCGGAGGTCTCTTAAGGATAAGGAGGGATTCGATGGCTCAGGTTTACAGGCTGTAAGGCGAAGGCAGAACAAAGTACAACACGATCAGTGCTAGTCCCTTCCTGAGTCCATGACCTAGAGGCCCTCTGCCCACCTTTTCAGGATTACCTTAAAAAAAGGCCTTCTGACCCTTTGATTGCTCTCTTTAAACTTGTTTTTTGTAAAAGTCCCAGTGTTGGGAAAAGCTATTTCTGTTGCAGTTTGGTGTGACGGTAAAGGAAAGTTATATACATACACATATATAAATATACAGGACTATTCACTGAAAGCACATTTCACTGTAAGTCAAATGACTGTGCACAAATCACTGAAAACTCAATTTACTGAAATACATTTCACTTAAAGTTATAGATGGCCTTTTCCCCACTGTTGTGCGACCCTGGAGTTAGTATATATAGTAAGGGTGGTGTGGGGGGTGTAGCCCCCCCCACATATTTTGGATATATATTAAGTTCAGAAAAGAGTAATTTATTGGAATTGCAAGTATCCAAATATATAGTTAAAAATATTTAAAATAGGTGGGGGGCTATGCCCCCCACACCCCTTACTATATATACTAACTTCAGGGTCGCACAACAGTGGGGAAAAGGTCATATATAACTTTCAGTGAAATGTTTCACTGAACTGTGCAGTCATTTGACTTTCAGTGAAATGCGCTTTCAGTGAATAGTCCTAGACCCTGTACTTCTGCACTGCTGAATTTACTTTGATGACCTGTAATACGCATTTTAAATATGATTTTTTGTTTAATGTTTCCTTATTTGTTAGCTTGTTAATTTCATTGTTCTGTCTTGGAGCTCATCTCCCCGGGCCTCTACTGAAAATGGACATGTATCCAGTTAGACTAGCCCAGTAAACAAATGTAAAATAAAATAAATAATATATATATATACACACATATATATATACACACACACACGTGTATATATCTATATATATATATATATATATATATATATATATATATAGATAGATAGATATATATATATATATATATATATATATATATATATATATATACACACACACACACACACACACACATATAAAAGTACAACTAAACTAAACAACTCAGAGGACAAAGTCTGCCAAAGCCAGATTTGAGGTAACTTTGCCTCCCAAGCCAAGGATAACCATAAAAAAGAAGTTATGTACTTAACATAACGTTCCATGCGAGTTGTTTATCTCGCCTTTATTCTTACTGATGGGTTCGGAGCCGATCCTCGGCTCCGACACGGCCAATAGCAAAGCTCAAGGTTTGCCAGTCGCTCGAGACCAAGCCCCTTATCCCACAATGCACTGCTAGAATTACCTCAGATCTTGTTTGCTGCGAGTAATATCATATATATATATATATATATATATATATATATATATATATATATATATATATATATATATATATATATATATATATAAATATATATCCTTTTATTTATTCCTACTAAGAACACTTCCCGAAGAGAAGAAGAAATATTGAAAAGCCAGGATGGTACTAACCTATAAGTCAACAGTCAGCCAGGAGGGTGAAGGAGGGGGGGACATGAGAATAAAGGCGAGATAAACAACTTGCATGGAACGTTATGTAAGTACATAACTTCTTTATGTGAAGTTGTTAAATCTCCCCGTTTATTCTCATTGATAGGTAGCGTCCCTAGCACCTTCAATCCTGGGTGCCTCATGGGAGTGTGTTCTTCAGTACCGTGGATCCAAAGGACAACCTGTCCCTTGAAGCCTTATCTACTTTGTAATGCGTGATAAAGGTATGAGGCTTAGACCAAGTGGCTGCAGCGCAAATATTGTCAAGTTCAATTTGGCTGGAAAAGCAGAAGATGTAGAGACGGGTCTGGTAGAATGAGCCTTAGGTTTGTGTGTTAATGGTGTGCTCGCATTTTCATAAACAAATGATATGTAATCGGATAACCATTTGGATAAGGTTGTTTTAGCCGCTGGAGTGCCTTTTCTGGCTTCTGAGGAGGATACAAAAAGTTGGTCTGATTTTCTAATATCCTTAGTTCTGTCAAGATAAAATCTGAGCGGTCTGTGTACATCAAGTTTATGCAGCATATATTCCAGTTTGCTAGAGTGGTTGGAAAAAAAGACTGGCAGCTCAATGACCTGATTAATATTGGACTCGGAACAGACTTTAGGCAAAAAGGAGGGGTTTGTTCTGAGAGATACTCTATCAGCATGGAAAATCATGTAGGGTGGTCTGATAGATAATGCTTGAAGTTCTGACACTCTGCGGGCAGAAGTAATGGCCACAAGAAATATGGTTTTCCAGGATAAAAATCTGAGATCACAAGAAGATGCTGGTTCAAAAGGGGGAAGAATAATTTGAGACAGCATAAAGATAAATTCCAGGGAGAATAGGGAATTTTGATAGGAGGTCTCATATGAAGAACGCCTTTAAGAAAAGTCTTAGATAATGTATGGCCCATAACATTTGAGCCACCAAACCCAAGGTGAAAATTTGAGATAGCAGCGAACTAGACTCAAACTGTACCAGCTGCTGCCCCTTCTTTAAAAATTTTTGTCAAGAATTCCAAAATAGATGATAGCGGAGCTCGGAAAGGGTCAATGTTCTGCGTGTTGGCCCAAATTGAGAACCTTTTCCATTTACTGCCATATAATTTCCTGGTAGATGGCTTGTGAGAAGACAAGAGAATTTGTCTTGTATCATCTGAAATTGAATGAAGCCTGGCAATTAGGGAAAGTGGATTAGCCAAGCAGTCAGTTTCAGGGACTGCAGTGAAGGATGAAGGTCCCCTGACATATGCGTCAGAAGGTCCGTCCGGAACTGGGTCCAGGATCCATGGATCTTCCAACAGATGATGGTGGAGAAACAGAAACCAAATCTGTCGAGGCCAGTAGGGGGTTATGAGTGTAACAGTCATTCCCAGCGATTTTGCTTTCTGTAAGAATATGGGTATCAATGGGAAAGGTGGAAATGCATAAAGGAGACCCGGGTGCCAATCGTGTAAAAGTGCATCTCTCAGGGAATGACCGGGAGGTGGTATTAGGGCAAAGTATCTTCTGCATTTTGAATTGATGTGGCAGGCAAAAAGGTCGCAGCAAGGCTGGCCCCATTTGTGAAAAATCAACTCCGCAACCTGTTGTTTGAGAGACCACTCGTGAGGGAGTAATATTGCCCTGCTTAGTTTGTCCGCCATCACGTTGGATTTTCCCGGGATGTGCGTTGCTAACAGAAAACGCTGGGACGACACAGCCCATTGCCAGACCCTGAGGGCTTCTCGACAAAGGGGGTAAAGACTTGGTTCCACCTTGCTTGTTCAAGTACCAGACCACTGACATGTTGTCCGTCTGAATTGCAATAGTTCCCAGAGGAAGAAAGTCCTGAAAGTACTGCAATGGCAGAAGTACCGCTATCAACTCTAGAACACTGATGTGCAAATGTCATTCTTGATCCATCCGTCCATGTGCCTTGGGCAGTCTTTCCCTGAAAATGCCCATCCCCCACCCTATCAGGGAAGCGTCTGTTGTCACAGTGGCTACTGGGGGGGTGGGGGGGACAAAGGGTCTTCCAATTGTGAGATGAAGAGATGTTAACCACCACCGAAGGTTTCTCTTGCAAGAATCCGTGATGAGAACCATGTGGTGCATTGGTAGTTTTTGGTATGACCACTGAGCAAAGAGGAGCCATTGAAGAATTCGCATATGAATCCTTGCGAATGATACAGCCAGGATTGCTGCCGCCATCAAACCTAGCACCTTCAATATCTCTGCTGCTGTAGCTTTGTTCTTTAACACCAGTGAGCTGTTTTGGCGGAGAAGTGAGACCCTTTCAACGGGGAGACCTAGAGTGATAGTTGAGGAATCTAACTCTGCTCCTATAAATACAGTATGCTGTGATGGCAATAAGGCAGATTTTTCGAAGTTGACTGAAATACCTAATTGATGGGGTTCAATTGATGCCTGGTGGAGCCAATTGTCTAGGTATGGAAACATCTGGAATCCTAGACGTCTCAGGTGAGCCGTGACCACTGCCATGTATTTAATGAACACTCTGGGGGCTGTAGTGAGACCAAAGGGCAGTGCTCGAAACTGGTAAAGACTGGCTCCCAGCCAGAAACGCAGATGATCTCTGGAGCATCTGTTCATTTTTATGTGATAGTACATGTCCTTGAGATCTATGGAGCACATCCAATCGCCTTTCCCTAGGAAGGGAAGAATGGACTGAAGCATGGCCATATGGAACTTCTCTTTCTTTACAAACTGTTGAGTCTGCTGAGGTCCAAGATAGGTCTCCAGTCCCCTGTTTTTTTTTGGTACCAAAAAGAATCTTGAGAAAGTTCCAAATCCAACTTGGTCTGCTGGGACTGGTTGGATGACTCTTTCTTCTAGCAATCTGTGGACCTCTAAGATTGCTTGTTCCCTGACATTGGGTGGAACATCTGGGATTCTCTTTACAGGAATGGGTGGGGAGGAGAATGGTATGAAATATCCTCTGGAAATGATGCTTTGTACCCAAGTATCTGATGTTATGTTTAGCCAGGCTTCTGGGTACAAAGACAAGCAACCCCCGACTGCCTCCAGAGCCGAACAGTCGGGCCCCCTTTCAACGGCGCTGGTAGGGTTGACCAGAGAACTGACCCCTGTCACCCTGCTGTTGCGGAACCACTCTGCTGCGGGGGCGGCGTCTTCCGTTATAACCCCCTCCTCTGCCTCTAGAGGGGGTATCTCCACGTGTGTCCCGAAAGGCTGCCTGTTCTTTTCGGAACCACATTTTCCCTCCCTTAGGGTAGGGCCGAGTAGGGGTAGAAAAACGGACTCCAACGGCAGATAAGGTCTTGCCTTCCTGCTCACACCTGGCTAAAGTTTCCTTTACTTTGGGTCCAAACAGTGATAAGCCATTGAATGGGGTATTAATAAAGGAAGACTTAAAGGGTTCAGCAAAGGAACAGAGACGCATCCAGGCTTGTCTTCGAAGAGCAATGCCCGAACCAGCGGCTCTACTCGAACCATCAGCTGCATAAGGATACGAGACGCATGGAAGAGTTTACCACTGAGTTCAGGGTCGCGAGCTGGGCGTTAACTTTGTCGGCCACCCCTGCAGCTACCGTAACCTGGAGAGTATCTCCTAGCTCTTTCAGGAGATCTCTTTGTAGTCTCGTAAAGTGGGTTAAGTAGTTCAGTGATAGCAGAGAAAAAGTCGCTGAACTAAACATGCACTTCCCATAGCTATCCATGACCCTAGAATCTCTATTAGGGGGATGGATAGAGGTGGAAGTCTCAGATACTTCCTTTTTGGTGGCTGCAGCTACCACCATGGCATCAACAGGCACTCCCTTTGTCAAAAATGGCTTGTCCACTGGGGCAGATATGAATTTACTGGGCTTACGAGGGACAGGTTCCATGGCCTGCAGTGACTCCCATGCCTTACGAGAGATCAATTCCATGAGCTCATCATAAGGCGGAGACACCCAAGAAGTGGAAGGTTGAGACCCAAAAGCCTTCAAGAGCATGGACTCGTCCTCAGTAGGGGTTTTGGACTGCCAATCGCCCCTCTGACTAAGGATCTCTAATATCTCCGCAAAGGAGATACCCTCAGAGGGGGATTGAGGGGACCCTTCTGACTCATCCAAGTCCATGTCAGATGTCAAAGACTCCTGTGGGGAGTCTAAGTGTCTCCTCTTGCACAGTCTCTTCCTGGGCACCTCCTCAGTACGAGGATCTGGAGAGGTCTCAGAAGAGCAGGGGACGCCCTGTGGGGGTACTTGAGGCTCGGGGTCTCTACGCTTAGACGGACCGGTAGAAGAAGAAGCAAACACAGGAGCTTGAGGGGAGAGAGAAGGCTGAACCGATGCTGGCGTTGTCTTTGGAGACAAAACTCTCCTCATAGCATTGAAGGCACCTTTGCTCCGATGAGAAGGAGTGGACGGACCCGAGAGTACAGTTTGATCCTCCCGCACCGAAGCCCTGGGCTCCGAGCCCGAGGTAGGAGCCGAACTCATCTGAGCTGAAGCCATGAGAGGAAGAGTCGGCACCGACAAATCGGTTTGACTATCCTCCCCGGACCTGATGGGAAAGCGTCAGCTCCTAGAGTCATCGGTCTGCGGCGAGGACATCCGAGTAGATGGAGACGATAACACCGGTTTGGGTATCGGCTCCAAGGGTTCGACAATCATCAGTTCAGGTTCCTTCGGCTCCGAGCATCCAGTACGGCTCGGAGGAGGAGTTTTAACATCAATTGTTTTATATCAAGTGTTTTATATTAAGTGTTTACTTATATAATTAGTCCTTTATGAGCAGTTTTAAGTTTTGTGATATGTAAGTGCACCAATAAAGTTGTGACAGTTTTAATAACTTACTTACGAAATTTAATTAAGTTTTAATTAATTGATCACATGATTCATTATGCCTACATTTAAATAAGAAGAATTCCCAGAAGTCTTTTATCTTGACAAAGCTCAGTATTAACTGAGCGAAAGCGCTTGACGGATTTATTTGTGTGGTTCAATTCAATAAACTATTTTGGATATATTACTTCGTCCATACTTCGTTCTTGCTGTAGATTTGCACATTGACGTTTTTTGGTCATTACTTTGCCTTTCGTTTCGGAGGAGGAGTAGACAAATCTGGTACCATGGTCTTCGGCACCGACGAGCTGGTCGGGGCCGACAACAATTTGGTAAGTCCTGGTGCCTGTAAAAGCTTCTGCACTAGCCGATCCATGTCCAAATCAGAAAGGCTGACTGAGGACTTAGCTGACTGCACCGAAGGTGCTGACTGGAGCAGAGGGGAAGAAGGAACCTCAGAGACCGGCTCCAATACTGAAAGCTGGCACCCAATCAAAGGTGCAATCGGTTCCGAGGTCTGTGGAACCGATGACCCTCCTCCTGAAACTTTTGCCTTTTTAGTTAGTTTGTCTGAAGATCTGGATTTTGAGGATTTGGAGGATGTGCTAGTACCCTCATGGCTACTCAACACCTCAGAAAAAGATTGTTGTAGCAATCCCCTGTCTATCAGTTTCCTCCTTCTCCCCAAGAGGACTCTTGAAGAAAAGGAGTGGCAAATGCTGCAAGTGTCTTGGAGGTGTTTAGCCCCCAGACAGTAGACGCACTGAATGTGTCCATCAGTGACGGACATTTTCTGCCCACAATCTGGGCATTTTTTGAATCCCGATTTAGGATGGGATTTCTACTTTTCATCTGACATAGTAAAAACAAACAGAATTTACAAAGTTAACAGTAAAGTCCTTACTCGCTGTAAAGAACCACAAAAACTACTAAGCCCAGCCGGGCACATTTTATAACACTGTAAATATAGATAACAATTATAGGGCTAAAGGGGCCCACAGAGAAAAAACTCTGACTATTAGACGGACTAAGAGTAAATAGGGCTAAAGGCCCACACAAACCAAGACAACAGGGCACTAACTATATAAAACTATTTAAACTATAAATTATATGTAGAAATGACCTAAAACTAACACACAACTATCTTATTAAGAAAAAGAAAAGTTTTTTTTTTTTTTTTTATAAACTTGCTGTTAATTTTCCAACAAATGGTCTGAGCTAGCTGGATCATTGAGATCTTTCTTGCCGCGGCAAACTAGATCTGGGGTAATTCTAGCAGTGCGTTGTGGGATAAAGGGCTTGATCTCGAGCTAATGGCAAACTTTGAGCTTTGCTATCGGCTGAGTCGGAGCTGAGGATCAGCTCTGAACCTATCAGTGAGAATAAATGGCGAGATTTAACAACTTCACATGCATTCTTTAGCTATGTCCGCAACCTAAATGGCAATACACAATTGTGTGCAGAGCTCATTGTAAATGGAGCCACCTATACCGAGCCAGAAGATATAGCAAACCTGGCTGATAAATTCAGCTCCAACTTTACCCCCCCCCCCAACCTTCACTCAGGATATATCATCAAAAATAACTCCCTCTACTATCACTAGGGAACAAGTCCTTAATGTTCTCTCTAAGACCAAGAACACTGCATCAATTGGTTCAGACAGAATCCTAGGATGCCTTCTAAACAGCATGAAACATGACTGATAAGGGCCTCTGGAATTTCTATTTAACTATAGCCTCCAAAATGGCTTCATGCCCCATGAATGGAGAAAGGCAACAGTCATCCCTCTGCACAAAGGTGGGCCATCTACAGACCTTGGAAACTACAGGCCCATAAGTCTCACTAGTCTTATATGTAAAGCCTTGGAAAGAATTACCATAGAGATGATCAATAGAGATATAGCAAACCTCCAGACACTGGAACCAACCCAGTTTAGTTTCAAGGGCAGATCATGCCTACTCAACCTGGTGCAACCGATATGTCACCCGGTGGACAGACAAATGGCTCACAGACAGGACCCAGAGTTAGACTTGGGGAGTCCACCTCTACAAAGAGGCCAGTCACAAGTGGAGTTCCTCAGGGATAAGTCCTTGGGCCACTCCTTTTTGGCATTTACTTCTCAGAAGTCAAAGCCAATGACAGTGGTCTCTGGATGACTAAATTTGCAGATGATTGCAAATTAGGAGCGATCACTGAATCGCATGCTGACACAAATGTTCTCCAGGAGGGGCTGACACAGACAAACAACTGGTGTCAGAGTCATGGACTAAAACTAAATGCCAGGAAATGCATGCTAGTATCCTTTGGGAAGTCATCCATCCCTGGTAACTATCACATTGACAAACAACCATACGCTCCGCAAGGATGGCATGCAGGGTCAAGCCAACAATGTAAACCACCAACGACCAGCAAAGAATGATAGTGAACACGCAGTAATGAAGAAATAATGATTATTTATTTATAATTCCTTCAAATCCAGACCAGTTTCGGCTATTCAGCCTTTATCAATGAATACAAAAAACTTTATTGTATTCATTGATAAAGGCTGAATAGCCGAAACCAGTCTGGATTTGAAGGAATTATAAGTAAATAATCATTATTTCTTCATTACTGCGTGTTCACTATCATTCTTTGCTGGTCGTTGGTGGTTTAACTATCACATTGACAACACACCCCTTCGAGCTGACCCAGTAGTCAGGGACTTACAGACACACACAGATAGTAATCTAGCCTGTGATCATCACGTGCCTACAGTGGTGAGGAAATCTTTCTATGTTGTGCAACTTATAAATAAAGGTAAGGCATCTAAGTCCAAGGAAGTCATTGTTATGCTGTATTCAGCTTTCATCAGACCTATCACCGAGTACAATACCCCATTTGGTATGTACCTAACCAGGCATATGCAACAACTGGAATGTCCGCAGAGGTTCCTCATTAAAAGAATACAATGCGTAACTAATATGTCCTATGCAGACCACCTCAAGGCCCTATCCCTGTATTATGTCTACTACAGGCTTTTGAGGGGAGATCTATGCCTGGCATACAGGGCATTGTCAGACCCCATTCTGATGGACCTCCTGCATATCCACAAAACAAACAGTACCACAATTACTTATTCTAAAGACTTAAACCTTGCCTGTGATATAAATAGGACCTGCTGGAGAGATAGGTATGTATTCCAGAGACTACCCCGTCTATGGAAAGTACAGTTGTGTACACCTACCATAAATGTAGATGTTAAAGTGTATTCACTGTTGCAGTCATTACATTTGAGTAATCTGCTGGCAGGTTACCCTCAATTGGCCTGATTAACAAAGTCTTGGGTCCTACGTTGGTTGCTGTCCCTTCTTCCATGACGTCAGGTCATCAGGGGTATAAAACATGCAGCCGACGCCATTACATCAGTTTTTCTTGTCCCAGATGTCAGGTGCTCCCCAAATGGGGAGCAAATAAAATTAAAAAATGACCAAAATATATATATACATATACCTCCAATCCTAAAAGCAAATACACCAAAAGGGCTTTTAAGCATAGTGAAAAAAGTTAAGAGGTAAAATCTGAAGAAAGAATAGGGGGTTGGAGGGAGGGTAACCTGAAATGCAACAGTGAACACTCTCAAGCATCTACATTTATGGTAAGTGTACACAACTTTACTATGTTCTTCCTGTTTCACAGTTGCAATCATTACATTTGGGTAGATTCCCAAAGCAATGGTTGGGAGGATGGAGTTATAAAGCATTATGACTAGCAATGAGGCCCTGCAGAACAGCAGTGGCAAAACCAGTCCTGGATTTAGAGTAGAGAAGTAAATGTAATGCTTGGTGAACGTATGGACTGAGCTCCAGGTAGCAGCTTCTAGAATGTCCCTGATAGGAACACCTCTGAGAAAGGCGGAAGAAGTTGATGCAGCTATAGTGGAATGGGATCTGACCCCCTTGGGGACAGATTTTCCATGGTGTGTATAACAGAAGTGAATCAATGGCTTATCCATTTGGAAATGGTTTGCTTTGAAATTACCTTTCCCTCTGCCCCTGCAGCAAAAGCCACCAGCAGTTCAGATTTTCTTTGAGGTTTTGTTCTGCTTAAGTAAAATCTAAGTTGTCTGTGCACATCCAATGAATGCAGAATTTGCTCCCCCTTGTTCTGTGGACTGGGGAAGAAGGTTGGCAAATGTATGGTCTGCTTGAGAGCCAAATTGGATACCACCTTAGGCATGAAGGATGGGTTGGTTCTCAGGGATACCCTGTCTGCATGAAAAATGATGTAAGGCTCCCCTGTCATAAGGGCCCGAAGCTCTGAAATCCTTCTAGCTGAGGTGACAGCTAAAAGGAAAGCTGTTTTCCAGGAAAAAAAATTTAAGTCTGCCATTGCAGCTGGCTCAAAAGGTGGGAGAGTTAGTTTTTCCAACATAAAATTGAGGTCCCATGCAGGGGTAGGAGCTCTCCTGGGTGGCCTCAAGTTTTTTGCCCCTCTGAGATACTGTTTTAGCAAAGGATGTGAGAAGCGGGGAGGATCTGTGTTGTAATGAGCTGAAATGGCTGAGGCGTGGATTTTAACTGAAGAAAAAGACAGGCCCTTGTGGAGCATCTCAGTCAAATATTGCAAAATGTGAGGAATGTTGGGCACTGCTGTGCTTACACCTTGTGCTTGGTTCCAAGCACAGAATCGTTTCCACTTATCAGCATAAGATTTTCTAGTACTAGGCCTTCTGGCCTCCAAAATGACATCCATCACAGGTTTGCTGAATGATGCTAATTGTGGATTCAGTTTATTAGCCACTCTGCAAGATTCAAGGTTTGTAGATGAGAGTGCAGAATTTGGTTGCTCTGCTGAGACATCAAGACAGGTGTCTGAGGCAGGTGCGAAACACTGTGCAGGAGGGGGTACACCAGTGTTGTTGAGACCAGTCTGGAGCAATCAAAATCATTTTTGGCTTTTCTTGTTTTACTTTTATTAGAACTTTGGGGAGCAGAGGCAGAGGAGGAAAGGCATAGCTTTTTCCAGCTGAAGGATAGAGCATCCACTTTCCAAGCTTTTTGGTGATGAGTCCTTGTGCAAAATTTGTCCAGCTGATAGTTCTGAGGAGAGGCAAATAGATCTATATCCGGGCTCCCCCATTTGCGTGTTGACATTTTGAAAATCCGTGGTTCCAGCTTCCATTCGTGTGGGTCCATAAGATTTCTGCTTAGTTCGTCTGCCAGTGCATTCATCTTTCCTGGCAGGAATTGAGCTTGTAGTTGCACTTGAAAGGCTAAGGCTGTGTTCCACAGCGTCATGGCTAGTCTGCATAGGGGGTAGGAGTGAGTTCCCCCCTGCTTGTTTATGTACCACATAACTGTGGTGGTGTCGGTCTTTACCATCAACTGTCCTGGAAGTAGATAGTCCTTGAAGGCTGTCAGAGCATTCTGTACAGCTAGCATCTCCTTTTGATTCATGTGAAGGTGCATTTGATTTGGCTCCATTTGCCCTAAATGCCCTTCCCTGCCAGATCTGCCCCCCATGCGTAGTCTGATGCATCTGTAGTCAGGGTTTGGGCAGCAGGGGGTGGTGTGAAAGGCAATCCTGTGTTTTGGTGGCAGGCATCTGCCCACCATAGGAACTCCAGTTGCAGGCAAGGAATGATAGGAATCATTGTTTCCAGACTTTGACAATGCTGACTCCATAGACTTTTTAAGTACCACTGCAGTTTCCTCATATGCAGTCTTACATATGGAATTAAAAGAATGCAAGAGGCCATGAACCCCAAGGCTTGCAGAATTTGCCTTGCAGAGAACATGTTTTTTGTGGCCACCTGTCTGAAGTAAGTCACCAAATGAGTTTGCTTCTCTGGCGTAAGGAAAGCCATCTGGGCAGTTGTATTCAAGCTTGCACCCAGGAATGTAATTTTTTGAGAGGGTACCAGTTGTGATTTCTTTTTGTTTATAGTGTACCCTAGACAGGTTAGAACCCATTTTACAAATGCCAGATGTTGAAGAGGAACGGCGTTGTCTTCTGCCTGTATTAGACAATCGTCCAGGTAGGGATATATTTGAATGTTTCTTTGTCTGCAAAATGCAATTACTGGAGCCAGGCATTTTGTAAAGACCCTGGGTGCAGTAGATAAGCCAAGGGGCAGCGCAGAGAACTGGTAATGCAAGTAGCATGCTTTGAAGCGGAGGTATCTTCTGCAGGACTCCCTGATAGGAATATGCAGGTATGCCTCTTTTAGATCTAGAGTTGCCAGCCAGGCATCTTTGCCTAGCATAGAAGGTAACTGTTGCAGGGACAGCATCTTGAATTTCAGAATGTCCAGAAAGGTGTTTAGAGTAGATAAGTTCAGGATTGGACTCCAAGTCTTGTCTTTTCTGGGTACCAGGAAAAGCCTTGAATAAAAACCTTGTCCCTTTTACTCTTCTGGAACTGGTTGTATAGCCCTCATGCTCATGAGGGAAAAGCACTTGTTTCTGGGCCTCTGCCCACTGATTTGTTGGGAGGTCTGTCCATCCGTTTAGAATTGTCAGGGTGTGGAAATGAAATCTGTACCCTTGGGATACTATGTTTAAAACCCATTTGTCCTGGGTTATAAGTTGCCAGTTTTTTGCATGAAGAGCCAGCTTTACCCCCAAAAGGGCGGTTAACTGGTACGTGCTTGGAAGGCTTAAAGGAATGTCATTGAGACAACTTACTATAAGGGGGTGTCTTGTTGTTTCCAGATTTGGAAGAGCCAGCACCCCACTGTTTTGCTCTGTAAGTTCCTTGTGACTGATACCGGGAGCCTTTGGAATGCCTAGGTTTAGCTTGAGAGGCTCTGGTTGGAACTGGAAAGGACCAGTTCTTAGTAGGCCAGTGCCTACTGAATCTTGGAGGTTGTACCTGTAAAAAATCTTTCACAGTTTGCATAGATTTAGCTTTATCTTCCATCTTTTTCAAAACGTCTTCAGCTTTAACACCAAAAAGACGGTCCTGCTGTAAAGAAGCATCCAACAATTTTGCTTTAACATGGATCAGGCAAGGTTTGCTCTTTGAGCCAAGCATGCTTTCTTAGCACAGATCCAGTAACAGCAGCCCTGCAGGAGGCCTCTAAAAAAAAAATCAAAACCACACTGCAAAGTATGTTTTCCAACTTGTTCAGCTGAATGCAATAAATCCTGTAATTCTTTGTTTTCCACACAATCAGATATCAACATCATTTTCTGTTTAAGCAGCCCCATGAGATGCTGCTGCTATTTAAGGATATAATATTGACAGTTTAAAGCTCAGATTGCCAAGGTTGCTGAAGTATAAACTTTCTTACCCCATCTATCCAGTGCCCTGGAAAATCTATCAGAAGGGGTAGGATTTTTAGCAGTAGTGGCCTTAATACCTTTGGGACTCTGAGAAATGGTTTCAGGGTCAGCAGAAGGGTTTTTGAAAAGGAATTTGTGGGAGTCCGGAACCCTGTAATATCTATCTGGTTAAACAGGAGCCGGAGGCAGAGAATCTGGTGACCTACTAGATTCTGTAAAAACATCATCCACAATTTCTAGCACAGGAAGAATAGCCAAAGGCCTATGCTGAGGAAGTAGAAGAAAATCCCTAAGTCTCTCTTTAGATTCTGAAAAATCCTGACTTTCCCAATGGAAATGTTCCCTTAAAGCATGCAAGGTCTCTCCAAAGGAAAAATCCTCTGGAGGAGAAGCAGAAAGAATGGAGTCTTCTGCATCAGAATCCTCATAAGAGGGAACAGACAAATCCTGTTCATTAGAAGAATCAGAAGAAATAGATTCATGTTCAGAAGAATCATAATCAACGCCTTGCCTAGGCCTCTTAGGAGGAGGGGGATGGGTACCCCTGATCAAAGTAATTAAATCTTCAGCCAATTTGATCATCTGTTTTTTAGGCATAGGGGCCTGCAAATGTGGCCCAGGCATCAGTTTCTTAGACATAAATTTAGATTTAGGTCTTAGTTTTGAAAATGGTGTCGGTTTAATGTAAAAATCCTTAGGCCTGAAAACACCCTCAGAAGCCAGTGCCTGCACAGCAGCTCCGGATCCATCCAAGGTAGAGACATCTGTGGGTTCCAAAGTTGAAGCGTCTCGCGGCATACCGGACTCCGAATGGGTCTCAGTAGAGGTCTGCGAATCAGAATTTGCGGGTATCAGGGGCTGTGAAAGCACCTCACTGAGTACTGGTGAGCCGGCGACTTGCTTAGGAAAAGCATCGTCGTCGTTTTTTTACCTCAACGGTCTGTCTCTGTCTTTTTCTTTGCGTTTTTTATGAATTCCGGTAGTCGGATTGCTAACCGACATTTCTGGATAACTGAAACGTGAACCAAAATGCTGAGATGCAAAAGAATACCGACGTTTAATAGTGCGTTGATTAAATTTAGCACAAAACTGACAGCAAGGCACGTTGTGATCAGGGCCTAGGCAAGGAATACAGTACAAATGAAATCCTTATGAGGTATTTACTTCCCACAAGTAATGCAATTATTAACTTTTACTGACATCGGTAAGGAGCAAGAAAAAGTTTCCCCAGTGGGGTACTTAGCTTTTTTAGTTGAAGACTTCGGTTCTGAAACTCGAAAACTTGCGAACTGCTTCTGCTTCGGGCACTGCATGGCAAGAAAGACTGATGTAATGGCATCGGCTGCATGTTTTATACCCCTGACGACCTGACATTATGGAAGAAGGAACAGCAACCAATGCAGGACCCAAGACTTTGTTAATCAGGCTGACTGAGGGCAACCTGCCAGCAGATTACCCAAATGTAATGACTGCAACAGTGAAACATGAAGAACATCAGGTGATGCAATAAGAATGAAAATCTCTGTCAGGTATTTGCTTTCCACAGGCAAGACAATTGTTAACTTTTTCTGACATCAGTTAGAGCAAGAAAAAAAGGAACCCAATGGGGTACTTAGCTTTAGAAGACTTCAGGTTTGAAACTCCTAAAACGAAAATTTCAGGTAGCTGCCGACCAGCACTTGCCAACTGCTTCTGCTTCGGGCTCCGTGTGTCAAGAAAAGCTGATACAATGGCATCGGATGCATGTTTTATACCCCTGATGACCTGACGTCATGGATGAGGTGACAGCATCCGACGCAGAAATCCCAAGACTCTGGTATTTGGGCCGACTGAGGGCTATCTGCAGGCAGATAACCCAAGTGTGATGACTGCAACAGTAAAACACAAAGAACATCTTCAATTGATCCGTCTTTCTAAATGATTTAGTTCTGTCTAGATAGAATCTGAGCTGTCTGTTCACATCTACAGTGTGCAGTATCCTTTCCCCTTGTTTTGTGGTTAGGGAAAAAGGTGGGCAAATTAATGGATTTGGTTGAGAGTCACACTGGACACCACTTTTGGCAAGAAGGATGGGTTAGTCCTGAGGGAGACTCTGTCAGCATGGAAAAAGATGAAGGCCTCGACAGCCATTAGTGCTTGTAGCTCAGATACTCTTCTTGCTGAAGTGATGGCCAGAACCAAGGCTGTTTTCTATGAGAGAAACTTTAACTCTGCAAAAGCTGCTGGTTCAAAGGGGGGGCAGGGTGAGCTTTTCCAACACAAAGTTTAGGTCCCAAGCTGGGGTACGTGCTCTTCTGAGTGGCCTCAAGTTGTTAGCCCCTCTTACGAACAGTCTGATGAGAGGGTGTGAGAAAAGAGGTGGCTCTTTGCTGAAATGAGTAGAGATAGCAGAGGCATAAATTTTAATAGAAGAAAAGGATAGACCCCTGTGTAGTAGGTCAGCAAGGTAATCCAGGATGAAAGGTAGGGAGGGCTGTGCCGTCTCAGCTCCCTTAGCCTGGATCCAGGTGCAAAACTTTTCCATTTGTCAGTATACGACTTTCTAGTGCTAGGGCGTCTGGCCTCATGTATAACATCTAGAAATTGTTTGCTGAGATTAGCAGTGTGTTCAGTGGTCAAGGAATAAAGGACAGGCTGCCAGATTGAGGGTCTGCAATTGAGGATGCATGAATTCTCCTTCCCTCGGGGTCAGGAGTGTTGGGATCTGAGGAAGATGCCATGGTGCCAGAGGTGAAGGGCTGCGCAGCAGTGGGTACCAGTGCTGGCGAGGCCAGTCTGGAGCAATCAGTATTATCCTCAGTTTTTCCTCCCTTATTTTGAGCAGTACCCTTGTAATGAGCAGGAAGGGTGGAAATGCATAGACCGACAGGTTGACTCACTGGAAGGATAGAGCATCCACTTTTCAAGCCTTGCAGAGAGGCTCCCTGGTGCAAAAGTACAGTTCTGTACACTTACCATAAATGTAGATGTTCGAGTGTATTCACTGTTGCAGTCATCATACTTGGGTTATCTGCTTGCAGGTAGCCCTCAGTCAGCCCAAATACCAGAGACTTGGTATTTCTGCGTCAGTTGCTGTTGCTCCAGGTCTGATGTCAGGTCATCAGGGATATAAAAACAGGCAGCTGACGTCATTACATCAGTTTTTCTTGCCCCAAATGTCAAGAGCCCCACAATGGGAGCTAAGCTATGGTGGAAAAATCTCCACCAGCAAAAAGTAAATACCAATACCCCTGCAAGAGGTGAGTAGTATACACAGGGAGGACAGAGAGAGAGAGGGAAGGGGGCTGGACGGAGGGAAACCAGGACTGCAACAGTGAATACACTCTAACATCTACATTTATGGTAAGTGTACACAACTGTACTATGTTCTTCGTGTTTCACTGTTGCAGTGATCACACTTGGGTTGATTCCCAAAGTTGCAGAAAGAGTGGAGGCAGTCAAGATGGGTTTGGGCTGGCTAGTATGCCCTGCAGGACTGCAGTTCCAAAACTCACCCTGGATTTGGAAAATATAGGCAAGTGGTAATGCTTGATGAATGTGTGTACAGAACACCAGGTAGCAGCCTCCAGAATGTCCCTGGTAGTGGCTCCCATGAGGATTGCTGTAAAGGTAGAAGTTGCCCTAGTGAAATGTGTTCTGACCCCCTGAGCGGTTGGATTCCCATGGTGTTTGCAGCAGAAATGGATACAGTATGTTATCCATTTGGAAACTGACTGTTTTGAAATGGCCTTGCCCTCTGCCCCTGGTGCAAAAAGTATAGTTTTGTACCTACCATAAATGTAGATGTCCAATAGGTATGCATCTGCAGTCCTTACATATGGGTTGTCCTGCCTCAGGCAGCCCTTGATCGGCAGATTCAAAGTCTGGGTCCGGTGTCGGCTGATGTCGCCCTTTTCCCCGACGTCAGAGCGCCTGAGGTATAAAAGCGTCAGCCGATGCCATCTTCCTCAGTTTTTCTTGCCCCAGATGCCAGGTGCCCTCTAAGGAAGGCTAAATTTGGAGAAATGCATAAAATTCCAAACATGCACAGTAATATAAAACAAATGCACCATAATAGATAACCCCAGCTATCTGTAAGGGGGAGAAGAACCCTAGAAATACCACAGAGGGGAAGGAGGGAGAGTAACCTTGACTGCAGATGCATACCTATCGGACATCTACATTTATGGTAGGTACAAAACTGTACTATGTCCTTCAAGGATGCACTGCAGTCCTTACATATGGGTAGAATACCACAGCCAAGCTGGGGGTGGTAGGATCTAAGAAAAGGATGGTGTAGCTAAAATGCCTTGCAAGACTGCCGTAGCAAAGCCTGCTCTGGATCTGGAATATAAGGGTAAATTGTAATGCTTGAAGAATGTATGCACGGAGCTCCATGTAGCAGCTTCTAAAATGTTCTTGGTAGCCACCCCTCTTAAGAAGGCTGTGGAGGTGGCTGTTGCTCTGGTGGAATGAGGCCTAATGTTAGCTGGCACATCTTTTCCATGAAAGGAGTAGCAGAACCAAATGCAATTTCCAATCCATTTTGAAATGGTCTGTTTAGAAATTGCTTTTCCTTGTACACCAGCAGCATATGCTACAAAGAGTTGGTCAGTTTTTCTGCAAGTTTTGGTTCTGTCCAAGTAGTATCGCAACTGCCTGTGGATGTCCAAAGTATGCAGAAGTTCTCTCCTTTATTTTGTGGATTTGGAAAGAAGGTAGGCAGGTGAATAGCTTGATTCAATGAGACCCTGGATACCACCTTTGGCATGAATGAAGGATTGGTTCTCAATGAAACTCTTGTCCTGATGAAAAATAAGGAATGGTTGAACTGCCATGAGGGTCTGTAATTCAGATACTCTTCTTGCTGAGGTTATGGCCAGAAGAAAGGCAGTCTTCCAAGACAGGAACTGTAGTTCTGAAGATGCTGCTGGTTCAAAGGGAGGTAGAGTTAATTTTTCCAACATGAAATTAAGGTCCCAAGTTGGTACTGGTGGTTTCCTTGGAGGATTGATGTTTTTAATTCCTCTTAGAAACTGCCTTAGGAGAGGATGAGAGAAAACAGGTGGATCAGTATTGTATTCTGCTGAAATTGCTGAAGCATGAATGTTTATGGAAGAGTAAGAAAGGCCATTGTGGAGCATTTCTGCCAAGTATTCCAGGATATGTGCCATGTTCATAACTGTCGCATCCAGGCCCTTTGTGGTGTTCCAGGCGCAAAATCTCTTCCATTTTGCTGAGTATGCCTTTCTTGTGGAAGGCAGGCGAGCTTCCATGATGATATCCTTCACTCTCTTAGATAACTCATCCTGGTGAGGAGTCAAGGTATTCTCCAGGCTGTCAGCTGCAAGGTTTTCAGGCTGGAGTGCAGAGTTTTGTAATTGTGCTGTGTCAGGAGAAGTGTCCACTGTGGTAGAGGCCACGGTTTTCTGCGTGACAAGCTCCTCAACAGTGGGTACCAGTGTTGTCTTGGCCAGTCCGAAGCTATCAGAATCACTTTTGGCTGCTCTGTCCTGAACTTCAGTAAGACCTTGGTCATTAATGGGAGAGGAGGAAATGCACACACTGTTAGAGCATTCCAGCTGAAAGAGAGGGCGTCCACTTTCCATGCTTGTGGGTGGTATGTCCTTGAGCAGAATTTCTTCAGCTGATGGTTGTGGTGAGAGGCAAAAAGATCTATGTCCAGCCTCCCCCATGATTGTGTTATCTGAAGGAAGATGTCTGGGTGCAGCATCCATTCATGTGGATCCATGATATTTCTGCTTAGGCTGTCCGCCAGTATATTGTCTTTTCCTGGCACAAACTGGGATTGCAGCTCTATGTTGAGTTTTAAGGCAAGTTCCCAAAGATTCATTGCCAGCCTGCAAAGAGGGTAGGAATGGGTACCTCCTTGTTTGTTTATGTACCACATAACTGTGGTATTGTCTGTCCTTATTAGCAGGTGGCCTTGATGCAGAAAGTGTTTGAAGGCCTTGATTGTATGTATCACTGCCAGCATTTCCTTTTGGTTTATGTGCATGCGCAATTCTTTTTGTATCTATAGCCCTTGGATGCATCTGTCCTCCATGTGTGCTCCCCATCCATGGTCTGAAGCGTCCGTTGTAATGGTTTGGCTGGTTAATGGTTTGCTGAAGGGCAGGCCCCTGTTTAACTGGTTTGCTTGAGCCCACCACTAGAATTCCTTTTGTAGGGATGGAATGAGTGGTATCAAAGCTTCTAGGCTGTGACTGTGCTGAGACCATAAACTCCTTAGGTACCATTGTAGTTTCCTCATATGCAGCCTTGCTTGTGGAACCAGAAGAATGCAGGATGTCATGTAACCCAGGGCCTGCAGTATTTTCCTTGCAGTCAGCTGAGTTTGTTTCGTCAGATTTTTGAAACAATCCGGTAGTTGTCTTTGTTTTTCTTCTGTGAGAAAAGCCATTTGGGTGGTTGTATCTAGTTCCGCACCCAGAAAAGTTATTCTTTGGGATGGCACAAGTCTTGATTTGTGAATGTTGACTGTGTATCCCAAAGCCTGAAGTAGGCAGATGGCATAATTCAATTGTTTTACCAAAGTTTGCTGGCTGTCCGCTTGTATAAGGCAGTCGTCCAGATATGGGTATATTTGAATCCCCTGAAGTCTGCAGTGTGCAATTACTGATGCCAGGCATTTCGTGAATACTCTGGGCGCAGTAGATAAGCCAAAGGGCAATGCTGAGAATTGATAATGTTCTGAACCTGCAAGAAATCTGAGGTGTCTTCTGCAACTTTGTCTGATAGGGACATGCAGGTATGCCTCCTTGAGGTCCAGAGTTACCAGCCAAGACCCCTTGCCCAGCATGGGAAGGAGTTGCTGTAGGATCAGCATTTTGAATTTTGGCACAATGAGATAAGTATTCAGTGCGGACAAGTCGAGAATAGGCCTCCACTGATTTTCTTTTCTTGGTACAAGGAATAGTCTGGAATAAAATCCTTGGCCTTGTTTTGTGAGAGGAACCTTTTCTATAGCTTTCATTTGTAATAGGTTGGAAATTTGTTTTAAAGCCTCTGCCCTTTGATTTGGTAGCAGGTTTGGCATGCCTTTTCTTTTTGGTAATGTATGAAAATGGAACCTGTATCCTTTGTCTATTATCTGCAGTGTCCATTTGTCTCTTGTAATACTGTGCCAATTTTTTGAGAATAAAGATAGCTTTCCGCCCAAAGGTGCTTCCAATTAAGCCCTGGTTGAACCAGGCCAAGGTTAAGTCATTGAGTCTGTCCTTGTGCAGCAGTTGTAGGTCCTGCACTACCTCTGTGGTTAGGAGGCTGCCACTGACGTCCTCTGTAGGAGCCTCTAGCTTGCCCTCTACCTCTGGCACGCCTGTTCTTGCCTCTTTAAAATCTCTCAGTGTCTGGAAAGGACCAATTCTTAGAAGGCCAATTTCTGCTGAATCTAGGTGGCTGGACCTGGAGGAAATTTTTGACTGTTTGTACAGATTTAGCATTTTCCTCAAATTTCTTTAAGACCTCCTGGGCAGTGGAGCCAAATAACTTGCTTTTCCAGTGGCGCATCCAGAAGTTTTGCTTTAACATGGTCTGGCAGAGTTTGTTCCTTCAGCCAAGCATGCCTACGTATGACTGCACCGGTCAGTGCTGACCTGCATGAAGCTTCCAATGCATCCTAACCACACTGCAAGAAATGGTTGCTAACCTGCTGGGAGTTATGTACCAGATCCTGATGGGACTTGCGATCTAGTGGTTCAGGTGAAGACGTTTTTTTATGCAATTCATCTAACAAATACTCTTGGTACTGTATCATATGGAATTGACAATTTAATGCCCTCATGGAAAGAGTGGAAGAAGTATACACTTTTTTACCCCATCTCTCTAAAGCCCTGGACTCCCTTTCAGAGGGGAGTGGATTTTTAGTAGTGGCAGTTGCAACCCCTTTAGGGCCCTGGGAGATAGTTTCTGGGTCAGCAGAGTGGGCCTTGTAAAGGAAATGATGTGAGTCCGGGACCCTGTAGTACCTATCGGGTTTCACAGGAGCCAGAGGAAGGGAGTCAGGGGTAACACTAGACTCAGAGTACACATCATCAATGACATTCAAAACAGGAGGAATAGCCAAAGGCCTATGCTGAGGTAAATGTAAAAAGGTCCTTAATCTCTTCCTGGAATAAGATAATTCTTGGCCCTGCCATTTAAAATGCTCTCTCATGGAGTGAAGGGTCTCCCCAAAGGACATCTCTTCAAGAGGGGAGGCCGAGGGAATAGATTCCTCTGCATCAGAATCCTCGTAGGCCGTAAAGGCCTCCTCCTGGTAGTCTGATAGAGCAGAGCCATCTGAGGCCTCATCGGAGGACTGGGGATCGGTGGGCTCAACCCTGGGCCTTTTGTCTAGAGGAGGTTGGGAGCCCCTGTCCGGGTGTGGCTGAGAGCCCCTAATTAAGGAGATAAGGTCCTCAGCTAAACTTAAAATTTGTGAACCTGTAGTGGATCCCTGAGGAATAACCCTGGGAGGCAGAGTTTTAGGCTGTTTAGCAGCTTTAGCCCTAGTGAATGCCTTAATGGACATGGATGCAGGAGGCCTGGCTGCTCCACGTGCTGGGGTAGTTTTGTCCAGGGAAATGGTGTCGGAAGTTTCCAAAACACCGGTTTCTGAGGGAAATTCTATAACCGACTCCGAGGAGGCCTCCGGGGCTGAGGTTGTCGGTTGTGCGGTTTCGCCGGTTGGAAGTACCAAGGACTCGGTTTCAGCCGAAACCACGGTCCGCGTGTGTCAGTCCTTGTCCTTCCATTTTTTGGTTAAATGAGAAGTCGGGAGTCTCCGACGGCATATTATATAACAGTAAGTAGCCCCAAAAAATTCCTCTGCAAACTCCGCCCGACGCCTGAGAGTGCGTCGATTGAAGGAGGCACAGGCAGTACAGGCCGAGACGTCGTGGTCTGGGCCTAGGCAGGGGAGGCAGTAGGAATGGAAATCCTTATGAGGTAATTGTTTCCCACAAGTTAAGCAATTATTAACTTTAAGCGTTTGATCTGACATCGGCTGAGGCAAGAAAGAGTCCCCAACGGGGTACTTAGCTTTTGAAGTCTTCGGTAGCTGAAATTACAGGAGCTGGCCGACCGGCACTTGCGAACTGCTTCTGCTTCCGGCACCATGCGGCAAGAAAGACTGAGGAAGATGGTGTCGGCTGACACTTTTATACCCCAGGCGCACTGACGTCGGGGAAAAGGGCGACATCAGCCGACGTCGGACCCAGACTTTGGAATCCGGCCGACCGAAGGGCTGCCTGAGGCAGGACAACCCATATGTAAGGACTGCAGATGCATCCTTGAAGGACATCTGAGTAGTAACTGGTCAGATTTCCTGAAGAGCTTAGTCCTATCCAGGCAGAATCTGAGCTGTCTGTGCACATCCAAGGAATGCAGGATCCTTTCCCCTTTATTTTGAGGATTAGGGAAGAAGGTTGGCAAATGGATAGATTGGTTGAGAGCCACACTGGACACCACTATGGGCATAAAGGAAGGATTAGTCCTGAGGGAGACCCCGTCAGCATGAAAAATAACGAAGGGTTCCACGGCCATAAGTGCTTGTAGCTCAAGACACTCTTCTTGCTGAAGCGATGGCCAGGAGCAATGCTGTATTCCAAAAGAGGAATTTTAAGTCTGCTGATACTGCAGGCTCTAAATGGGACAGTGTGAGCTTTTCCAGTACAAACTTAAGGTCCTAAGCAGGGGTGGGTGCTCTCCTTGGTGGCCTTATATTGTCTGCCCCTCTCAGGAACTGTTTGATGAGAGGGTGAGAGAATAGGGGTGGCTCAGAGTTGTAAAGAGCCACAATGGAAGAGGCATGGATCTTAATGGAGGAAAAGGATAGGCCTCTGTGGAGTAAATCGGCTAAGTAATCCAGGATTAGAGGTAGGGAGGGCAGAGTTGTGTCCTCTCCTTTAGATTGAATCCAGGAGCAATACCTTTTCCACTTACCAGCATAGGATTTCCTTGTACTTGGTCCTCTGGCTTCAAGAATGATTTCCAGCACCTACTTGCTTAGGCTGGTTACTGGGGGAGAAGTCAAGGAATAAGCCAGGCTGCAGGATTTAGGGTTTGCAGCTGCGGATGCAAGATCTGTCCCCCTGCTGAGTGAGAAGAGTTGGGCTCTGGGGTAGGTGCCAGGGTGGCAATGGTGACAGGCTGCTCAGGAGTGGGTACCAGTGCTGGCATGGCCAGTCTGGGGCAATCAGAATTGTCCTTGGTCTGTCCTGTCTTATTTTGAGTAATATTCTTGAGAGAAGGGGAAGAGTGGGAAATGCACAGATTGAGAGGTTTACTCACTGGAAGGACAGGGCATCCACTTTCCAGGACCTGCTGTGAGGTGTCATGGTGCAGAATTTGCTGAGCTGGTGATTGCAGGGGGAGGCAAAGAGATCCACCTCTGGGGTCCCCCATTTCTGAACCAGAACGTTGAAGGTGCTGGGCTCTAACTGCCACTCATGTGGGTCTAAGAGATTTCTGCTTAAGTCATCTGCCAGTGAGTTTTGTTTGCCTGGCAGGAATTGAGCTTGTAGATGGACCTGCATGTCCAAGGCTGTGTTCCACAGGGCCATGGCTAGCCTGCAGAGTGGGTTCCCTCCTGCTTGTTGATGTACCACATAACTGTGGGGTTATCTGTTTTTATTAACAGGGGTCCTGGTGAGAGTAGGGATCTGAGAGCTAATGGAGCATTTTGCATTGCTAGCATCTCTTTTTGGTTGATGTGCAGATGAATTTGACTTGGGCTCCATTGGCCCTGAATGCACTTGCCGTCAAGCTGTGCCTCCCAGGCATAGTCTGATGCGTCTATGGTTAGGGTCTGGGTGGCGTGGGGATGAGTAAAGGGCAATCCCTTGTTGTAGTTGCATGCTGCTGCCCACCAAAGAAACTCTGTTCTTAGACAAGGTATGATAGGAATGATGGTTTCCAGGTCCTGAGAATGTTGGAACCAAAGACTTAAGTACCACTGAAGTTTCCTCATATGCAGTCTGGCATATGGAATTAGTAGGATGCATGAGGTCATGAACCCTAGGGGCCTGCAAGATTTTGCTTGCGGATATCTGGGTTCTGGTGGCCATTTGAGTGAAGTAATCTGTCAGATAGGCTTGTTTTTCTGGAGTAAGGAATGCTATCTGGGATGCTGTGTCCAAGCCTGGTCCCAGGAATACAATCTTTTGACTGGGGACTAGTTTTGATTTCTTTTCATTGATGATGTACCCCAGGGAGGTTAGAAGGTATTTTTACAAATGTCAGGTGCTGCAACAGCATTTCCTGACTGTCTGCCTGAATCGGCAGTCGTCCAAGTATGGGTAAATTGGAATTTTTTTCTGTCTGCAGTAGGCAATGGCTGGAGCCAGGCCTTTTGTGAATACTCTGGGAGCAGTAGATAAGCCAAAGGGAAGTGCAGAGAACTGATAATGCACAGATCCTGCCCTGAAGCGTAGATATTTCCTGAATGAGTCCCTTACAGGGATGTGCAGATAGGCTTCTTTTAAGTCTAGGGTGGCTAACCAGGCATGTTTGGCCAGCATAGGAAGAAGCTGCTGCAGGGTGAGCATTTTGAATTTTGGTACCACCAGGAAGGTGTTTAGAATGGAAAGATCTAGGATTGTGCGCCAAGTGTCCTCTTTTCTGGGTACCAGGAAAAGTCTGGAATAGAATCCTTGGCCCATCTGTTCCAGAGAAATAGGCTGAATTGTCCTTATAGAAAGCAGGGACTGAACTTGGTTTTGTGCCTCTGCCCACTAGTTTAGAGGAAGGTCTGGGAATCCTTTTGGGGTTGGCAGTGAATGGAAGTAAAATTTGTACCCCTGGGATACAATGTTGAGGACCCATCAGTCTTTGGTGATGGAAGTCCATTTTTCTGCATGATGGGCAAGTTTTCCTCCTAGCAGCACAAGCAGTTGGGCAGAGGTGGGGAGTCGAGTTGAGAAGTCATTGGGAATTCTTTCCTTAAGGGGGTGGCTTAGCACTCCCTGTTTTAGAGATGAAGGTACTCCATTGCTTAGATCTCTGCATACCCTGAGACTGTAGTCTGGGGGGGTCCGTTTCCCCTGGGTCTATTTTGAGATGGCCTTGAGGGGGGTGGAAAGGACCAATGTTTCAAGGGGATTTCTTGCAAGTACAACCTTCTGAATCTAGGAGGCTTCTTCTGCTTTGGTCCCAAACAGATTGTCCTTGTTCAACGGAGCGTCTAATAATTTTAATTTGACATGGTCTGGCAAGGTCTGCTCCTTAAGCCAAGCATGCCTTCGCAGTACAGAACCAGTGACTGCTGCCATGCAAGATGCTTCTAGGGTATCAAAGCCACACTGCAATGTATGCTTGCTGACTTGGCTTGCAGAATGCATAAGCTCTTGTAATTCTCTATTTTCTGCACAGTCTGTACAAGTAGCTATTTTTTGCTTAATAACTTCTATAATATGTTGCTGCTACTTCAGCATGTGAAACTGGCAATTCAAAGCCCTAATGGCGCGAGTTGCAGAGGTATATACTGTCTTATCCCATCTGTCTAAAGCTCAGGAATCCCTGTCCGAAGGGGTGGGATTTTTAGCTGTAGTTGCTTTGATACCTTTAGGCCCCTGGGAGATGACCTCTGAGTCAGCTGTAGGATTTGTGAAAAGGAATTTGAGAGAGTCAGGAACTCTGTAGTACCTGTCTGGTTTCCCAGGAGCAAGGAGTAAAGTATCTGGGGTTAAATTGGATTCCATAAAGACATCATCCACAACATTCAGGACTGGGAGTATTGCTACAGGCCTATGTTGTGGTAAATCTAGAAATTCGAGTCTCTTTTTGGACTGAGGATAGTCTTGGCATTCCCAGTGGAAATGCTCTCAAAGTATGTAAGGTTTCACCAAAGGAAAAATCCTCTGGAGGAGAAGCAGAGGGAATGGATTCCTCTGCATCTGAATCCTCATAAGCAGATAAAGGCACGTCTTTATAATCAGAAACCTCAGAGTCATCGGACTCTTGGTCTGTTAAAGCTGCTGGGGACAGGTCTCTTTTTCTCTTAGCAGAGGAAGACTGACTTCCCCTAATCAACATAATAAGGTCTTCTATCATTTTAAGCATTTGATGTGGTAAGGAAGCAGGTGCGTGAGTTTGGGTCATTGGATTCCTAGGCGTAGCGCATACTCTTGGCCTTAGAAACTCTGTAGTTTTAGACAGAACTGAAGACCCGAAAGAAGTCGGTTTGTGTTGAATATCAGTAGTGTGAATAACTTCCTCAGAAGCCGGTGCCTGCTCAGCAGCTCCGGACCCATCCAAGGTAGACACAACTGCAGGTTCTGTAGTTGAAGAAGAGTCTCGCAGCATACCGGACTCCGAACAGGTCTCAGTAGAGGCCTGCGAATCCACTGAAGTGAGCATCAGGGGGCTGCAAAACCGCCTCACTGAGTACCGGCGAACTGGCGACTAGTTTAACGGAAGTGTCATTGGCAGTTTTAGACCTGTGCAGTCTGTCGCTGTCTTTATCCTTACGTTTTTTCAGATCATCAGTAGTCGGATGGCTTACCGAAGCCATTTCGGAATACAGAGATCAAGAACGAAAGTATTTCGTGACAATAAGGGCCTGACGACAAATAGTTCGGGTGTTGAACAAGGCACAAAACCAACAGCGAGGTACGTCGTGGTCTGGGCCTTAACAGGTGATGCAGTAAGAATGGAAATCTCGGTGTGGTATTTGCTTTCCACAGGCAAGACAATTGTTAACTTTTTCTGACATCGGTTAGAGCAAGAAAAAGGTATCCCCAACGGGGTACTTAGCTTTAGAAGACTTCAGGATAATTCAATTCGGAAACAAAAACTCAGGTAGAGGCCGACCAGCACTTGTCTGAACTGCTTCTGATTTGGGCTCCTTGGCAAGAAAGACTGATGTAATGACGTTGGCTGCCTGTTTTTATACCCCTGACGACCTGAAGTCAGACCTGGAATAACAGCAACCGACGCAGAAATACTAAGTCTCCAGTATTCGGGCTGACTGAGGGCTACCTGCAAGCAGATAACCCAAGTGTGACGACTGCAACAGTGAAACACTTAGAACATCTTGCTGAGCTGATGGTTGGAGTGGGAAGCAAAGAGGTTGACTTTCAGGTCACTTCTGAGTTACAAGGGTGAAGGTTCTTTAGTCTAGCTGCCACTCATGTGGGTCCAGAAGATTTCTGCTCAAGTTGTCTGCCAGAGAGTTTAGTGAGCCTGGCAGGAATTGTGCTAACAGGCGTAGCTGCATGACTGAGGCCGTGTGCCACAGGGTCATGGCGAGCCTGCACAGAGGATAAGAGTGAGTCCTTCCCTGCTTGTTGATATACTACATCACAGTGGTGTTGTCTGTTTTGATCAGTAGAGCTCCTGGGTGAGAGTAGGGGTCTGAAAGCTGTCAGTGTGTGCTTGACAGCTAACATCTCTTTTTGGTTGCTGTGAATATGTATTTGATGTAGGTTCCAATGGCCCTGTATGCACCTGCTGTCCAGGTGTGCACCCCAGGCATAGTCATAGGTTCATAGTCTGATGCGTCTGTGGTGAGGGTCTGGGCGGTGTGGGGTTGTGAAAAGGGTAGTCCCTTGTTGTGGTAGCATGCTGCTGCCCAGAAAAGAAAATCTTTCCATAAACAAGGTATCATTTGTATAAGAGTTTCCAGGTCTTGAGAGTGTTGACACCAAAGGCTTTTTAAGTGCCACTGTAGTTTCCTCATATGCAGTCTGGCATATGGAATGAGTAGAATGCAAGAAGCCATGAAACCCAGAGCTTCCAGGATTTTCCTTGCGGATAAACTGGGGTCTGGTGGCTAGTTGAAAGAAGAAGGCTGTCAGGTAGGTTTGCTTTTCTGGTCTAGGGAATGCCATCTGTGATGCTGTGTCCAGGCTGTCTTCCCAGGAATATAATTTGTTGGGTGGGTACTAGTTTGGATTTATTTTCGTTGACAGTATACCCTATGGAGGTCAGAAGGTCCTTTACAAAGGCCAGGTGCTTGAGCAGCTTTTCCTGTCTGCTTGAATTACGCAGTTGTCTAAGTATGGGTAAATTTGAATATTTTTTTGCCTGCAAAAAGCAATGGCGGGAGCCAGACATTTTGTGAATACTCTGGGAGCAGTGGAGAAGCCAAAGGGAAGCGCAGAGAACTGAAAGTGCAGAGATCCTGCCCTGAAAAGTAGATA
The DNA here is from genome assembly GCF_019279795.1 of Protopterus annectens. Lineage (NCBI taxonomy): Eukaryota > Metazoa > Chordata > Ceratodontiformes > Protopteridae > Protopterus > Protopterus annectens. Next base: position 1,957,462,792 of record NC_056739.1, read on the forward strand.
TTTCCTGTATGATTCCTTGATTGGGATGTGTAGGTGTAGGGTGGCTAACCAAGCATCCTTGGAGAGCATAGTTAGTAGTTGCTGGAGGGTGAGCATTTTGAATTTTGGTATCACCAGAAAGGTGTTTAGAATGGATAGATCGAAGATGGGGCGCCAGGTGCCCTTTTTTCTGGGTAACAGGAAGAGTCTGGAGTAGAAACCTTGGCTTAACTGTTCTGCAGGAATGTGCTCTATTTCCATCAATGACAGCAGGGAAAGGACATCTTTTTGGCCTCTGCCCACTCGTTTGGGGGAAGATCTGTAAACCCTTTTGGGGTTGGGTAGGGTGTGGAAATAAAATTTGTATCCCTGGGACACTATGCTGAGGACCCAGTGGTTGTTGGTAATGGTGACCCAGGTGCTTGCGTGGAAGGAGAGTTTTCCTCCTAGGGGCAAGTGCAGGTGGGGGGGGGGGGAGTTATTGCAAGTTCTTAACATGAGGCGGTGGCTTTGCACTCCCTGGTTTTGAAGAGGTGGAAAGTACAGTTTTGTACCTACCATAAACGTAGATGTTCGAGTGTTTACCCTGCTGCAGTCATCACACTTGGGTTATCCTGTCGTCAAGCGGTCCCGCAGTCGGCTGGAATTCCAAAGTCTTGGTCCGGCGTCGGTTGCTGTCGCCTCTTCCCTGATGTCAGTGCGCCAGGGGTATATACATTGCAACCAACGCCATTTTCTTCAGTCTTTCTTGCCGCGCAGTGCCCGAAGCAGAAGCAGTTCGCAAGTGCCGGTCGGCTGACTCCTGAGATTTTCGAATTCGAATTTCAGACCGAAGTCTTCTATAAAGCAAAGTACCCCGTTGGGGAAACTTTTCTTGCCTCAGACCGATGTCGGAAAAAGTTAACAATTGTATTTCTTGTGCGAAGCAAATACCTCATAAGGATTTTCATTCCACTGCTCCATTGCTTAGATCTCTGCATTCCCTGGGGCTGCTGTCTGGGGGGGCCTCTGGGGGGCCTGTTTCACTGTGGTCTGGCTTGAGCTGACCTGGAGGGGGCAGGAAAGGACCAATGCTTGGAGAAACAATTGTTACTGAACCTGGGTGGCGGGACCTGCAGGAAGTCCTTAACGGTCTGCCTAGATTTAGCTTTTTCTTCCATCTTTTTAAGGACCTCCTCTGCCTTGGTGCCAAATAAGTTGTCTTTGTGCAAGGGTGCGTCCAATAATTTGGATTTGACATGCTCTGGCAAGGGCTGTTCCTTAAGCCAAGCATGCCTTCTAAGGACAGAACCAGTGACTGCTGCCCTGCAAGATGCTTCTAGGGCGTTAAAACCACATTGTAAGGTGTGCTTAGTTACTTGACTTGCAGAATGCTTTAACTCTTGTAACTTTATTTTCTGCACAAGCAGGAAAAGATATTTTTTGCTTGAGGAGGTCCATGGTATGCTGCTGAAATTTTAGCATATGGAACTGACAAGTTAGTGCTCTAATAGCAAGAGTAGCAGAGGTGAATACTTTTTTACCCCATCTGTCTAATGCTTGGGAATCCCTATCTGAGGGGGTGGGATTCTTTGCAGAAGTTGTTTTAATTACTTTAGGCCCTTGCGAAATAACCTCAGGGTCAGCAGTAGGATTTCTGAAAAGAACTTTGTGAGAGTCAGGGACTCTATAGTACCTGTCAGGTTTCCTGGGAGCAGGAGGGAGGGTATCAGGAGTTAAACTAGACTCCATAAAAACATCATCCACAACATCAAGGACAGGAGGAATGGCCAGAGGTCTGTGCTGTGGCAGATCCAAAAATTCCCTGAGTCTCTTTTTAGACTGAGGGTAGTCCTGACATTTCCAATGGAAATGCTCCCTTAAAGTATGTAGGGTTTCCTCAAAGGAAAAGTCCTCGGGTGGAGAGGCTGAAGGAATGGATTCTTCTGCATTAGACTCCTCATAAGCAGAGAGGGGTTGCATGTCTTCATATTCAGATGCATCAGAGTAATTGGACTCCTGTTCAGATAAAACTACTGGGGACAGATCTCTTTTTCTTTTGGAAGGGATAGCTTGGCTTACCCTGATCAGCATTATAAGGTCTTCCGCCATTTTAAGCATTTGAGACTGAGGCAAAGAGCAGGTGCCTGAGATTGGGTTGTTGGTTTCTTGGGTGTGGTTCGTACCCTGGCCCTTAGAAACTCGGTAGTTTTCTAAAGAACGGTAGACGCGAAAGAAGTCGGTCTGTGTCGAGAATCAGTACTGCAGAGTACTTCCTTGGAAGCCGGTGTCTGCTCAGCAGCTCTGGACCCATCCAAGGTAGATACATCAGCAGGTTCCTTAGTCGATGAGTCTTGCGGCATATTGGACTCCGAAAGGGTCTCGGTAGCGGCCTGGGAATCCACAGAAGCGGGCATTAGGGGCTGCAAAAGCGCCTCACTGAGGACCAGAGAACTGATGACTAGCTTAACGGAAGCAACATCGGTAGGTTTAGACCTGTGTGGTCTGTCTCTGTCTGTCTTTATCCTTAAGTTTTTTTGGAAGATCTGCTGTCGGATTGCTTACCGAAGCCATATCGGAATTAGAGGACAGAGAGTGAAAATATCTACCTACAATAAGGGCCGACAACGTATAGTTCTGGCGTTGAACAAAGCACAAAAGCAACAGCGGGGGAAAGGGGGTCTGGATCTAAGCAAGTGATGCAGTAAGAATGAAAGTCTCGGTGTGGCATTTGCTTTCCATAGGCGAGACAACTGTTAACTTTTTCTGACATCAGTTAAAGCAAGAAAAAAGGATCCCTAATGGGGTACTTAGCTTTAGAAGACTTCAACTTCAATTCGGAAAATGAAAACTCGGGTAGCAGGTGACCGGCACTTGTGCAAACTGCTTCTGCTTCGAGCTCCTTGGCAAGAAAGACTGATGTAATTGTGTCGGCTGCCTTATTTTATACTACTGACGACCTGACGTCAGTCCTGGAGAGACTGCAACGGACGCAAAAATACTAAGCCTCTGGTATTCGGGCCGACTGAGGGCTACCCTGGCAGGGATAACCCAAATCTGATGACTGCAACACGAAGAACATCCAGTCAGAAAAAATAAGGGACTGTAGCAACAGCCATGGTGCTTAACTCAGGTGACCTGGTATGCTGGCATGGGGCAAAGCTCCCACAAACACTGAGCGACATTTTTTACATAAGCTGGTTAGTAACAAAAAGATACCCCATTATTTGGAAGCATTTCAGAGGTCTTCAAAGTTAAGACCACACATTGATTTTTAGTTTCAAATTCTGACAAATTATCATGCACACACTAAAATGGAAATTGTAGAGTAACATACCACAATACTATCCTGCTTTGTCTCTCTCTCATTTTCCTCGGGCTGTTTTATTAAGTAACAGTGATTGCAGCATTTCTTCAGCTCCATCACAATATTAAGAAACCCAGATGTACTTCCTCGTGTTCCCTTCGAGAGAGCCTTATAATTCCTTGTCAGTATCCATCTAGAAGAAAAACAAGCAAATTAATTCAACAGGGCAAAATGTTAAGTAGATAAAGCCATTAATGATGAAAACACTTTCACACTATGCGAAGCAACACTTAAAATTCTAAATAGACTTTATGTAATGCATCAGCATGACTTTAAATTTCTAGCGTATTCAGTGCCACAATTGGACTTTGAATATGGAGAGAGGAGAATTTTAATAAGCATCCTGCTGATATAAGGAAGGTGCTTAAAGCTTTCTCAAGCAACTTACAGCACTGTTAAGCTCTAATATCACATTAGTGCAAAAGCCACCATGAACAGCAGAGATCACCTTAAACAGCTTTAAATTTGTAAAACTCTTTGAACTTTATATTCAGCAGTGTGACATGCACAACAGCTTTTACAGCTGTTGCAGGACAAAACACACACCTTCAATTTTGGCTGTTATACATCAGGCAATGCTCAAGACACTTACAGCTTTAAAAGCTGTATAACACTGTGTCCCAACAGTTGCAATTCTTTATTTTGTGCGTCTTGTACTACAATGGAGCAGCTAAATATCCCTTTAAAAGTTGTCTAACTGAGCCCCAACAAATCCTTTTCTTGTTATATGTCTTGTACTAACAATGGAGCAGCTAAAGATCCATTTAAAACAAGCACATCTAGCAACACTGAATGTGTTGCAACATTCAAAGATGTGAAATAACTACACTCACTCTCTAAGTAGTAGTACATGGCAGGGGGTAAAGCTCAATATAACTCCAAAGAATTATGATCATATCTCTCTCGAAGTGGGGGTAAAGCTTTACCTCTTGAGCTTTTCTCTGTTCTCAATGTGAATTTGACAACCCATGTGCAAATATATTGACTAAAATTATGATCACAGAAAACTCCAGAAGTGGCCATGGTGAAGGACTTGGTACCCTGCATACAATAATCATATTGAAATTATCACTCAAAATGTTTTTTATTTATTTATTTTTTACACAGATGATGATGCCATCAAAGGTGCATTATTCTGAACTGCCCTGCTATATTATTTACGTGTTTTTCAGACTCAGGACTAGAATCAAAACAAACAGAAGACATTATATATGCTGTGACAGTACAGTTAAAAAATAAAGACCAAGTAAAACGTGTGTGTGACACTGTTTAAACAAATACAGAACTATATTATTTAAAAATACCATCTAAGCTGTATATGCAGGTACTCTTTGCTGACTGGGTTTACAGCCCAGTTATGTGCTAAAATCTACTAGTGAAAAACATCTCTCAGATCTATTTTCTTCTGATTGTTCTTTACGAAGATTCAGAATATACTGTCTGTGAATGCAAAGAAATGAAATGAGCGTGAATCTCTACACACACCAAACATATTTCTGTATGTTTGTGTGTGTGTGTATATATGAATAAATATATATATATATATATATATATATATATATACATATACATACACACACACACACACACACACACACATATACATACACACACACACACACATATGGTTTTACTTCAGTATCTCGAAATACTGTAACACCAAAGCTCTAATGGCAGAGACCAGAACACAGAAGTTTCAGTATTTTGAAATACTGAAGCAGTGCTAAAAACAAAATTAAAAGAAAGAAAAGTACTGTTTCTGCAACGGGGGCAAGCCCCCTGCACCCCTCTCACTTAAATATACCATCCCGTGATTGCACGATAGTGGGGACATGGCAAATCTCCCGTTCTGCGCTTCCGCATATGGCACGGAACAAGAGATTTCCCATTCCTCCACTGCAGCGTGATCTCGGAGTTGGTATATTTAAATAGGGGGTATGTGGGGATGCAGGGGGGCTTGCCACCCTGCATAAATGTTGTTTGCATTGTTTTTTTTTTCTTTTTATGGAGCACTTCAGTATTTCGGAATACTGAAACTTTGGCGTTATGGTCTTGGCAATTACAGTTTCGGTGTTTCAGTATTATGAGATACTGAAGTGAAGCCATATATATATATATATATATATATCTCACACACACCCATACACACAACATACTCAAAACCAAATATACTAAAGTAGTAGGCATTTCATTTACTATCCCCATGACATTCCGCATATTTTCCACACTTTTTTTTGTTGTTTTGCTCAAGTTCTCCTTCCCATTGATTTCAGTGCGCTACATTACTTGCTTTTCGTTCTTCTGAACACAGCTTTATGTACTGTCTGACTAGCCTCTTTTTTTTTTTTTTTCTTTTAATGGGTTAAAGTAAGTAAATTTGATTCTGCATTCTTGGGAGATGAGACACACTAAAGACTAAGTAAGGTCTTTGTACTTTATACAACTGAACTGTATGCTAAGAAAGCAAATGGCGATTTAAGTTAGTTTACTTAATTTGGGGGATTAGTCTACTAGTAAAGCTGACTTCGGATTGGTGTGGTCCTAATTTTTAGTTTTGTAAGATTTTCAGTTGCTGTTTCAGGGTTACTTACAGTGGCGTTTAGAGGGGATTAGACTTGGGAAGAGAAAGGAGTTCCTATTTGTTATCACTGTGTGGCTTTCACATACTTATTTTTTGTTTGTGCACTTTAAATAATTTAATTTCATTTTTGTCCAAAATATAAACATTGTTTAAGTGGACTAAGAATAAAGTAAGGGGAAAAAAAAGTTAGGTCTTATCATAATGTTCCATCTGTGTTGTAGATCTTTGTTCATTCATTGCCATTAGGAACTCGGTTCCGATCTCGGAAATGATACAGCCGTTTCCAAGCTCATGCCAGTCAAAAACTTTCAGCCAAGACCTATCCATAATGCCCCTCTCTTAGTTACTTCAGATCGAGTTTGCCCGCCCTTAGATACTATAATAGAAAAAAAGTAGGCGGAGGCTCTGTCTGAGCAAATACCCTAACCAGGAGTTCCTGGAGTCCAGGCAGGGGGAAGGAGAGAGGGAAGTAATGAATGAACAAAGATCTACAACACAGACGGAACATTATGGTAAGACAATTTCTTTATCTGATGTTGTAAATCTTTGTTTACTCATTACCAATAGGACCGAGTCCCCAGCTACTTGAGTCCTGGGTGACCCTAAGGAAGGATATTCCTGAGCAACACAGAACCAAAAGATGCTCGTCCTCTAGAGGCCAAATCCAATTTGTAATGAGATATAAAGGTACCAGGTCTTGCCCAAGTGACTGCTGTGCAGATATCATCCATAGAGGCTTTGGAATGAAATGCTACAGAAATAGCCACAGATCTGATAGAATGAGCCTTTATTCTGGAAGGTAAGGATAGCTTATTTTGTTGGTAGAATGTAATGATGTTTCTAAGCTAGAAGGATAAAGTCACTTTGGAAACAGGTTTACCCAATCTGGGTCCTGCAAAGGCCACAAACAATTGATCTGTTTTCCTAAAAGATTTAGTCCTGTCCAAATAACAACAAAGCTGCCAATGCACATCAAGGGTGTGCAAAAGGTATTCTCTTCTGTTAGAATGCTGAGGGGAAGAAAACTGGCAGGTCAATAGATTGGTTAATGGAAAAGCCAGAAATTACCTTGGGCAAGAAAGAAGAGTCAGTAGGAAGGGACACCCTATTCGTGTGGAATATTAAGTAAGGACTCTTGACACTTGAAGCCTGCAGCTCAGATACTCTTCCCGCTGAGGTAAGTGCTACTAGTAGTAAGGTTTTCTATGACAAAAATTGCAAATCACATGAATCAAAAGGCTCGAAAGGAGAGCCTGTGAGAGACAAGTACCAAAGTTCAAGTCCCGGGGTTCTAAGGGAGGCTTGACTGGAGGTTTAACACATAATACTCCTTTCAAAAAGGTCTTGCATAGGAGGTGTGACATAATTGAAGAATTATCAAGATCATTATGAAAATTGGTGATAGCTGCTAAATGTACAGTGATCATCGAAGCTAAGGCTCCTGCATGCAAAACAGTAGTTAGGTATTCTAGGATCTTTTGAATAGACAGAGAAAGGGTCTAAGTTCTAATCTTTGGCCGAAATAGAGAACCTAGTCCATTTACTAGAAAAACGTTCCTAGTGGAAGGTTTGTGTGGAGCCAGAAGAATTTCAATAACAGGAGATGGGATGTCAGGCAGCCTGGCAATTACTGGAAGTGAAGGAACCAAACTGTGAGCTTGAGACTGTGCAGATTCGGATGAATCAGTCCCCGAGAATGAGATAACAGGTCTTGGGAATGATCCAGGATCCATTGACTGTGAATCAGATGAGGCCATAGGGAAGACCCGGTGGCCAATCGTGTGTTACAATGTCCCTTGGTGGTTCCCCCTGCGGGGGGATCAGGGCAAAGTAGCTTCAGGATTTGTAGTTTGGGGGGGAAGCAAACAGGTCACAGCAAGTCTTGCCCCAGCGTTGGAAGATCTGATCCACTGTTACAGGGTTGAGGGACCACTCATGAGACATCAGGATGATCCTGCTCAGACTGTCCGCAATAAGGTTGGAACTCCCGGGAATGTGTGCTGCTATAAGGTAGCGGTGGGAAGCCATCGCCCAGTGCCAAATCCTCATGGCTTCCCGACACAGGGGGGTAAGACCTGGTTCCACCTTGCTTGTTGATATACCAGATGACTGACATGTTGTCTGATTGAATTGCAATGGTTCCAGAGGGTACGGATGCATGGAACACTTGCAATGCTAGGAAAACTGCCCTCAGTTCCAAGACAATTATGAGCAAATTGGCCTCAGTGGGGGACCAGATGCCTTGGGCAGTTTTTCCCTGGAAAAGCCCCACCCCCCACCCTAACAGGGAAGCGTCTGTGGTCGCCGTGGCCTGGGGAAGACAGAACGGTCAACACCACAGGTTCTTCTGTGGGTTCGTCCACCATAACATTTCTTCCTTGCAACGGTTTGAAAGATGTAACATGTGGACAAGTGGGTAAATTAGCAACCACCACTGTGCAGAAAGGAGCCACTGAACTGAAGGATTCTCATGTGCAGTCTCACCAGTGGTACCAATATAATGGCAGCCACTATGGAGCGTAAGGTCTGACGAAGATGATCTTGGACTTGGTGTGTTATTTTCGAAAACCTGTGAGGGGGGAGAGAAGCATGACAGGATGTTGTGTCGAAGAGCGCTCCAATGAATTCCAGTGTCTTCGTTGGAGACATTGAGATTTGTCCTTGTTGATTGTAATTCCCAAGTGAAGAGCAAAACCTTGAGTGTAAGATTCCCGGTCGGAGCGGTAAGGAGCCAATCGTCTAGATAAGGAAACACCTAAAATCCTTGTAGTCGAAGATGAGCTACCACAGTTGCCATACATTTGGTGAACACTCAAGGGCCTGTTGAGAGACCAAATGGCAGTGAAAACAACAGCACTCGAATGTAGAATGTAGAAGAACAACAAAGCAGGATTCACCAAGCTCGATTTATTCTCAAAGATACAAAAAAAAAAAACTCTGACGTCTCGGCCTTCGCCTTCCAGGAGTATAACTCAAATGAAAACCAACAGGTCTTATATACAGGTTAAACCAATTATATAATTGAACAATCAATACATTAAGAGTTAATTACTTAGACAGCATTCTCCAATTGAAGTCTTCATTAAGACCATTTGGACATAAAGTTTTAAACTTTAAAATATAAACAGTTTCCTTATATAATAATAACTGTTTAATTCTAAACATATCTGTATCATTGTTAGATACTTGCTCTAAAATTGAAGCTTTAAGCAACCTTTCATCACTATTATGTTTTTCAAAAAAATGCTGAGCCACAGGGCTCTCATTCTTTACATTAACTATGTCTCTGACATGCTCCAGTAGTCTCACCTTGAAAGGTCTTTTTGTCTCCCCAATATAAAACTTTTGGCAAGGACATGATAATGCATAAATTACCCCTTCTGTTTTACAATTAAAACAGCCATGAACATTGAAAGGAATGCCATTTATATGACTAAAACTACAAATAACAAAACTACATGCCTTGCATTTCCCACACTGATAGGTTCCTTTTAGCCTAACTTGTTCCACCAAGCCCTCTATGGGTACCTTAAATCTACTATGCACCAATAAGTCTTTGATACTTCTGCCTTTTCTATATGAAAATTTTAAATTTACATCTAACCAAGATTTAACTTCATCAAGAGAACTAAAATACTTCCAAAACAGAGAAACATTTTTAACAAATTCAGAAGTATAACAGCCATAAGTAGTGACAAAATATATGTATTCGCCAAAAGTTTGTTTTTTCCACTTCATTTTGGGCATATTGGCTTCTAATCTCCTTCTTTCTCTCACATTTCCTTCACTATGTTTATTAATATATTTCCATAATTTATTCAAACATTCCTCCAGACAGGATATATTATATCCTCTTGTAAGGAATGAATTATAAACTAATTCTAATTCATTATTAAATACATCTTCATCATTGCAAAGTCTAAAACATCTTAACATTTCACCATATGGTAAAGAATGTTTAATATGGGGAACATGTCCACTAGTACCATATACATAGTCAGTCGGACCTTCAAACTTTCTGTTGACCGAGGTTATTAATTTATAACCACTGGAAATGTCCAAGATAACATCCAAAAAAGGTATTCTAGGACCCATGGTCAGTCCATCAAAATCCAACCCAAACCTGTTGTGTTTCAAGTCCGAAATGAATTCTACAGCCCTTGATTGATCCCCCTCTACCAAAAATATCAGGTCATCTACAAATCTATAATATTTAATGACATAGTCTTGAAAAAATTTATGTTTGTAAATGTACTCATATTCAAAAAGTCCCATTGCCAAATTGGCATACATGGGGGCAAATGGAGCCCCCATGGCTGTACCCTGTTTCTGGCGATACATAACGTTATTAAACTCAAAATAGTTGTTTGTTAACGAAAAATATATTAACTCAATAACAAATTCAGAGACAGGTGACTGACCCAAAAACCGTCTCAAAGCCTCTAACCCAAAGTCATGGCTTATATTGGTATATAAGCTTTTTACATCTACAGACAACCAATATAGATTTTGATTCCATTTTATACCTTTAATTTTGTTCAAAAAATCAAAAACATCTAATAGGAAAGAGGGTAATTTTTTCACATAAGGAATTAAATAATTATGCAGAAAAATACCTATATTTTTTAAAAAATAATTGTAGCCAGAAACTATAGGGCGACCTGTAAGTTTGTCAAGGCCTTTATGAATCTTAGGCAAACAATAAAAATAAGCTTTCCTACAGCCTTCAGTATGGAATTTGTTTTTCACATCTTTCATTTCAAAATAGCCCAACCTATAGCCCCTATGTATCAATTCACTATATTGTAATATAGCCTCATGATATTTATGTATCTCACATTTTTCATAAGTATTGCTGTCTTCAAGATGTTGCATACACATGTTTAAATAATCCATACTATTTAAGATAACCAATTTGTTGCCCTTATCAGCAGGTTTAAAAACAACATTATTTCTCTTGCTGAGATTCATTAAGATTTTCCAATCCTTTTTTGACATGTTATATTCAATATTACTATAGTTAGACATAAATTCCTGATGTCCCATTTCCAGCGAATGGTTAACCATTTTAATAAAACTAGCAATGTCCTGATTATATGGCAGTGCCCTGAACTGGTAGTGGTTGGCTCCCAGCCAGGAGCAAAGAAACCTCCGGGAGCGCTGATCCATCTTTATGTGGTAGTACACGTCCTGGAGGTCTATAGAGCATATCCAGTTATCCCTCCCTAGGAAGGGAAGAATGGACTGTATCATGATAAATTTATTCAATAGGCTGAGATCCAGTACTGGTCTCCAGTCCCCTGTCTTTTTTGGCACTAAAAAGAACCTCAAGTAAAACCTGGATCCTGTCTGGTCTGGTGGTACTGGTTGGATTCTTTTCCTTACCAGCTTTTCTATTTCTAAGGCTGCTGATTCCCTCTGATTGGTGGTACATCGGGGATGGGAGTTAAATCAAATGGTAGTTGGTAGCCTCTGGATATTATCCCCTGCACCCAAACATCGGTAGTAATAAGATGCCAGGGCTGGTAGATGCTGAGAAAAACGACCCCCGACTGCTTCCACAGGAAAGAAATCGGGCCACTGCTCAGGAGAGCTGGTAGGGTCTGCTACAGAAAGAATCTCTAGCACCCTGGTTATGCGGACCACTACTACCCCGAAAGACACGTCTTCCATATGAGTTGACCCCTCTGCCCCAGGGGGATTGTTCACCACGAGTGTCACAAAAAGGTCCTTGGGATTTCTTGAACCACATTTTTCCTCCCTTCTAGTTACTGGAGTAGGGCCTCTGGGGGTTGAAAAGGCGTATGCCCACAGCAGACAAGGTCTTTCCATCTTTCTCACTACTTGTAAGCATCTCTCGTACTTTGGGTCCAAAAAGTGCAGATTCGTCGACAGGTGCCAATGACGAAGGAAGATTTAAAGGGGTCTGCGAAGTCAAAAAAACACATCCAAGCATTACGTCTCATGACAACTCCTGATGCGTCAGCTCGAGCTGCCCCCTGGGTGGAGTGAGATATCAAATGCATCAAGGAGTTCGAGATGGATTCAAGGGTAGCTAGCTGCAAGGCGACAGTATCACACACTTCATCAGGCAGTACCCCACCAAAGAGGGAGACATTTCAGAAATTAGGTCTCTATGGAGGCAAGTAAAGTGTGCCAGATAGTACAGTGACCGAATGTCGAATATCGCTGAAGCATGGGTCCATTTCCCTAGTATGTCCATGGTCCGGGACTCTCTGTTTGAAGGATGGACGGTGGAACTATCTTCTGCCAGTTCCCTCCTGTCAACTGCCAACTGCTAGGACCAGTGGGGCTAGTCTTCAGGTGTAGATAAAATTTTTCGTCTGGCCTCTGAGGGACAGGTTCTACTTTGTCCGAGGCCTTCCAGGCACGCTGCACAATGATTTTAATAAGGTCATCTGCCGGTGGAGTCACTCTGGAAGTAGATGGCCGGGGATGGAAGGCCTGCAGGAACACAGACTCCTCAGAAGAAGGGTTATAGGACTTCATTTCCCCACTGCTTGAGGATTTTGAGAGTCTCTCTGAATGAGATGTCATCTGGGGAAGACTGTGGGGACCCCTCCCCCTCATCACAGTGTCTTCGGTGATGGATTCCTCTGATGAATCAAGGTGCTTCCTCTTGCATTGTTTCTTCTGGGGTGGCTCCCCAGTGGGATATTCTGAGGAGGACTCCGGAGAAGGGATTCCCTTCAAAGGGGGTTCTTGTGACTCCTGTGCCCGGGGTCCCGAAAAAGAGGGTTGGGAGAGGTGCATGCTAGGGGAGGGTTTTGATAATGATGTCATTGGTGCTGACTGCGAGTCCACTACCTGTACAGCAGGCCCACCTGGGGAGGGATGGGAGTCCGGAACCAGGAGGGATAACCTCAGAACCACGGTCACACCTCACCGTAAGAAGCCCACCCTCCAGGTGAGGAGCTCTGAGAGAACTGGGAGTCATTGGAGCCGTGGGCATAGACGGCGCCAGCGAGAAAATAGGTGCTGGGCTAGGTACCAAGGTACGGATGGTCCAAGCACTGCTTCGGGAGAGCATCAGTTCCACCGGAGCCGATGCAGCAAGGGTGGACGGTGCCGAAAGGGAAAACACTGCTGTCGAAACAGAGACAGTATGCACCAGAGTGGAAGTATCTAGTCCTTGGTAGGTATTCGACTTTTGGAGCTGAAGAAACTGTCGGCACTGTGGCTGGGGATGGTGCCGAAGCAGGTACAGTCATCTGAGTCGATGTCGGATTCAAGGATAGCACCGAAGTCAGTGGTGCAAAGGTCGGAACCAAAATAGGGGGTGAATGTCATGGATTGTACTGAGGGAGAAGGCAGAGCCTGGTGCAGAAGAGGTCTGCACCGAGGGTGCCGGCGAAGCACGGAGCCAACTCGGTTCTGTAACTGATGGAGATGCAGGAAATGAGTGACTCTGTTTGTTCATAGGTAGGTACTAGGCTCTTGGCCCTAGGGCCTATATAAGCCTAACCAATAAGGTACCCTGGCTTTCGCCACCCAGGAAAATTATTTTCCTATGCCACTGTCGAGCACAGCCACAGAAGTGATCCCCAGGGTAAATTTCCTATTTCCCATCCAATCATAAAGGTTCATAAATAGGTACTAAGTCCTTATGTTTTTTGGAGGGGGTGAGACCTCTGACCCAGATAGTCTCTCTGAAACAGGTGTCTTGGGCAATCAGTTTTTCCTTATTTTTTTGGTCTTTGGAGGGGGTGAGACCTTCGACCCAGATAGAGCCTCCGAAAAAGGTGTCTTGAGTAATCCATTTTTCCTTATGTTGTTTTGGTTTTTGGAGGGGGCGAGACCTCCGACCCAGATAGAGCCTCTGAAAAAGGTGTCTTGAGTAATCCTTTTAAGATAAGTTTATTTTTACATTCTGTTAGTGTACAATTACTAAAACTAGCACAAATGTCACAGTCAGCTTTAATACGATCCACGCCCAAACAGTAGACACAACAAACATGTGTATCGGAGTTAGGCATCTTACGTCCACACTTGTCACACTGTTTAAATCCCAACTTAGCTTTGTCTGACATAGTAAGGCAACAAGGCTATACTATAGAAAAATTAAGGGAGAAAATACCAATGATGTTATTTTAAAAAAATACCACTAGTAAAAAGGAAGGCCTGTCAAAGACAGGAGAGATGGACAGTACCAATAAAGGTAAAAAATTAAATTACCAAGGAAAAGGGTAGGAAATAGGCTTAGGTTATAGGCGACAGTGAGAAAAGGCTAACTTGACTAAAAATTAAATAATTTTGGAAAAACTGTCTTAAAATTAACAATTTTCTACTTAGGTTTGACAGAGATGGCTAGCACATCTGACTAGGAACTCGGCAAACAAGATCTGAAGTAACTAGTAGAGGGGCATTATGGGTAGGTCTTAGCTGAGAGTTTCTGGCTGGCTCGAGCTTGGAAACAGCCATATCAGTTCAGAGGAAAGAACCGAGGTCCTAATGATAATGAATAAACAAAGATTTACAACATCAGATGTTCTTTTTCCCCCTTTTACTTATTTTTATTCTGGTACCCCTTCTGACCATCAAACTCTCTCCCCCAGTACATTCAAGTAGCTCAACTTCTCTGTCAGTCTTCACTCATCCTGGAAGAGAAGATGGAGCTATTAGGAGTACAGCCATACACATTAGGAGGTCTGGGACTTTCCCTTAGCTCTAACATCTCTCCCCACGTGCTGATGTCATCACAAATGGGGCACGGGGGCAATGGGGTGTATTGCTGAATTGTGAATTCCACTACAAGCCAACAGAGCAGCCCCTCCTTCTCTGCCTATCCCTAGTCTGACATCTCCTTTGAACTCTGGCCTATGCCAAAACTCCACTAGAGAGAAGTCCAGGCATGATTCCCCCATCCCAGAAGGACAACCACTCATTCATACCTGCACTATCAAAAGCATCCAAGCACTAACCAAACTCAAACCATTCTGGGCTGCAGTCAGTTTTATCCCTCTACTGCACCAGCATGGAAATTAAGGGTTCATAGCTTAACGCTACGCAATCAGTTTGCAGAATATTATATGCCTAGCCAATAGCCAGTGAACAAAGGTGAAAATAAATCTTGTACCATCTGTCTGTGAGGTAAACATCTTAACCATTACGCCAAACCATAAAGTTTTTCAATGGATTCATAATGCAGGTTTTTACTTGCAGCTGAAATTTTTTTTTTGTTAAGTATCAATGTCTCACTACAGAGTACAGCTTTTTTGATTTGTAATACAACATATTGTGATTCCTTGTAACAATATACTCAACCTACAGATATTTTATATTTACAGTCTGCACTAGATGTGTATTTTACTCCTCCCCATATGGGTGTGTGTGTCCAAAAATATAAATATACTTATATAACTACAATAAACTACAGAAATATAAAGGAAAAAAGTCAGCCTCATCTGCAAGTTGCCCTCAGTCGGCCTGATTAACAAAGTCTTGGGTCCTGCATCGGTTGCTGTCCCTTCTTCCATGACATCAGGTTGTCAGGGGTATAAAACATCCAGCCGATGCCATTACATAAGTTTTTCTTGCCCCAGATATCAGGTACCTCCTAATGGGAAGCAATTAAACATAAAAGCACAAAGATATACCTCCAACAAAAAAGCAAATACACCAAAAAATGAAGTTATGTACTCAACATAACATTCCATCTGAGTAGGTAACTTCATTTGTCACCAACTTGTAGGTATCGGATCCGACCTGGATCCGAGCCGGCAGCTTTCCAAGCTAAAGATCCGAGCTCTCAGCTCCTTCCCCTTACCCATAATACCCTGCTACCTCCCTCCAGTCCTCAGATCGAGTTTGCCAATTTATCAACCAACAACAGTCAAACATACTTGAAAGAGAAAAGCTAACCTGAGGCATAACAGAAGGAAAACATTCTGTTATGAATATAACCATGAAACAGGCTAGGGGGAAGGAGGGGGGTTTGGTTGCTGACAAATGAAGTTACCTACTCAGATGGAACGTTATGGTGAGTACATAACTTCCTTATCTGAAGTAGTTAACTTCATTTGATCAGCAACCTGTGGGACAGAGTCCCCAGCTACCTCAAAACGAGCCAGCACAAGGGAAAAGCAAGCTAAAATATTTTTATTGTGGCATCTTAAAACAAAAAAATAATAACTGCAAACCGGTTTCGGCTATAAGTTCAGCCTTCATCAGTGCAAAGCAAAAACATTTTTTGAATGGTACATCCTGGTACTCCTTATATACATAAGAAATTAAAGGTGTATGCACTTGAAAGCAATGCCTAAGTGCATACTCAAAAAATATAAATGTTGAAAAAGTCATAAAAAATATGCTTATATGTAAAAAGGAAAATAAGAACCATTTTGTTTATATAAATGTAAAACATAAACCCAATGATAAATAGCCTAGTGAGATACAAAAATTCAGAACACAAAGTAAAAAGTCAGCAGCTAGCAATGATTGACTAATTACTTACATTTAATCCAGGTTTAAATAAAGCCCCTAACCTGGTGATCCATGAGGATTCCATATGATTTAATTTATCATGCCAGCCTGCTTTAGATATTCTTTGCATCTGAATTTTGTCAACGATGGTAAATTTGAATTGAGCTGTTTTGTGGGTCATGGTATGTTTATATAAAGCATTAGTGATTTTCTGAGTTCTGATCGCACTAAGGTGTTCACTTATTCGATATCTTAGTGGTCTGGAAGTTTGACCAACATAACAAGAAAAACATGTGCAGGTGGCTAAATAAACCACCCAGTCGGTACTACAGTTAACAAAAATTCTTATCTGAAATACTCGAGAGGTGTTAAAACTGGTGAATTCCTTCGTCTTGAACATATACCTGCATGCACTGCAGTGACCACAGCGAAAACAGCCAATCAACGGGTCACCAAATAGAGTGGTCTGTATAGGTGTGGGTGGATTAAATCTCTTATAATGTGTAAAATAAGAGTTTATGGTTCGACCCCTGCGGTAAGAAAAGGCACATCTTTCAGGTAATATGTCATTTAAATGTTCATGTGCCCGCAAAATTCCCCAATGCTTATTTATAATGTCTCTAAATGATGTAGAATTACTGCCGAATGTAGTCACAAATCTAATGGGTTGAGTAGTTGAAGCGTTAGAGACCCCTTGTGAATGTTTATATTGTAGAGTCCCCAGCTACCACAAACCTGGGAGGTCCTCAAGGAAAGATATACCAGAGCACTGCGGAGCCAAAGGCTGCCCTACCTCTGGATATTAGATCCAGCTTGTAATGAGAAATGAAGGTATGAGAAGAGGCCCAAGTAGCCGCTGAACAGAAGTCATCTACGGGAACTCTTGACCAAAATGCTGCAGAGGTAGCCATAGAACGGGCAGAGTGAGCATGAACCCTCAAGGGTTCCGGCCGACCAGAAGCTGTATACGCATGTAAGATGCACTGGGATATCCATCTAGCTAATGTAACTTTCGTAACTGGCTTGCCTAAGGACGGCTTAGTGAAAGACATGAAAAGCTGCTCCGATTTACGAGAAGCAGCTGTCCTGTGCAAGTAAAACCGCAATTGTCTATGCACATCCAACAAGTGCAGTCTATATCCCCCTTTGTTTTGAAAGTTGGGGAAGAAAACAGGCAAACTGGTGATTTGATCGATATTGGCCTAGGAGGCCATTTTAGGCAAGAATGAAGGATTAGTTCTGAGAGATACTCTGTCCTTATGGAAAAACAGGTACGGGGGGGTTTGTACAAAGGGCTTGAAGTTCAGATACCCTTCTAGCTGAAGTAATTGCAATCAAGAAGGCAGTTTTCCAGGATAAGAATTTTAAGTTAACGGAAGCTGCAGGTTCAAAGGGTGCACCTGTTAGGGTCTGAAGAACTAAAGTTAGGTCCCATGGGGGGAACCGCATTCTTGACCGGAGGTCTTAACAGAAAGGTGCCCTTCAAAAGGGTCCAAGGTTGTCCCCTATGTGGAAATGAGAAATGGCAGCCATCTGAACCTACGCAGTAGAAGAACTGGCACCATGATGGAAAATGTGGGACAGAAATTCAAGAACTGACTGCTGGAATGGGAGCCGAAAAAGGATCCAAATCCCTATGTTTGGCCCAGATGGAAAAACGCTTCCATTTTCTCTTGTAGATCTTCCTGGTAGAGGGTTTATGTGCCACTACCAGAATAGATTTTACAGAAGATGAGATACCGGGAGTCCTAGCCACTAGTGGAACTGGATCAACCAAGCCGTGAGCTTGAGGTCATCCAGGTTCAGAGTTTGCAATCCCGAAGGATGAGAGATCAGATCCGGAATGGGATCTAAGACCCAAGGAGGAGCTATGATGTGAGACCGCAGATACAGGAACCAGATCTGACGAGGCCAGAATGGGGCTATGAGGATTATTTTGCTCCCCAACCGACGAGCTTTCTGCAGAAATTTCATCATTAGCGGAAGAGTAGGATAAGCATAAAGAAGACCGGGTGGCCAAGCATGAACCAGAGCGTCTCTGGGACTCTCCCCCGGTGGAGGAAGTAGAGCAAAAAATTTGCTGCATTTCGCGTTTGAAGGAGACGGGAAGAGATCGCAGCAAGATTGACCCCATCTGAGGAAGATCTGTTTCGCTACTAAGGGGGTTTAGAGACCACTTGTAAGGTGTGAGGATAGAACGACTCAGCTTGTCCGCTAGAATGTTGGACCGACCCGGAATGTGCATTGCTATCAGAAAGCGGTTGGTGGAAATCGCCCATTCCCAAACTCTCATAGCCGCTCAACAAAGAGAGTAAGACCTAGTTCCTCCCTGTTTGTTGATGTACCAGACCACTGCCATGTTGTCTGTCTGAATTGCAATAGTCCCCGGAGGAAGAAGGTCCTGAAAGGCTTGCAACGCTAA